>NC_086449.1:782582661-782882661 GCF_028390025.1 Pseudophryne corroboree | reverse complement strand
CACCAATGCTTGTCAGGGAATGTTTGGATGTGTAGTGACGCGAGTGGCGGAGGGTTGCATTTGGACCCACTGTTCCCCGCTTGTGTTGTGTGGACTGTATGACCTCTTCTTTCCAGTCCCAGGGTGACACTATTACCCACATCTGGAAGCTCAAACTGTTCTCTTCCACAGGTCCTGCGGTGTATCTTCCCAAGTGGCGTGGATGTGAGGAGACACGACATTTCACCTGATGTTCCATGGGCGACCTACTGGTGATGTTGACCTGACCCTCCGCCATGTAGCAGACAACCCCCCTCAGGTGAGATGTATTGACCAAAACTCCCTTGTCCAAAATCACCCCGGCATGTCCAAAGTGCATCTCCGGCATTTGCAAGACTGCACATCCAAACATTCCCTCCTGATACAGCAATGCTTGTCAGGGAATGTTTGGATGTGTAGTGACGCGAGTGGCGGAGGGTTGCATTTGGACCCACTGTTCCCCGCTTGTGTTGTGTGGACTGTATGTACCTCTTCTTTCCAGTCCCAGGGTGACACTATTACCCACATCTGGAAGCTCAAACTGTTCTCTTCCACAGGTCCTGCGATGTATCTTCCCAAGTGGCGTGGATGTGAAGAGACACGACATTTCAACTGATGTTCCATGGCCGACCTACTGGTGATGTGGACCTGACCCTCCGCCATGTAGCAGACAACCCCCCCTCAGGTGAGATGTATTGCCCAAAACTCCCTTGTCCAAAATCACCCCGACATGTCCAAAGTGCAGCCCTCCGGCATTTGCAAGACTGCACATCCAAACATTCCCTGAAACAGCAATGCTAGTCAGGGAATGTTTGGATGTGTAGTGATGCAAGTGCAGGAGGGTTGCATTTGGGCCGCTGTAACCCGCTTGTGTTGTGTGGACTGTTGTATGTACCTCTTTTTCCAGCCCCAGGGTGACACTATCACCCATATCTGGATGCTCAAACTGTTCTCTTCCACAGGTCCTGCGATGTATCTTCCCAAGTGGCGTGGATGTGAAGAGACACGACATTTCAACTGATGTTCCATGGCCGACCTACTGGTGATGTGGACCTGACCCTCCGCCATGTAGCAGACAACCCCCCCTCAGGTGAGATGTATTGCCCAAAACTCCCTTGTCCAAAATCACCCCGACATGTCCAAAGTGCAGCCCTCCGGCATTTGCAAGACTGCACATCCAAACATTCCCTGAAACAGCAATGCTAGTCAGGGAATGTTTGGATGTGTAGTGATGCAAGTGCAGGAGGGTTGCATTTGGGCCGCTATAACCCGCTTGTGTTGTGTGGACTGTTGTATGTACCTCTTTTTTCCAGTCCCAGGGTGACACTATCACCCATATCTGGAAGCTCAAACTGTTCTCTTCCACAGGTCCTGCGATGTATCTTCCCAAGTGGCGTGGATGTGAAGAGACACGACATTTCAATTGATGTTCCATGGCCGACCTACTGGTGATGTGGACCTGACCCTCCGCCATGTAGCAGACAACCCCCCCTCAGGTGAGATGTATTGCCCAAAACTCCCTTGTCCAAAATCACCCCGACATGTCCAAAGTGCAGCCCTCCGGCATTTGCAAGACTGCACATCCAAACATTCCCTGAAACAGCAATGCTAGTCAGAGAATGTTTGGATGTGTAGTGATGCAAGTGCCGGAGGGTTGCATTTGGGCCGCTGCAACCCGCTTGTGTTGTGTGGACTGTTGTATGTACCTCTTTTTTCCAGTCCCAGGGTGACACTATCACCCATATCTGGAAGCTCATACTGTTCTCTTCCACAGGTCTTCCGGTGTATCCTTCCTAAGTGGCGTGGATGTGAAGAGACACAGTTCCCCTGATGTTCCCTGGGCAATCTACTTACGTACAATTCAACTGCATTACAAATTTTAATAAAAACCACAGGAAACTTCTATTTTTTAAAGTTTATTGAAGAAAAATTTTATTTTTTAAATAAAGTTTGAAAGTTAATTAAAACAAAAAAGTAGTTTGTTCTTCTTTACATTCTTTTCTTGTGCATATAGATATCTGTGGGGAAAAGAAAAAAAGTATATTAAAGTAAAGACACACTAAATTCATGTTCATTTCTTTTCAATGAAAATTTGTGGAACAACACAGCCCAGCATGACCCATTGCTGGACTGTGTGGTTCTACAAAGGCATGCGGTTCAAAGTGAAATAGTGGCGTCAGTGGTCAGCACTTTGAAACGCTAACATTTGTGGAACCACACAGCCCAGCATGACCCATTGCTGGACTGTGTGGTTCTACAAAGGCATGCGGTTCAAAGTTTCTTGAATAGATACATTGAAACATGGTTCTACTCACCTTGGTACGCACAACACGAACTTATGCCGTCCACTTCATTTTTCCCCACCAATCCTATGAATAAGTCAAAAACACAGACTAGTGAATAGTAAATTCACACAATGAAAGCCTACTGTACACCATTACAAAAAGGATTTTTGGAAGAAAAAAGTGGTATCAGAATAGCTCTTTGGCCCATCATACATGTAGCCACAAGGAGCTTTCATCCGTTACCACACGCGCCCGCATACATGCCCGCGCATGTATGCCTACACAAAGCTCCTTGGTAGTACCCGGTCACGGGTGGGGAAGCCCAACACAGAAAACAATAGTAAGAAAAAAAACAAACTAATGGGAGGGGAAGAAAGGGATACATGAAAAACATATATAAGTAAATAAAACAATACGACCGGGTTTATGGTGGAAGTCTGTCCGGATCCTCTTCTTCCCCCTGATAGGGCGTCGATGTCCTGGGAGGCTGGGTAGTACGTTGACTGGGCCTCTGTGCCCATGCGGCTGTAGATTGTGCGGCCGGTGGTGGATGCATCTGGGGGGTGGGGTACATCCCTGTATATCCCTGGTACATCTGTGATTGTCTGTACTGGGATGGGACTTGAGGAAGGGTACGAGGCGTCCTTGTGGCTTGCGACGGCGGATATGGTGGATCACCAGCGTGTTGATGAGCTGGTCCTGGGAGCTTATCATAGATCATCTGCAGTGTGGTTGCGATTACCTGTTGGCTGGATGAGGAGTGTCGATGACTCTCCGACATGTTTTTATTGCTTTCTGCCAGACATGAGCTGTTGTCCACGAGCCGGGTCATGGATTCGGCCAGAATGTTAAGTACGTTCATATTCTCCCTATGATCTTGCATTATGACCTGTAGTATTGTGGCCGTGCTGTCGGAAAGAGTCTTCTGCAGTTCAAGCAGACTGTTTGACATCTTCTCCATTGTCCTCTCAATGTTGTCCAGTCTGCTTCCCACGACATTTGTATACGTATCCTGGCGGGTCCCAATCTCCGATGCCAGGGTGTGAACCCTCTGAACAGTTGAGGGATTCTGCCCTTCCTGGATGTCTGCCACCACTTGGATTTGGGCAGCTGAAAAGAAAATTAGACAATATTATACACATTCATCATACATTTTTTTAAAGGCTCACAATTCAATTTACTCACACAGGGATGTAGCAACTGCAGCCTGCTGCACTTCCACCTCGTCATCCTCTGACGACTCCTGTAGGAGGAGATCCGGCCTGAAGTAGGAACCAATCCCCGAAGCTAGTCCGCTGCTGGTCCGTGGCACCACTGTTTGCAAAATAATTTTTTGGGGAAAGTTAATAAAATTTACACAACTGCTGCCCCCCCCCCCCCCCCTCCCACACACACACAAAATAAATACAAACCTTCTCCATCCTGTGATGCCGCTGCTCCAGGAGCTCCACTTGTCCTCGTTTCGGAAGACTTTTCAAGGGTCTGGCTGGATACGTCTGCACGGCTGTCCTCAAACCCAAGAAAAGTTTCGTCTGTTAACCCTGTAGACTCAAACAGATCGGGTGATGGGTCCACAAGGGTTGTGTCTTGAGGCTCTTCAGTCACAGTCCCAGAGCTCCTGGAGAGACGACGATCTGGTGATGGCCTGCGCGCAGGAGCTGATGTTTGGCGCCCATCTTGTGGTGTGGTCGCCGACGGTGTCTGGCGCACAGGTGAAGTTCTGTGCGCTGATGTCTGGCGCACAGGTGATAGTCTGCGCGCTGACGTCGTCTGGTGCACAGGTGACAAACTGCGCGATGACGAACTGTGGCGCACAGGTGACGATCTGTGCGCTCCCGATGCTTGCGGCGCAGGTGATGGTCCGCGCGCTGCTGCCGATGCCTGCTGCACAGGTGATGGTCCGTGCGCTGGCGATGTCCTGCGCGCAGGTGATGTCCTCTGGGCAGGCCTGTCTGAAAAAAAACAACAACTCACATTAGCACATACAAAAATTTTAAAGGGAAGTACAGTTCATGTGAATGTATTCTTACCATCAGACCTCCTTTTGGACGGCTTATCTCCCGCCTTCTTCCGTCTTCTGGGCGGTTCTTCCTCCTCGGGAAAGCCAGCAGGACGGCTAGAGTCCACACCTCCGCGAACTCCTTCGACCATGGCAGGGTTCATGCGCCTTCTAATAACATCCTCCCAGGGTAGCCACTTCAGGTTGAGAGCCGGGCCACCTCCCGTAGCTGTCTCATGTCGGCGCTGAATCCCCATCTTCTTCTTGGTCTGTCTGCGGCAATCACTGTACCGCTTCAAGCAATTTCTGGTGCTCCGGTGGTTTCCAGATATTGCAGTGACTTGACTCGCAATGGATTCCCAGATGCTTCGCTTTGTCCTAGCTGCTGTTGTCTGTGCCCTTGGTCCATACAAAACGTCGTAGGACCTGTCGACGCAATCCACTAGGGTACAGTTTTCCGCCTCAGTGTATCTGGGTCCACGCGGCTTTTTCGGTCCTGCATCTTCACCAGAGGCTTCCTCCTCCGACTGCTCCTCTGGCTGGCTTCTTGCCTTTAGGGATTAAAAAAAAAAAAATTTTTTTAATAAGATCGGTATGTACCTGTGAGTGTCAGTATCCCTGGCATTGCGCACATATTCCAGTAGGTGTGCATGGCATTGCACAAACTACAGTGGGTAAAGTTTGATGCTATTTGTGTCTGCAGGTGTGGTTAGTACCTTTCTACTAGGCTTTTTCTTGGACTTCTCATGGGCCCTTGACGACCGCGGCTGGTCACTACATGCCTGGTCGGTCGTATCCGCCTCCTGGGTTGGCTCCCACTCCTCGTTGCTATGCAGGGATAGATCCGAGGGGGTGGGGGAAGGGGCGGATCGGGTCTGCTTGTCCTTTGACATCTCTGTTAGAAAATAAAATAAAAATAAAATAAACATACATACATACATACATGTATAAATGGCTGACCCACACAAAATGGCTGACCCACACAAAATGGCTGACCCACACAAAATGGTTGACCCACACAAAATGGCTGACCCACACAAAATGGCTGACCCACACAAAATGGCTGACCCACACAAAATGGCGACCAGACTGTCGACCAAACTTGCTCCAAATCACCCCAAACTGGCCAGAAAGCATCCCAGCACACTCAGGAGGTACACCACAGCTAAATTAGGAGGGAAAACACATGTTTGCCAAACAGCCGACAGCACATGTCGACCAGGCTGTCGACCAAACTTGCTCCAAATCACTCCAAAATGGCCAGAAAGCATCCCAGCACACTCAGGAGGTACACCACAGCTAAATTAGGAGGGAAAACACATGTTTGCCAAACAGCCGACAGCACATGTCGACCAGACTGTCGACCAAACTTGCTCCAAATCACTCCAAAATGGCCAGAAAGCATCCCAGCACACTCAGGAGGTACACCACAGCTAAATTAGGAGGGAAAACACATGTTTGCCAAACAGTCCACAGCACATGTCGACCAGGCTGTCGACCAAACTTGCTCCAAATCACCCAAAACTGGCCAGAAAGCATCCCAGCACACTCAGGAGGTACACCACAGCTAAATTAGGAGGGAAAACACATGTTTGCCAAACAGCCGACAGCACATGTCGACCAGACTGTCGACCAAACTTGCTCCAAATCACTCCAAAATGGCCAGAAAGCATCCCAGCACACTCAGGAGGTACACCACAGCTAAATTAGGAGGGAAAACACATGTTTGCCAAACAGTCCACAGCACATGTCGACCAGGCTGTCGACCAAACTTGCTCCAAATCACCCAAAACTGGCCAGAAAGCATCCCAGCACACTCAGGAGGTACACCACAGCTAAATTAGGAGGGAAAACACATGTTTGCCAAACAGTCCACAGCACATGTCGACCAGGCTGTCGACCAAACTTGCTCCAAATCACCCAAAACTGGCCAGAAAGCATCCCAGCACACTCAGGAGGTACACCACAGCTAAATTAGGAGGGAAAACACATGTTTGCCAAACAGCCGACAGCACATGTCGACCAGACTGTCGACCAAACTTGCTCCAAATCACTCCAAAATGGCCAGAAAGCATCCCAGCACACTCAGGAGGTACACCACAGCTAAATTAGGAGGGAAAACACATGTTTGCCAAACAGTCCCCAGCACATGTCGACCAGGCTGTCGACCAAACTTGCTCCAAATCACCCAAAACTGGCCAGAAAGCATCCCAGCACACTCAGGAGGTACACCACAGCTAAATTAGGAGGGAAAACACATGTTTGCCAAACAGTCCACAGCACATGTCGACCAGGCTGTCGACCAAACTTGCTCCAAATCACCCAAAACTGTCCAGAAAGCATCCCAGCACACTCAGGAGGTACACCACAGCTAAATTAGGAGGGAAAACACATGTTTGCCAAACAGCCGACAGCACATGTCGACCAGACTGTCGACCAAACTTGCTCCAAATCACTCCAAAATGGCCAGAAAGCATCCCAGCACACTCAGGAGGTACACCACAGCTAAATTAGGAGGGAAAACACATGTTTGCCAAACAGTCCCCAGCACATGTCGACCAGGCTGTCGACCAAACTTGCTCCAAATCACCCAAAACTGTCCAGAAAGCATCCCAGCACACTCAGGAGGTACACCACAGCTAAATTAGGAGGGAAAACACATGTTTGCCAAACAGTCCACAGCACATGTCGACCAGGCTGTCGACCAAACTTGCTCCAAATCACCCAAAACTGGCCAGAAAGCATCCCAGCACACTCAGGAGGTACACCACAGCTAAATTAGGAGGGAAAACACATGTTTGCCAAACAGTCCACAGCACATGTCGACCAGGCTGTCGACCAAACTTGCTCCAAATCACCCAAAACTGGCCAGAAAGCATCCCAGCACACTCAGGAGGTACACCACAGCTAAATTAGGAGGGAAAACACATGTTTGCCAAACAGCCGACAGCACATGTCGACCAGACTGTCGACCAAACTTGCTCCAAATCACTCCAAAATGGCCAGAAAGCATCCCAGCACACTCAGGAGGTACACCACAGCTAAATTAGGAGGGAAAACACATGTTTGCCAAACAGTCCACAGCACATGTCGACCAGGCTGTCGACCAAACTTGCTCCAAATCACCCAAAACTGGCCAGAAAGCATCCCAGCACACTCAGGAGGTACACCACAGCTAAATTAGGAGGGAAAACACATGTTTGCCAAACAGTCCACAGCACATGTCGACCAGGCTGTCGACCAAACTTGCTCCAAATCACCCCAAAATGGCCAGAAAGCATCCCAGCACACTCAGGAGGTACACCAATGCTAAATGAGGAGGGAAAACACATGTTTGCCAAACAGTCCACAGCACATGTCGACCAGGCTGTCGACCAAACTTGCTCCAAATCACCCCAAAATAGCCAAAAAACATCCCAGCACACTCAGGAGGTACACCAATGCTAATAGAAGACCCAAAAAGTCATTTAAAGAATAAAAAAAAAACGTGAAAAACTACCCCAAAATACAAGTCTCCCCCAAAAAAATGCAGCAACACAAGCAAGGGGCTATACACATACCTGCACACATGCACACATACACAAACACCCCATGTACACCTCATGGCAACCCCCACTACACAAACACATACATGCAACACCAGACACACATGTGGTACTTACCTACAAATGTTGTAAAAGCTCCTAAAATGGCTCTCCTCCGGGGTAACAGGAATCCTCCTGACTGTCCTGGAATAAAGCCTGCTGGGGTGTCCAAACGATATCCACAGCAAACAACCAAATTGCTAGCTCTGCACCTCCTCACACCTCTCTGCAGGTTCACAAAATGGCTGCAGAGCACGCAGCAAACAAGCCCTAATAAAGGGCTGCTTTCGGCGGGAAGGCGAATTCTGGACGCCCACTACTCGCCGATTGGCCGTTATCCGCCTGGGGGTGGGTCGAATCCGTTTTACATTGCATATGGTGAATTCAGGGTCCCGGCGACAGGGCTGCGGCTGGCGAGTGCGGGCGAATTTTACAGGGGCGGATTAAATGACGCGATTCGCCCGCTATTGCATATACCCCTTAGAGTGCCCATGTCTCCTGCAGAGCCCGTCTATACCCCATGGTCCTTACGGAGTCCCCAGCATCCTCTAGGACGTAAGAGAAAAGAGGGGGGGAAAAGAGAAAAAAAATTATACAAAAATAAAAATATTAAAAATATATTTTTTTTTTTATATTTGTCTTTGTGAAAGAATTTTATAAAAATTGAAAATAATTGATAAAAATTGAGGATCCTCTTGGATGCTTAACAAAAATTGTCCATCAAAAAAATGTTAGTGAAAACATATGTATGAAATTCCTAGATGTGAGTCGCAATCCCAATTGATAGTATCTTAATAGTGACATTTTTTCATATAGAGAATTTCTAGAATTGAGTCACTTCTTCAAATTTGGTTAGCAATCAATATTGCATTTTGTACCTTGTCTCAGTCGACGGAGGGCTGTTTTGCCGGCAAAACTGGTTGTCCATAGTCCTGGAACTTCCAAGCTCCTTTCACCAACGTTTCACCATAAGGCTTCTTCAGGATCATTTGAGGATCACCTGGTCTAGACCTAAATGTAAATCACAACTTAGGACATTTCTCGGTTTGGTCAGATATTATCGCAGGTTCATTCGAGATTTCGCCACTAGAGCGTCTCCACTAACCGAATGTCTTAAAAAACTATTCCCAGACAAGATAACGTGGTCTGAACCAGTGGAAACTGCTTGGCAGGATTTAAGACGATCTTTGTGTACTGAGCCTGTCTTGCGAGCTCCTGACTTTAAAAAGCAATTTGTGTTACAAACGGATGCCTCTGGGACAGGATTAGGAGCAGTCCTATCCCAAGAGGTAGATGGAGAGGAGAAGCCCATCCTCTATCTTAGCCGTAAATTATTGCCCAGGGAGCGCCGTTACTCAACTGTAGAGCAGGAGTGCTTGGCCATTAAATGGGCTGTTGAGTCATTAAGGTATTATTTATTGGGGCAAGAGTTTTTGTTGGTCACAGACCATGCACCCTTACAGTGAATGCATACAAAGAGGTGAATGCTCGTGTGACCTGTTGGTTTTTGGCTTTGCAGCCATTTAAGTTTGAGGTGAGGCATCATCTGGGGAAACAGCACCTCAATGCCGATGCCCTTTCCAGGAGGTTTGTAGGTCCTGTTCCTCCAAGCAGCCCTATGGTGAAGCTAGGGGAGGAGGAAGAAGGCGAGGTGGGTGACCTCTGTAAGGTAGTGGAAGGCTGCGTACCTGGGCGGATGACACAGGTAGGGGTGGGCAAGGCAGAGAGCTTGCCTGAAAATAATGTAGCTTCACCAGGGTGGTTGAATCTAAGGGGGGAGAAGTGTGGTAGAGACAGCATTTTTCCATGTGAAAATAATGTGGAGGATCCAGACCAGGTTTTGGAAGCAGTAGCCTAATCCCAGGTGTGTGATCAGCAGCACCTGCGATTTCCTGATATAAGGGTTTCCAGGGCAGAGTCACCTTGCTCTAGATGGTGGAATAGCTACCCAAGTGATAGGCCGGGTTGTGTGGGTTAGACTAGGGACCACTGGAGCCTATCAAGAGTCCGCCATGCTGAGAGTGCCTGTATGCTACTGCCTGTAATACCGACTGCATGTGGATTTAACTTGCTATGTGGTGACCTGCTGTTCAAAATAAACACCAAAAGTGCTCATCTGAGTCCCCGTGTTTGTGATCCTTGTCACATTATATATATATATATATATATATATATATATATATATATATATAGTCAACTGGGCACTCTGCTATACTGTATATATGTAATAGTAATATGCAGAATGGACTTCAATACATTACTAATCCATACTGTGATTACAGCAGATATGTTCTAACATTTCAGAATTTTATTCCTTCAGGTTCTCTGAATATGTTAGAACACATTTGCTGTAATCACAGTATGGATTATTAATGAATTGAAGTTAGTTTAAATGCCGCCTCCCTTTGTATTATCGCTGCTTCCATGAGGAGAAGCAGGAGACGCATTACCTGCCCCTCCCCCACTCACAGTACCTCCGGGCCCCCTCCCCCATCAATGGTAGATGCAAAGCAGTGTACACCCAGCGGAGCATCAGCAGGTCTACAGGGCTTGGGGATCCACTGGGTCTGCTGATGATAGATTGCTGTGGGCTCCAGGGTGAGGAGGTAGGTGGAGCTTTAACTTAACGGCAGCCAGAAGCCACGTTCTCCATGTAAGTAAGTACATCAATGGAGAGGGGCTCTGTCTTAATAGCTACACACTGCGGCCGCTCTGCTTGTTTGCATTGCTATAACAGGCGCCGGTCAGCACTGGAGCAGGGAGAGCTCCTCTGTAGCCCGATGCCTGTCTGCATTGCTGACCTCACTAAGTGCATCCCGCTGGCCCTGGACACAAGGTATATTTGGCCTGATTCAGAGAAGGAGCATCGCTAATGCAGCAGGAGACGTCTGTAGGAAAAAGATGCCTCCTGTTTGCAGAGCTGATCCGAGTGCTGCAGACAAAGACACAGCATAGGCTCACCATTGCCAGCATCAGTTTCCACCCCAGCTCCGCTCCCAACCACCGCAGCATGTCAGTCATACAGCGTTAGTGTGGACTGTGAGCGATCAGGCAGGACTAGTTCTGCCAGGGGTTAAAGTGGGGGGGAACGAGGTGGAACTGAGTTCCACCACCTGTAATGGTAGGGGGAAATAGTTCCACCTCCTCCATAGCCTTGCACAGTAATTCCAACAGAAAAATCTGCCCCATCACCTACGTTAATCGATGATGCAGGCGGCGCTAGTGTTACTGATGATCTACAGCCACCTCCCCCTTCCTCAGGTCCTGGCAGCTCCATGGCACTCCTCCATCTACAGCCCACCCCTCCTGGTACTCACACATGCTGAGTCTGTTGGACAGCATTCATCCCCTCCTCAGGTCCCAGTGGCTTCCTTTTTCGGCACGGCAAATGTGAGGTCATGCTGTCACCGCTGCTGAAGTGAAGAGGAGCCATGAAGAGAAGCAGGCGCTGTGCATCTTAAAGACAAGATGAGAGGAGACTGGAGGGACAAGAGAGGTGGAGAAGCTACTGGAGGGATACAGGTCATGGAGCTGCTGGAGTGACAGAGGCAGAGATGTGTATAAGGGGCACCAGTGTGGGCATTATGTGTATAAGCGGCACTACTATTGAGGGCATTATGTGCAAGGAGCACTGCTACTTTGGTCATTCTGTATATAAGCAGGACTTCTATGGGCATTATGTGTATAAGGGGAAACTACTGCGGTCATTATGTGTAAGGGGCACTACAACTGTGGACATTATGTGTAAGGGGCACTACAACTGTGGACATTATGTGTAAGGTGCACTACTACTGTGGGAATTGTGTATAAGAGACACTGCTGTGGACATTGTACTGTATATAAGGGGCACTACTGTGTGGCATAATGTATATAAACTGGGTACCATAGTGTAGCGCAATGTGAATACTACTGAAGGATGTAACCATAATAATGACCATTACTACTGTATGTGGTGTAATATGAATCAGGGGCTCTACATGCAGTGTAATGTGATAAGATTGTGCCACTGTGTGGTGTAGTTGGAAATGGGGGCACTATTGTGTGACCATGCTGCTGCTTTGTGAGATCAATGTCCCTTTACAAAGTATGAGAAGTAGGACACTAATTTATAGTTTGCAGGGGGCTGCCGAAAACACCAGCACTGGCCCTGGCTCCGCTTAATGTGAGGCGGGGGTGAGGGGGGGGCTTTGTAGGTGGCGGGTTAATGAGCTCCACCACCTCTCCAGGACCACTTTAAACCCTGAGTTCTACACATATGCAGAATGGATTGTGCACATGCCCAGTCCCACAAACCATTGGGTATACATACATCTCTGAATCAGGACCATTGTTTAATACAAGAGAGTAGATCACATGTACATTGATCGTCAGTATACTAATGGTAACCTGCTTCACACATAACAGTGGGGCCACTTACACAGTTCATAGACACAGAACTGTGGGATTTATGGTATTCTGACAGACAAAAATAAAATGGGTACAATGACAGACAAATGGCCCAGGGACAAAGTAGTTGAGATATGTGGGTGTGATACAGAATCCCGGTGGTTGGGGACTGGCATCCCTACAATTAGAATGCAGACAGAGGATGAGGTAATTATTTTACCCCTCCTCTGTCCCCTACCCTAGCCCACCTGGGGTGGTGGCTAGGGCTAAGATAGTGGAGGAGGAGGCTAGGGCTAAGACTTGGGGGGACAGTGGCTACATCAAACCCCCCTCTAGTGCCTAACCCTATCCCCACCCCCGGGCTCCAACCCTAACCGACACCCTGATACTTACCTTTGGGATGTCGGCGCTCAGTGTTCCGACACTGGGATTACCGCCGGGATACCGACCAGATCCCAGATATGCATGGGCTGTGGACTGTATGGGGGAGAGAAAGGAGGGCAGCAAAAAAATTTTTAGCGCATAACTTTAACTATGAATAGAAGAAAGAAGAGCTTATAATGAACAGCTTGAATAATGCAGCACATGTAGAATAATGTGAAGAAGAAAAGTGTGCACAGTACGATGAGGTTCATAGAAGAACTGTATTAAGTGGAAATAGAAAACAAACTAGTTATTTACAATTATCATCTTCTACAGCAGAATCAATTTCAAACATAGGCCCTCATTCCGAGTTGTTCGCTCGCAAGCTGCTTTTTGCAGCTTTACACACGCTAAGCCACCGCCTACTGGGAGTGAATCTTAGCTTCTTAAAATTGCGAACGAAAGATTCGCAATATTGCGAAAAGACTTCTCTGTGCAGTTTCTGAGTAGCTCGAGACTTACTCGGCATCTGCGATCAGTTCAGTGCTTGTCGTTCCTGGTTTGACGTCACAAACACACCCAGCGTTCGTCCAGACACTCCTCCGTTTCTCCAGCCACTCCCGCGTTTTTCCCAGAAACGGCAGCGTTTTTTTCCCACACACCCATAAAACGGCCTGTTTCCGCCCAGAAACAACCACTTCCTGTCAATCACAGTACGATCACCAGAACGAAGAAAAAAACGTGAGTAAAATACCTAACTGCATAGCAAATTTACTTGGCGCAGTCGCAGTGTGGACATTGCGCATGCGCACTAAGCGGAAAATCGCTGCGATGCGAAAAAATTTACAGAGCGAACAACTCGGAATGACCACCTTAATGAAGGTTCAAAAAGTAAAAGCATTATGATTTCTTACATTATAAAAGAAATGTAAGTTAACTCTGATAAACTACCTCAGCAAACTCCAGCAAAGATTTATACAAATGTACTTAAACTATTTTACAAGAAAATGTTAGGATTTTCTAAAATTTAAATCATAGAATAGAGATACAGATATAACTTAGCCGTGGTATTCGCAGAGGTTAAAGTGAGCCGTAACGGGACGGAATTGCGTTCAGTCAGTTCCATTTGGAGACATAACCAGTTCTGCCTCCTCTTGCCCACCTAACCCAGAATGTCTGCCCGGCACCCAGGGAGATGCCAGGCGCCCACTGAGTTTCTTTTACCAGCAAGCGACTGGCTCCTTCCCCACAGTGGCAGCCGGAGGCAGGAGTTCACTCCTGAGCTCCGGCTTCCGAGTCACGCAGTGTGCACTATGGGAGAGACACCATGACGTCTCTCCCATAGTACCGAGAAGTGGACGGCTAGAGCAGACAGGCTGCAGCGGTCGGACACAGGAGCAGGGCTTAAGGTAAGTATTGTGGAGGGGGGGGGGGGGGGAGGTGTGTGTGTGTGTGTGTGTGTGTGTGTGTGTGTGTGTTAAGGGCACTACCAAAGGGTCATTAATATTGGGGCACAACTACAGGGGGCACTACCAAAGGGGCATTACTACTGGGGGCAATACTAATGGGGGCAATACTACAGGGGGCATTAACACTGGGGGCACAACTACAGGGGCCATTGCTAGTGGCACTACTACAAGAAGCATTACTACTGGGGGCATCCCGATCTTTGAAATGCTGACAGGGAAAAGGTAACTATGTCATCCCCTAACCCTCCCTTCCCCGCAGCCTAACCTCCCCCCAACCGCCCTGCATCCTAACCCTACCTCCCCCCAAACCCCTTGCAACCTAACCTCCCCCTTAGTACCTAATCACAACCTCCCCTGGTGGTGACTAAACCTATCGCCCCCCCCTTTCCCGCAGCCTAACCCTAACTCTCCCCCCTTTAGAGCCTAAACCTAACCTCCCTATGGTGGTGCCTAACCCTAACCCTACCTCCCAGCAGACTATCCTTAACCTCCTCCCCCCGCGCAACATAACCCACCTTATGGTCGGGAGGTCTGCTGTTGGGATTCCGGTCTCGGCCTCCTGACACTGCCGGGATTCCGGTATCGACAGTCTGACGGGTGTCAGGATACCGATGCCAGTTTTCCGACTGCTCGAATCCTCTTTTTTAGTATGGTTTCTGTACAAGGGCGTCTAAAGGATTGACGTACAGTAGAATTATATATTATGCTCTGTAAGTATCAAAAAGATATAAAATACCTAGCACTGGTGCTCAGCTATACAATTACAGGTTGAGTATCCCATATCCAAATATTCCGAAATACGGAATATTCCGAAATACGGACTTTTTTTAGTGAGAGTGAGATAGTAAAACCTTTGTTTTTTGATGGTTCAATGTACACAAACTTTGTTTAATACACAAAGTTATTAAAAATATTGTAATAAATGACCTTCAGGCTGTGTGTATAAGGTGTATATGAAACATAAATGATTTTTGTGAATGTAGACACACTTTGTTTAATGCACAAAGTTATAAAAAATATTGTCTAAAATGACCTTCAGGCTTTGTGTATAAGGTGTATATGTAACATAAATGTATTCTGTGCTTAGATTTAGGTCCCAGCACCATGATATCTCATTATAGTATGCAATTATTCCAAAATACGGAAAAATCCCATATCCAAAATACCTCTGGTCCCAAGCATTTTGGATAAGGGAGACTCAACCTGTACTAATATCCTCATCAACAATGTGCTGGAAATATGTGCAATATGGCACAAGGAGGATGTCTGTCAGGGGCAGGGCTGTGCACAGGATAAGGCAACCTAAACTCTGGTTGGGCCAGGGTCAATAACATGGAGAGTGCAGGAACAATCGTACAATAACGAGATTGCAAAGCACAGTTACCAACAATATTTCCAACACCATTATGTAGACAATACTGCACAAACCACACATTGCAGAGAGACTTTTGCGTTTAGTATATAGTATAGTATTTCCATCTTTTAACTAAGGCCACTTCCCCAGCATGCTGCAGACTGGGATCCGGTCTCTAGATCGACAGTATCTAGGTCGACCTCTATTGGTCGACAGTAACTAGGTCGACAGGCTCTCTAGGTTGACAGGATCTCTAGGTCGACAGGTCACAAGGGCGACATGATTTTTTCACAATTTTTTTCTTTTTTTGACCTTTTTCATACTTTATAAACCACGTGGACTACGATTGGGAATAGTAACCTGTGCCGAGCGCAGCGAGCCATGCGAGGGGACACGGTGCACTAATTGGGGTTCCCGGTCGCTGTACAGAGAAAACGACACCAAAAATACATTAAAAAAACATGTCAACCTTTTGACCTGTCTACATAGTCCCTGTCGACTTAGAGACCCTGTCGACCAATAGTGGTCGACCTAGTTGGGATCGACCTTGCATACCACACCCCTGCAGATTATACCTACAACACATTTTCCTCAGTGTCTGTCTCTCCTTCTCTCCCTCTCTCTGTCTCTCCCTCTCCCTGTCTCTCTCAGTCTGTCTCTCTCTCGCTCACGAGCACATTAATCACAGTATATTTGCGGCTTAACTGCTGCAATCCCTCTATTCCCGCCTGCAGCCGCATCCCAAGCTGCCAGATTTTCCAACATCCATAATGCAAAGTTGGTAATGGCGGCAGCTCGTTGTAGCCTTTTGGCTACAGATCGCGGATTCAGTCGGCAAAGGGACCCTCCCTGGAAATGTCCGCTGTGCATGTATGGTCAGTGGCACAGGTAAATGCAGAGTGGTTCCGGTTGCCCAGAAACCCCCCCATCCCCCTTCTCTTGGCAAGTGGCTTAAATTCAAACCACCGGGGAGAATTAGGGTTAGGCTGTGGGGGGAGGGTGGGGGGTGTAGGTTAGGGTTAGGAGGAGGGGAGGTAAATATACTGACCAGACCCCTGTCGGGACTCTCACTATTGGGATGCTGCTGTTGGTCTTTTGACCGATGGTTCCACTATAAACCACAACACTACAAAAAATATTTTCCTTCCTTTATTCAAAGCCAGAAAATAATAAACTAACCAATAATAAAGATTGAATATGATTTGCTTGTATAAATAAGAATTTACTTACCGATAATTCTATTTCTCGTAGTCCGTAGTGGATGCTGGGAACTCCGTAAGGACCATGGGGAATAGCGGCTCCGCAGGAGACTGGGCACATCTAAAGAAAGCTTTAGGATCACCTGGTGTGCACTGGCTCCTCCCCCTATGACCCTCCTCCAAGCCTCAGTTAGGATACTGTGCCCGGACGAGCGTACACAATAAGGAAGGATTTTGAATCCCGGGTAAGACTCATACCAGCCACACCAATCACACTGTACAACTTGTGATCTGAACCCAGTTAACAGCATGATAATAGAGGAGCCTCTAGAAAAGATGGCTCACTACAACAATAACCCGAATTTTTTTGGTAACAATAATTATGTACCAGTATTGCAGACAATCCGCACTTGGGATGGGCGCCCAGCATCCACTACGGACTACGAGAAATAGAATTATCGGTAAGTAAATTCTTATTTTCTCTGACGTCCTAGTGGATGCTGGGAACTCCGTAAGGACCATGGGGATTATACCAAAGCTCCCAAACGGGCGGGAGAGTGCGGATGACTCTGCAGCACCGAATGAGAGAACTCCAGGTCCTCCTCAGCCAGGGTATCAAATTTGTAGAATTTTACAAACGTATTTGCTCCTGACCAAGTAACTGCTCGGCAAAGTTGTAAAGCCGAGACCCCTCGGGCAGCTGCCCAAGATGAGCCCACCTTCCTTGTGGAGTGGGCATTTTAAGATTTTTGGCTGTGGCAGGCCTGCCACAGAATGTGCAAGCTGAATTGTACTACAAATCCAACGAGCAATCGTCTGCTTAGAAGCAGGAGCACCCAGTTTGTTGGGTGCATACAGGATAAACAGCGAGTCAGATTTTCTGACTCCAGCCGTCCTGGAAACATATATTTTCAGGGTCCTGACCACGTCAAGCAACTTGGAATCCTCCAAGTCCTTAGTAGCCGCAGGTACCACAATAGGTTGGTTCATGTGAAATGCAGAAACCACCTTAGGTAGAAATTGAGGACGAGTCCTCAATTCTGCCCTTTCAGAATGAAATATTAAGTAAGGGCTTTTATATGATAAAGCCGCCAATTCTGACACACGCCTGGCTGAAACCAGGGCTAACTCGTCACTTCCATGTGAGATATTTTAAGTCCACAGTGGTGAGTGGTTCAAACCAATGTGACTTTAGGAAACTCAACACAACATTGAGATCCCAAGGTGCCACTGGAGGCACAAAAGGAGGCTGTATATGCAGTACCCCTTTTACAAATGTCTGAACTTCAGGCACTGAAGCCAGTTCTTTTTGGAAGAAAATCGACAGGGCCGAAATTTGAACCTTAATGGACCCTAATTTTAGGCCCATAGACAGTCCTGTTTGCAGGAAATGGAGGAAACGACCCAGTTGAAATTCCTCTGTAGGGGCCTTCTTGGCCTCACCCCACGCAACATATTTTCGCCAAATGCGGTGATAATGTTTTGCGGTTACGTCCTTCCTGGCCTTGACCAGGGTAGGGATGACTTCATCTGGAATGCCTTTTTCCTTCAGGATCCGGCGTTCAACCGCCATGCCGTCAAACGCAGCCGCGGTAAGTCTTGGAACAGACAAGGCCCCTGCTGGAGCAGGTCCTTTCTTAGAGGTAGAGGCCACGGTTCGTCCGTGAGCATCTCTTGAAGTTCCGGATACCAAGTCCTTCTTGGCCAATCCGGAACCACGAGTATAGTTCTTACTCCTCTCCTTCTTATGATTCTCAGTACTTTTGGTATGAGGGGCAGAGGAGGGAACACATACCCTGACTGGTACACCCACGGTGTTACCAGAGCGTCCACCGCTATTGCCTGAGGGTCCCTTGACCTGGCGCAATATCTGTCTAGTTTTTTGTTTAGACGGGACGCCATTATGTCCACCTTTGGTTTTTCCCAACGGTTTACAATCAGGTGGAAGACTTCTGGGTGAAGTCCCCACTCTCCCGGGTGAAGGTCGTGTCTGCTGAGGAAGTCTGCTTCCCAGTTGTCCACTCCCGGAATGAACACTGCTGACAGTGCTATCACATGATTTTCCGCCCAGCGAAAATCCTTGCAGCTTCTGCCATTGCCCTCCTGCTTCTCGTGCCGCCCTGTCTGTTTACGTGGGCGACTGACGTGATGTTGTCCGATTGGATCAATACCGCCTGACCCTGAAGCAGGGGTTTCGCTTGACTTAGGGCATTGTAAATGGCCCTTAGTTCCAGAATGTTTATATGAAGAGATGTCTCCAGGCTTGACCATAAGCCCTGGAAATTCCTTCCCTGTGTGACTGCTCCCCAGCCTCGCAGGCTGGCATCCGTGGCCACCAGGACCCAGTCCCGAATGCCGAATCTGCGGCCCTCTAGAAGATGAGCACTCTGCAACCACCACAGGAGGGATACCCTTGTCCCTGGTGACAGGGTTATCCGCTGAAGCATCTGAAGATGCGACCCGGACCATTTGTCCAGAAGGTTCCACTGTGCGTGGAATCTGCCGAATGGGATTGCTTCGTAGGAAGCCACCATTTTTACCCAGAACCCTTGTGCATTGATGCACTGAGACTTGGTTCGGTTTTAGGAGGTTCCTGACTAGCTCGGATAACTCCCTGGCTTTCTCCTCCGGGAGAAGCACCTTCTTTCTGGACTGTGTCCAGGATCATCCCTAGGAACAGAAGACAAGTCGTCGGAACCAGCTGCGATTTTGGAATATTGAAAATCCAATCGTGCTGCCGCAACACTACCTGATATAGTGCTACACCGATCTCCAACTGTTCCCTGGATCTTACCCTTATCAGGGAATCATCCAAGTAAAGGATAACTAAAATTCCCTTCCTTCGAAGGAATATCATCATTTCGGTCATTACTTCAGTAAAGACCCGGGGTGCCGTGGACCATCCCTACGGCAGCGTCCGAACTGATACAGTTCTGTACCATAACCTGAAATACCCTTGGTGACATGAAGGTAAGCATCCTTGATGTCCCGAGACATCATGTAGTCCCCTTCTTCCAGGTTTGCAATCACTGCTCTGAGTGACTCAATTTTGAATTTGAACCTCTGTATGCAAGTGTTCAAAGATTTTAGATTTTAAAATCGGTCTCACCGAGCCGTCTGGCTTCGGTACCACAATAGTGTGGAATAATACCCCGTTCCCTGTTGCAGGAGGGGTACCTTGATTATCACCTGCTGGGAATACAGCTTGTGAATGGCTTCCAAAACTGCCTCCCTGTCAGCGGGAGACGTCGGTAAAACAGACTTTTGGAAACGGCGAGGGGAATACGTCTCGAATTCCAATTTGTACCCCTGAAATATTATCTGAAGGATCCAGGGGTCTACTTGCGAGTGAGCCCACTGCGCACTGAAATTCATTGAGAACGGGACCCCACCGTGCCTGAACTTGTAAAGCCCTAGCGTCATACTGAGGGCTTGGCAGAGGCGGAAAAGGGTTTCTGTTCCTTGGAACTGGCTGATCTCTGCAGCCATTTTCCTCTCCCTCTGTCACGAGCAGAAAAGAGGAACCCTTTTGTCCGCTTGCCAACCAGGACTGCGCCTGATAATACGGCGTCTTATTTTGAGAGGCGACCTGGGGTACATCCCCTCTTTTAAGGCAATACTTCCAAATGCCGTTTGGAATCCGCATCACCTGACCACTTTACTGGAATAATTGGACAACGCACTTATACTTGATGCCAGTCGGCAAATATTCCGCTGTGCATCATGCATATATAGAAATGCATCTTTTAATTGCTCTATAGGCAATAATATACTGTCCTTATCTAGGATATCATATTTCCAGTCAGGGAATCCGACCACGCCAACCCAGCACTGCACATCCAGGCTGAGGCGATTGCTGGTCGCAGTATAACACCAGTATGTGTGTAAATACATTTTAGGATACGCTCCTGCTTTCTATCAGCAGGATCCTTAAGGGCGGCCATCTCAAGAGAGGGTAGAGCCCTTGTTCTTACAAGCGTGTGAGCGCCTTATCCCCCCTAGGGGGTGTTTCCCAACGCACCCTAACCTCTGGCGGGAAAAGGTATACTGCCAATAACTTTTTAGAAATTATCAATTGTTATCGGGGGGAAACCCACGCATCATCACACACCTCATTTTATTTCTCAGATTCAGGAAAACTACAGGAAGTTTTTCCTCACCAAACATAATACCCCTTTTTTTTTTTGGTGGTATTCATATTATCAGAAAAGTGTAAACTTTTTCCATTGCCTCAATCATGCAATGTGTGGCCCTATTGGAAATCACGGTTGTCTCTTCACCGTCGACACAGGAGTCAGTACCCCTGTCGGCGTCTGTATCTGAGGTAACGGGCGCTTTAGGGCCCCTGTATGAGACGTCTGGACATGCACAAGCTGAGTAGCCGGCTGTCTCATGTCAACCACTGTCTTTTATACAAAGCTGACACTGTCACGCAATTTCAACAGTACATCCACTCAGGTGTCGACCCCCTAGGGGGTGACAACACTATTACAGACACTCTACTCCGTCTCCTCATCATTTTTCTCCTCATACATGTCGACACAAACGTACCGACACACAGCACACACACAGGGAATGCTCTGATAGAGGACAGGACCCCACTAGCCCTTTGGGGAGACAGAGGGAGAGTTTGCCAGCACACACCAGAGCGCTATATATATACAGGGATAACCTTATATAAGTGTTTTTCCCTTTATAGCTGCTGTATTGTTATATACTGCGCCTAATTTGTGCCCCCCTCTCTTTTTTAACCCTTTTCTGTAGTGTAGTGACTGCAGGGGAGAGCCAGGGAGCTTCCCTCCAACTGAGCTGTGAGGGAAAATGGCGCCAGTGTGCTGAGGAGATAGGCTCCGCCCCTTTCTCGGCGTCCTTATCATCCTTTTTCTGTATGTTTTGGCAGGGGTTAAATGCATCCATATAGCCCAGGAGTTATATGTGATGCATTTATTTTAGCCATATAAGGTTTTTATATCGATTTATTGCGTCTCAGGGCGCTGCCCCCCCAGCGCCCTGCACCCTCAGTGACCGGAGTGTGAAGTGTGCTGAGAGCAATGGCGCACAGCTGCGGTGCTGTGCGCTACCTTATCTGAAGACAGGATCGTCTTCTGCCGCCGATTTTTCCGGACCTCTTCGCTCTTCTGGCTCTGTAAGGGGGACGGCGGCGCGGCTCCGGTGACCCATCCAGGCTGAACCTGTGATCGTCCCTCTGGAGCTAATGTCCAGTAGCCTAAGAAGCCCAATCCACTCTGCACGCAGGTGAGTTCGCTTCTTCTCCCCTTAGTCCCTCGATGCAGTGAGCCTGTTGCCAGCAGGTCTCACTGAAAATAATAAACCTAAACTAAAACTTTCACAAAGAGCTCAGGAGAGCCCCTAGTGTGCACCCTTCTCGTCGGGCACAGAAATCTAACTGAGGCTTGGAGGAGGGTCATAGGGGGAGGAGCCAGTGCACACCAGGTGATCCTAAAGCTTTCTTTAGATGTGCCCAGTCTCCTGCGGAGCCGCTATTCCCCATGGTCCTTACGGAGTTCCCAGCATCCACTAGGACGTCAGAGAAATATAGATACTTATTTTTGAGTAAGATTTTTGTAGTACTGAAGTATACGTAACCCCTGCTGCCTTCTACGCCAGCATGGATTTGTGACCATGCATCCTGATGTGCCACCAGGGGTGTCAGAACGTTTTTTGGTTGGGGGGGGCAAGATAAAATCTCAGTTTGGCACCCCTAACTTCTAGCCACCTTAGACGGGTCACTTGTACCAAGTGGTTGAAAGGGAAATTTTGAAGTCGGGGTATGGAAAAGTGAAGGTGGCACGCTCCAGAAAAGTGGGCGTGGTCACTCAAAATGGGGCGTGTCCTTCAGTTTAGTTTACCACACCATATAACCCCTTATACACATTATGCACCACAATAGTAGGACCCCTTCTGCTATCTGGTACTGGTGCCCCTTTCACATTATACCACACGGTGTGAGCCGAAATTCACATTATACCACAAAGTATGAGCTGAAATTCACATTATATCACATGGTATGAGCTGAAATTCACATTATAGCACACAGACTGAGCCGAAATGTACATTATAGCACACAGAATGAGCCGAAATTCACATTATAGCACACTGTATGAGCCGAAATTCACATTATAGCACACGGTATGAGCCGAAATTCACATTATACCACATGGTATGAGTCGAAATTCACATTATGCCACATGGAATGAGACAAATTTCAGAGAGAGTGACAGCAGGAACATAGGGAGAGGGACAGGGAAAGTGACAGCAGGGACAGGGAGAGTGACAGAGAGACAGGGAAAGTGACAGCAGGGACAGGGAGAGTGACAGAGAGACAGGGAAAGTGACAGCAGGGACAGGGAGACTGACAGAGGGACAGGAAGAGTGACAGCAGGAACATAGGGACAGGGAGAGTGATGGAAAGTGACAGCAGGGACAGGGAGAGTGACAGAGGGACAGGGAGAGTGACAGAAGGGACATAGGGACAGGGAGAGTGACAGAGAGAGGGACAGCAATGGCATACAGTAGAGAAAGGCAGCAGGGTAAGATTACCTATTTAGCAGTGGCGGTGCTGAGGATGCTGTGGTCTGCAATGTTGTGCAGAGGAGGCGGAAGTGCAGATAAGGACTGACGGCGGCGACGGAGCAGCTGAGGACAGCGGCAGTGTAGCGGAGGAGGAGGCAGAGGGCGGCAGTGGTGCAAGGAGGAGGAGGCTGTGGTTGGCGGCACTGCGGCTCCTATGACCGCGGTGCTACTATTTCAAATCTACCACAGACCGGTGCTGGTATTCTGACTGCCGGGATGCCAAACACCGGGTTCACAACTACATACCCCCCATGACACCAGACATGCACCCAGCCTACTGCACCCCCATGCACCCAGCCTACTGCACCCCCATGACACCCTGCACCCTACCGCACCCCATGTCACCCTGCTGTGGAATTTATGCTGGCGCTCCACAGTTGGTTCCTAGCACACACAGCGCGGAAGAAAGGGAGAGAGGAGGGGGAGGCCGGCTGTGATGGATTCTCCCTCCCTCTCCAGAACTGCTCATCGCATCTCTAATGCCCGGAGAGTGTGTCCCTTTTGCTGGGGGAGGGAACAATGTAGAGTTCCTCGGAACACAGCAGCACCTGGGCTTGCACGGAGCTCAGTGCTAGGACCTCCACACAGCTGGCAGGCGGCCCCAAGGGAGTAGAGAAGAGCGGCTGCGCCAACCACAACATGGTGCTCTACTCCGCGTGATGGTCGTGCCGGCCCTGGCTGGTGGCGGCGATATTCGCAGGCAGGGAATTGCGGTCCGGATCCGGATGATGGCGCCTCTCATATTTGGAGGGAGCGAGATGCCCCCTTGCCCCCTCCTCCACCTCCCCGTTCCGACGCCCCTGTGTGCCACTATGTGTCTGGCTGCTGAGAAGACTGTGGATCATACAGTATTTCTACGTCGCTTTCTGCATGTTTTTAGCATCTTTCTCGTATCTTCAGCATTTATTAAAGATGTAATACAGGAGATACCGCAAATATTTCCTATGTGACTTACTTTCCATCTTTATTTTGTGCTTAAGTTGCAGCCCCGTTCTCGTCAGTAGGACCAAATATTATTTGGAATTTATCAAGCTCAAAAAAAAAAGTATATATTTGCAAATCTGTAAGTCAAAAGCATACACACCATCTTCTGATGGCTTTAGCAGTGTTTCATGCAGAGACTGGATGTGGGAGAGGGATCTTTTGGTCCCTCCCCTGTGGTTGTGCAGTACTACAGTATTCTGCCATGGTTGATTCTATATCGGAGTGGGAGAAGGGACCTTCTGACGTACCTAGGGGAGGAGACACGTCACCAGGGGGAGGAGCTACGACCTTGCAGGCTCGCCACGCTTCGGGCTCAGTGGCTCGCTTCCCTTGCCACCTAATTACTAAAGGTAATAGTTGGTGGCGTGGATAGTAGAGGAACTATCTCGCTGGTATAGCTCCTCCCTCTTGTGTCGTGACTCCTCCCCCTGACGGAAAAGGTCCCTTAGCCCACTTGCACCTAGCTTCAACCGTTCTGCCACTCCTTTTTGATGTACATTAGAGTATATGGGGGAGGGGCACCATTTTTACTTAACCTATAGGGTAGCAGGAAGGGGAGTGGTTATAAGTTTTGACTTATTTGAATGCCTTATATTCTCTGTACAGCTCTACGTCTGTTGGAGCAGGCTTTTGTGATGTCCCACTTATTATAATGCAAAATAACCCTGCCAACAGTGCAATGTGCAAGGAGAGAGAAATGTATGCAAAACTGGGGTAGAATTTCTAAGCCGCCAGTTATCAAAACTACAGAAGATCACGGCCTTCATAAACTGCGGCTTAGTACTGTAAATCTACGTGTTAAAAATTTAGACAGTGGGACTGACATGGATGAGTTGTGTTCTCTGTACAGCACTGCATATATTGGAGGTGCTATATACATTATTATTAGTAGTAGTAGTAGTAATAATAATAATAATAGTAATAAATATGTCTGTATAGCAGAAACATATTTTCATTCCTCTAAATATTTTCAGGTAGGCCAACTCCATGATTGATAATATAAAGTCAACAGCCAAGCTGCTACATCTGTGGACTATTGTGAGGTCAGCATCAGTTATTGCTGTGAGGACATCATTACATCACAGCATATACTAAAGATAGTGCAGACTTCAGCTGCAGACCGATGTGAGCTGGATCCTGTATCCTAGATCTCCCCCCTGGTACATATTCAGCCAAACACTTCTGTAGGAGTCAAGTCAGAAACAAAAGATGAACCTCAGAAGACCCAAGCCAGGTCATTTTCACCTACTTTGTAGAAATGAAGGGATAATTAATGGCCTCTTACTGAGACATCACTGCCAACAAGGACAGGTGCTATGAGATATTCATGCAACACAATGGGGGCAATTCAGTTTTTTTCTATCGTACATTTTGCGTTTTTTCCATTTTGTGCCAAAACAGACCGTATCACCTCTAAACCTGTCTAAAGTAATGGGCGTAACGTGCAGAGAGCAAGAGCTGTTTGGGAACCCGTCAGCCTCCTTTTCATATATTTCAGCTCTGGGGCTGTGGGCTGACATGTGTATCTCCCTTGGCAAATAGCCACCCAAGTGGAGCAGCAATTGCATTGCTCCGATGAGCATCATCAAGTGGCAATAGCGGGGAAAAAACAAGTTGAATTCCCTCCACATGTTAGTAAGATTGTCTATAAGCTCCAGTGGGGCAGGGACTAATAGGAATGACATATGACTCTGTACAGTCTTACATAAATTGGCATTGGCATAGGCTTTTGTGATTACCCATTGGGGGTCATTCCGACTCGATCACTCGTTGCAGTTTGTCGCAGTGCAGCGATCGGGTCGAGACTGCGCATGCACCGGCAGCTGCTGCGGCCAGTGGCCGCTCTGGTCGGGAGTTACTCGTCAAATACAAAGGCATCACCGCTGTGCGATGCTTTTGTATTTGGGGGGGGGGGCTGGACTGACATACGGGGAGGACTAGCCCTGTGCTGGGTGTCCCCCACCCCCATATTAGGGAAGATTATCGCAGCTGTGCTAAATTTTGCACCGCTACGATCAACTCGGAATGACCCCCTTTGTTATAATGCATAATGACCCTGCCAACAAGGACAGGTGTGAGGAGAAAGTTATGCATCACAGTGTGTCTGTATGATCAGGGCCGGTGCTAGGTAGTTCGGCGCCCCTCTGCAAACTATAAATTTGCGCCCTCCCATATTTTACAAAGGGACAGCACACATCAAAAAAAGGGTGTGGTCTCACAAGGAAGGGGTGTAGCCACACAATAGTACACCCATTTCAAATTACGCCACACAGTAGCACAATCTTATTCACTTCACCCCACGCATAGTAGTGCTCTTTATACATAATGTTCCCGGTAGTGGTGCCGCTTATACACATAATATCCTCCTATACCGCTGCTCCTCCCGCTGTTCGCTCTGTATAATATGAACGTCTCCTGGTTCTAACACGATCGTGACCAAATCCACCTAGTGCCACCGATGCGTTTCTACCCTATCAGGGTCTTAGTCATGGCATAGGTGGGCTTGGTTTGGTCACTTAATTATATAGAGGCTATAGTATAAATGAAGTGACCAGACCAAGCCCACCTATGCCATAAAAAATATAGACAAATGTTTTTTTTAATGTAACATGTTTTTGGACTATTTTATATATCTATTGACTGTCTAACTAGACACTATCTATCTTTCATACCGTAACCCTGGCACTGCTGGGGGTCATTATTTGGGTATCTGGCACTGCTGGGTGGCATGATTTGGGTATCTGGCACTGCTGGGTGGCATGATTTGGGTATCTGGCATTGCTGGGTGGCATGATTTTGGTATCTGGCACTGCTGGGTATCATGATTTGTGTATCTGGCACTGCTGGGTGGCATTATTTGTGTATCTGTAACTGCTGGGAGTCATTATTTGTGTATCTGGCACTGCTGGGAGTCATTATTTGTGTATCTGTCACTGCTGGGAGTCATTATTTGTGTATCTGGCACTGCTGGGTGTCATTATTTATGTATCTGTAACTGGTGGGAGTCATTATTTGTGTATCTGGCACTGCTGGGGGTCATTATTTGTGTATCTGTCACTGCTGGGAGTCATTATTTGTGTATCTGGCACTGCTGGGTGTCATTATTTATGTATCTGTAACTGGTGGGAGTCATTATTTGTGTATCTGGCACTGCTGGGGGTCATTATTTGTGTATCTGTCACTGGTGGGAGTCATTATTTGTGTATCTGGCAATACTGGGAGTAATTATTTGTGTATCTGGCACTGCTGGGTGTCATGATTTGTGTATCTGGCACTGCTGGGTGTCATTATTTATGTATCTGTAACTGCTAGGTGTCATTATTTGTGTATCTGGCACTGCTGGGGGTCATTATTTGTGTATCTGTCACTGGTGGGAGTCATTATTTGTGTATCTGGCAATACTAGGAGTCATTATTTGTGTATCTGACACTGCTGGGTGGCATGATTTTGGTATCTGGCACTGCTGGGTGTCATGATTTGTGTATCTGGCACTGCTGGGTGGCATGATTTGTGTATCTGGCACTGCTGGGTGGCATTATTTGGGTATCTGGCAAGGCTGGGTTGCATGATTTTGGTATCTGGCACGGCTGGGTGGCATGATTTGGGTATCTGTTACTGCTGGGGTCATTATTTGTGTATCTGGCACTGCTGGGTTTCATTATTTGTGTATCTGGCACTGCTGGGAGTCATTATTTGTGTATCTGGCACTGCTGGGGCTCATTGTTTGTGTATCTGGCATTGCTAGGGGTCATTATTTGTGTATCTGGCACTGCTGGGGGTCATTATTTGTGTATTTGGCACTGCTTCGGGTTATTATTTGTGTATCTGTCACTGCAGGGGGTCATTATTTGTGTATCTGACACTGTTGGGGTCATTATGTGTGTATCTGTCACTGCTGGGTGTCATTATTTGTGTATCTGTAACTGGTGGGGGTCATTATTTGTGAATCTGGCACTGCTGGGGGTCATTATTTGTGAATCTGGCACTGCTGGGTGGCATAATTTGTGTATCTGTCACTGCTGGGTGTCATTATTTGTGTATCTGTCACTGCAGGGGGTCATTATTTGGGTATCTGGCACTGGTGGGAGTCATTATTTGGGTGTCTGGCATTGCTGGGTGGCATGATTTGGGTATCTGGCACTGCTGGGTGGCATGATTTTGGTATCTGGCACGGCTGGGTGGCATGATTTGGGTATCTGGCACTGCTGGGTGGCATGATTTATGTATCTGGCACTGCTGGGCGGCATGATTTGGGTATCTGGCACTGCTGGGTGGCATAATTTGGGTATCTGGCACTGCTGGGGGTCATTATTTGTGTATCTGTCACTGCTGGGGGTCATTATTTGTGTACGTGTCACTGCTAGGGGGTCATTATTTGTGTATCTGTCACTGCTGGGGGGTCATTATTTGGGTATCTGTCACTGCTGGGGGTCATTATTTGTGTATCTGGCACTGCTGGGTGTCATGATTTGTGTATGTGGCACTGCTGGGTGGCATTATTTGTGTATCTGTAACTGCTGGGTGTCATTATTTGTGTATCTGTCACTGCTGGGAGTCATTATTTGTGTATCTGGCACAGCTGGGTGTCATTATTTAGGTATCTGTAACTGGTGGGAGTCATTATTTGTGTATCTGGCACTGCTGGGGGTCATTATTTGTGTATCTGTCACTGGTGGGAGTCATTATTTGTGTATCTGGCAATACTGGGAGTAATTATTTGTGTATCTGGCACTGCTGGGTGTCATGATTTGTGTATCTGGCACTGCTGGGTGGCATGATTTGTGTATCTGGCACTGCTGGGTGGCATTATTTGGGTATCTGGCAAGGCTGGGTTGCATGATTTTGGTATCTGGCACGGCTGGGTGGCATGATTTGGGTATCTGTTACTGCTGGGGTCATTATTTGTGTATCTGGCACTGCTGGGTTTCATTATTTGTGTATCTGGCACTGCTGGGTGTCATTATTTGTGTATCTGGCACTGCTGGGAGTCATTATTTGTGTATCTGGCACTGCTGGGGCTCATTGTTTGTGTATCTGGCATTGCTAGGGGTCATTATTTGTGTATCTGGCACTGCTGGGGGTCATTATTTGTGTATCTGGCACTGCTTCGGGTTATTATTTGTGTATCTGTCACTGCATGGGGTCATTATTTGTGTATCTGACACTGTTGGGGTCATTATTTGTGTATCTGTCACTGCTGGGTGTCATTATTTGTGTATCTGTAACTGGTGGGGGTCATTATTTGTGAATCTGGCACTGCTGGGGGTCATTATTTGTGAATCTGGCACTGCTGGGGGTCATTATTTGTGAATCTGGCACTGCTGGGGGTCATTATTTGTGAATCTGGCACTGCTGGGTGGCATAATTTGTGTATCTGTCACTGCTGGGTGTCATTATTTGTGTATCTGTCACTGTAGGGGGTCATTATTTGGGTATCTGGCACTGGTGGGAGTCATTATTGGGGTGTCTGGCACTGCTGGGTGGCATGATTTGTGTATCTGTCACTGCTGGGTGGCATGATTTGGGTATCTGGCACTGCTGGGTGGCATGATTTTGGTATCTGGCACGGCTGGGTGGCATGATTTGGGTATCTGGCACTGCTGGGTGGCATGATTTGTGTATCTGGCACTGCTGGGCGGCATGATTTGGGTATCTGGCACTGCTGGGTGGCATAATTTGGGTATCTGGCACTACTGGGGGTCATTATTTGTGTATCTGTCACTGCTGGGGGTCATTATTTGTGTACGTGTCACTGCTAGGGGGTCATTATTTGTGTATCTGTCACTGCTGGGGGGTCATTATTTGGGTATCTGTCACTGCTGGGGGTCATTATTTGTGTATCTGGCACTGCTGGGTGTCATGATTTGTGTATGTGGCACTGCTGGGTGGCATTATTTGTGTATCTGTAACTGCTGGGTGTCATTATTTGTGTATCTGTCACTGCTGGGAGTCATTATTTGTGTATCTGGCACTGCTGGGTGTCATTATTTATGTATCTGTAACTGGTGGGAGTCATTATTTGTGTATCTGGCACTGCTGGGTTTCATTATTTGTGTATCTGGCACTGCTGGGTGTCATTATTTGTGTATCTGGCACTGCTGGGAGTCATTATTTGTGTATCTGGCACTGCTGGGGCTCATTGTTTGTGTATCTGGCATTGCTAGGGGTCATTATTTGTGTATCTGGCACTGCTGGGGGTCATTATTTGTGTATCTGGCACTGCTTCGGGTTATTATTTGTGTATCTGTCACTGCATGGGGTCATTATTTGTGTATCTGACACTGTTGGGGTCATTATTTGTGTATCTGTCACTGCTGGGTGTCATTATTTGTGTATCTGTAACTGGTGGGGGTCATTATTTGTGAATCTGGCACTGCTGGGGGTCATTATTTGTGAATCTGGCACTGCTGGGGGTCATTATTTGTGAATCTGGCACTGCTGGGGGTCATTATTTGTGAATCTGGCACTGCTGGGTGGCATAATTTGTGTATCTGTCACTGCTGGGTGTCATTATTTGTGTATCTGTCACTGTAGGGGGTCATTATTTGGGTATCTGGCACTGGTGGGAGTCATTATTGGGGTGTCTGGCACTGCTGGGTGGCATGATTTGTGTATCTGTCACTGCTGGGTGGCATGATTTGGGTATCTGGCACTGCTGGGTGGCATGATTTTGGTATCTGGCACGGCTGGGTGGCATGATTTGGGTATCTGGCACTGCTGGGTGGCATGATTTGTGTATCTGGCACTGCTGGGCGGCATGATTTGGGTATCTGGCACTGCTGGGTGGCATAATTTGGGTATCTGGCACTGCTGGGGGTCATTATTTGTGTATCTGTCACTGCTGGGGGTCATTATTTGTGTACGTGTCACTGCTAGGGGGTCATTATTTGTGTATCTGTCACTGCTGGGGGGTCATTATTTGGGTATCTGTCACTGCTGGGGGTCATTATTTGTGTATCTGGCACTGCTGGGTGTCATGATTTGTGTATGTGGCACTGCTGGGTGGCATTATTTGTGTATCTGTAACTGCTGGGTGTCATTATTTGTGTATCTGTCACTGCTTGGAGTCATTATTTGTGTATCTGGCACTGCTGGGTGTCATTATTTATGTATCTGTAACTGGTGGGAGTCATTATTTGTGTATCTGGCACTGCTTCGGGTTATTATTGTGTATCTGTCACTGCATGGGGTCATTATTTGTGTATCTGACACTGTTGGGGTCATTATTTGTGTATTTGTCACTGCTGGGTGTCATTATTTGTGTATCTGTAACTGGTGGGGGTCATTATTTGTGAATCTGGCACTGCTGGGGGTCATTATTTGTGAATCTGGCACTGCTGGGGGTCATTATTTGTGAATCTGGCACTGCTGGGGGTCATTATTTGTGAATCTGGCACTGCTGGGTGGCATAATTTGTGTATCTGTCACTGCTGGGTGTCATTATTTGTGTATCTGTCACTGTAGGGGGTCATTATTTGGGTATCTGGCACTGGTGGGAGTCATTATTGGGGTGTCTGGCACTGCTGGGTGGCATGATTTGTGTATCTGTCACTGCTGGGTGGCATGATTTGGGTATCTGGCACTGCTGGGTGGCATGATTTTGGTATCTGGCACTGCTGGGTGGCATGATTTGTGTATCTGGCACTGCTGGGTGGCATGATTTGTGTATCTGGCACTGCTGGGTGGCATTATTTGGGTATCTGGCAAGGCTGGGTTGCATGATTTTGGTATCTGGCACGGCTGGGTGGCATGATTTGGGTATCTGTTACTGCTGGGGTCATTATTTGTGTATCTGGCACTGCTGGGTTTCATTATTTGTGTATCTGGCACTGCTGGGTGTCATTATTTGTGTATCTGGCACTGCTGGGAGTCATTATTTGTGTATCTGGCACTGCTGGGGCTCATTGTTTGTGTATCTGGCATTGCTAGGGGTCATTATTTGTGTATCTGGCACTGCTGGGGGTCATTATTTGTGTATCTGGCACTGCTTCGGGTTATTATTTGTGTATCTGTCACTGCATGGGGTCATTATTTGTGTATCTGACACTGTTGGGGTCATTATTTGTGTATCTGTCACTGCTGGGTGTCATTATTTGTGTATCTGTAACTGGTGGGGGTCATTATTTGTGAATCTGGCACTGCTGGGGGTCATTATTTGTGAATCTGGCACTGCTGGGGGTCATTATTTGTGAATCTGGCACTGCTGGGGGTCATTATTTGTGAATCTGGCACTGCTGGGTGGCATAATTTGTGTATCTGTCACTGCTGGGTGTCATTATTTGTGTATCTGTCACTGTAGGGGGTCATTATTTGGGTATCTGGCACTGGTGGGAGTCATTATTGGGGTGTCTGGCACTGCTGGGTGGCATGATTTGTGTATCTGTCACTGCTGGGTGGCATGATTTGGGTATCTGGCACTGCTGGGTGGCATGATTTTGGTATCTGGCACGGCTGGGTGGCATGATTTGGGTATCTGGCACTGCTGGGTGGCATGATTTGTGTATCTGGCACTGCTGGGCGGCATGATTTGGGTATCTGGCACTGCTGGGTGGCATAATTTGGGTATCTGGCACTGCTGGGGGTCATTATTTGTGTATCTGTCACTGCTGGGGGTCATTATTTGTGTACGTGTCACTGCTAGGGGGTCATTATTTGTGTATCTGTCACTGCTGGGGGGTCATTATTTGGGTATCTGTCACTGCTGGGGGTCATTATTTGTGTATCTGGCACTGCTGGGTGTCATGATTTGTGTATGTGGCACTGCTGGGTGGCATTATTTGTGTATCTGTAACTGCTGGGTGTCATTATTTGTGTATCTGTCACTGCTGGGAGTCATTATTTGTGTATCTGGCACTGCTGGGTGTCATTATTTATGTATCTGTAACTGGTGGGAGTCATTATTTGTGTATCTGGCACTGCTGGGGGTCATTATTTGTGTATCTGTCACTGGTGGGAGTCATTATTTGTGTATCTGGCAATACTGGGAGTCATTATTTGTGTATCTGGCACTGCTGGGTGGCATGATTTGGGTATCTGGCACTGCTGGGTGGCATGATTTTGGTATCTGGCACTGCTGGGTGGCATGATTTTGGTATCTGGCACTGCTGAGTGGCATTATTTGTGTATCTGGCACTGCTGGGTGGCATGATTTGTGTATCTGGCACTGCTGGGTGGCATGATTTTGGTATCTGGCACTGCTGGGTGGCATAATTTGGGTATCTGGCACTGCTGGGTGGCATTATTTGTGTATCTGGCACTGCTGGGGGTCATTATTTGTGTATCTGTCACTGCTAGGGGTCATTATTTGTGTATCTGTCACTGCTGGGGGTCATTATTTGGGTATCTGGCACTGCTGCTGGGTGGCATGATTTGGGTATCTGGCATTGCTGGGTGGCATGATTTGTGTATCTGGCACTGCTTGGGGTCATTATTTGGGTATCTGGCACTGCTGGGTGTCATTATTTGTGTATCTAGCACTGCTTGGTGTCATTATTTGTGCATCTGTCACTGGTGGGAGTCATTATTTGTGTATCTGTCACTGCAGGGGGTCATTATTTGGGTATCTGGCACTGCTGGGGGTCATTATTTGTGTATCTGGCACTGCTGGATGGCATAATTTGTGTATCTCTCACTGCTGGGGGTCATTATTTGGGTATCTGACACTGCTGCTGGGTGGCATGATTTGGGTATCTGGCATTGCTGGGTGGCATTATTTGTGTATCTGTCACTGCTGGGGGTCATTATTTGGGTATCTGGCACTGCTGCTGGGTGGCATGATTTGGGTATATGGTACTGCTGGGTGTCATTATTTGTGTATCTGGCACTGCTGGATGGTATAATTTGTGTATCTCTCACTGCTGGGGGTCATTATTTGTGTATCTGGCACTGCTGCTGGGTGGCATGATTTGGGTATATGGTACTGCTGGGAGTCATTATTTGTGTATCTGGCACTGCTGGGGGTCATTATTTATGTATCTGTCACTGCTGGGGGTCATTATTTGTGTATGTGGCACTGTTGGGGTCATTATGTGTGTATCTGTCACTGCTAGGTGTCATTATTTGTGTATCTGTCACTGGTGGGAATCATTATTTGTGTATCTGTCACTGCAGGGGGTCATTATTTGGGTATCTGTCACTGCTGGGGGTCATTATTTGGGTATCTGGCACTGCTGGGTGGCATGATTTGTGTATCTGGCACTGCAGGGTGTCATGATTTGTGTATGTGGCACTGCTGGGTGGCATGATTTGTGTATCTGGCACTGCTGGGTGTCATGATTTGTGTATGTGGCACTGCTGGGTGTCATGATTTGTGTATCTGGCACTGCTGGGTGGCATTATTTGGGTATCTGGCACGGCTGGGTTACATGATTTTGGTATCTGGCACGGCTGGGTGGCATGATTTGGGTATCTGGCACTGCTGGGTGACGTTATTTGTGTATCTGGCACTGCTGTGAGTCATTATTTGTGTATCTGGCACTGCTGGGGGTCATTATTTGTGTATCTGGCACTGCTTGGTGGCATGATTTTGGTATCTGGCACTGCTGGGAGTCATTATTTGTGTATCTGGCACTGCTGGGGGTCTTTATTTGGGTATCTAGCACTGCTGGGTGTCATGATTTGGGTATCTGGCATTGCTGGGTGGCATGATTTTGGTATCTGGCACTGCTGGGTGTCATAATTTGTGTATCTGGCACTGCTGGGTGTCATGATTTGTGTATGTGGCACTGCTGGGTGGCATTATTTGGGTATCTGGCAAGGCTGGGTTGCATGATTTTGGTATCTGGCACGGCTGGGTGGCATGATTTGGGTATCTGTTACTGCTGGGGTCATTATTTGTGTATCTGGCACTGCTGTGTTTCATTATTTGTGTATCTGGCACTGCTGGGGGTCATTATTTGTGTATCTGGCACTGCTGGGTGTCATTATTTGTGTATCTGGCACTGCTGGGAGTCATTATTTGTGTATCTGGCACTGCTGGGTGGCATGATTTTGGTATCTGGCACTGCTGGGTGTCATGATTTGTGTATCTGGCACTGCTGGGTGGCATGATTTGTGTATCAGGCACTGCTGGGTGGCATTATTTGGGTATCTGGCAAGGCTGGGTGGCATGATTTTGGTATCTGGCACGGCTGGGTGGCATGATTTGGGTATCTGTTACTGCTAGGGTCATTATTTGTGTATCTGGCACTGCTGGGTTTCATTATTTGTGTATCTGGCACTGCTGGGTGTCATTATTTGTGTATCTGGCACTGCTGGGAGTCATTATTTGTGTATCTGGCACTGCTGGGGCTCATTGTTTGTGTATCTGGCATTGCTAGGGGTCATTATTTGTGTATCTGGCACTGCTGGGGGTCATTATTTGTGTATCTGGCACTGCTGGGGGTCATTATTTGTGTATCTGGCACTGCTTCGGGTTATTACTTGTGTATCTGTCACTGCAGGGGGTCATTATTTGTGTATCTGACACTGTTGGGGTCATTATGTGTGTATCTGTCACTGCTGGGTGTCATTATTTGTGTATCTGTAACTGGTGGGGGTCATTATTTGTGAATCTGGCACTGCTGGGGGTCATTATTTGTGAATCTGGCACTGCTGGGTGTCATTATTTGTGTATCTGTAACTGGTGGGAGTCATTATTTGTGTATCTGTCACTGCTGGGTGTCATTATTTGTGTATCTGTCACTGCAGGGGGTCATTATTTGGGTATCTGGCACTGGTGGGAGTCATTATTTGGGTGTCTGGCACTGCTGGGTGGCATGATTTGTGTATCTGTCACTGCTGGGTGGCATGATTTGGGTATCTGGCACTGCTGGGTGGCATGATTTTGGTATCTGGCACGGCTGGGTGGCATGATTTGGGTATCTGGCACTGCTGGGTGGCATGATTTGTGTATCTGGCACTGCTGGGTGGCATGATTTGGGTATCTGGCACTGCTGGGTGGCATAATTTGGGTATCTGGCACTGCTGGGGGTCATTATTTGTGTATCTGTCACTGCTGGGGGTCATTATTTGTGTACGTGTCACTGCTAGGGGGTCATTATTTGTGTATCTGTCACTGCTGGGGGGTCATTATTTGGGTATCTGTCACTGCTGGGGGTCATTATTTGTGTATCTGGCACTGCTGGGTGTCATGATTTGTGTATGTGGCACTGCTGGGTGGCATTATTTGTGTATCTGTCACTGCTGGGTGTCATTATTTGTGTATCTGTCACTGCTGGGAGTCATTATTTGTGTATCTGGCACTGCTGGGTGTCATTATTTATGTATCTGTCACTGGTGGGAGTCATTATTTGTGTATCTGGCAATACTGGGAGTAATTATTTGTGTATCTGGCACTGCTGGGTGTCATGATTTCTGTATCTGGCACTTCTGGGTGGCATGATTTGTGTATCTGGCACTGCTGGGTGGCATTATTTGGGTATCTGGCAAGGCTGGGTTGCATGATTTTGGTATCTGGCACGGCTGGGTGGCATGATTTGGGTATCTGTTACTGCTGGGGTCATTATTTGTGTATCTGGCACTGCTGGGTTTCATTATTTGTGTATCTGGCACTGCTGGGGGTCAATATTTGTGTATCTGGCACTGCTGGGTGTCATTATTTGTGTATCTGGCACTGCTGGGAGTCATTATTTGTGTATCTGGCACTGCTGGGTGGCATGATTTTGGTATCTGGCACTGCTGGGTGTCATGATTTGTGTATCTGGCACTGCTGGGTGGCATGATTTGTGTATCTGGCACTGCTGGGTGGCATTATTTGGGTATCTGGCAAGACTGGGTGGCATGATTTTGGTATCTGGCACGGCTGGGTGGCATGATTTGGGTATCTGTTACTGCTGGGGTCATTATTTGTGTATCTGGCACTGCTGGGTTTCATTATTTGTGTATCTGGCACTGCTGGGTGTCATTATTTGTGTATCTGGCACTGCTGGGAGTCATTATTTGTGTATCTGGCACTGCTGGGGCTCATTGTTTGTGTATCTGGCATTGCTAGGGGTCATTATTTGTGTATCTGGCACTGCTGGGTGGCATGATTTTTGTATCTGGCACTGCTGGGTGGCATGATTTGTGTATCTGGCACTGCTGGGTGGCATGATTTGTGTATCTGGCACTGCTGGGTGGCATTATTTGGGTATCTGGCAAGGCTGGGTTGCATGATTTTGGTATCTGGCACGGCTGGGTGGCATGATTTGGGTATCTGTTACTGCTGGGGTCATTATTTGTGTATCTGGCACTGCTGGGTTTCATTATTTGTGTATCTGGCACTGCTGGGTGTCATTATTTGTGTATCTGGCACTGCTGGGAGTCATTATTTGTGTATCTGGCACTGCTGGGAGTCATTATTTGTGTATCTGGCACTGCTGGGGCTCATTGTTTGTGTATCTGGCATTGCTAGGGGTCATTATTAGTGTATCTGGCACTGCTGGGTGTCATTATTTGTGTATCTGGCACTGCTGGGAGTCATTATTTGTGTATCTGGCACTGCTGGGTGACATGATTTTGGTATCTGGCACTGCTGGGTTTCATGATTTGTGTATCTGGCACTGCTGGGTGGCATGATTTGTGTATCTGGCACTGCTGGGTGGCATTATTTGGGTATCTGGCAAGGCTGGGTTGCATGATTTTGGTATCTGGCACGGCTGGGTGGCATGATTTTGGTATCTGTTACTGCTGGGGTCATTATTTGTGTATCTGGCACTGCTGGGTTTCATTATTTGTGTATCTGGCACTGCTGGGTGTCATTATTTGTGTATCTGGCACTGCTGGGAGTCATTATTTGTGTATCTGGCACTGCTGGGGCTCATTGTTTGTGTATCTGGCATTGCTAGGGGTCATTATTTGTGTATCTGGCACTGCTGGGGGTCATTATTTGTGTATCTGGCACTGCTTCGGGTTATTATTTGTGTATCTGTCACTGCAGGGGGTCATTATTTGTGTATCTGACACTGTTGGGGTCATTATGTGTGTATCTGTCACTGCTGGGTGTCATTATTTGTGTATCTGTAACTGCTGGGGGTCATTATTTGTGAATCTGGCACTGCTGGGGGTCATTATTTGTGAATCTGGCACTGCTGGGTGGCATAATTTGTGTATCTGTCACTGCTGGGTGTCATTATTTGTGTATCTGTCACTGCAGGGGGTCATTATTTGGGTATCTGGCACTGGTGGGAGTCATTATTTGGGTGTCTGGCACTGCTGGGTGGCATGATTTGTGTATCTGTTACTGCTGGGTGGCATGATTTGGGTATCTGGCACTGCTGGGTGGCATGATTTTGGTATCTGGCACGGCTGGGTGGCATGATTTGGGTATCTGGCACTGCTGGGTGGCATGATTTGTGTATCTGGCACTGCTGGGCGGCATGATTTGGGTATCTGGCACTGCTGGGTGGCATAATTTGGGTATCTGGCACTGCTGGGGGTCATTATTTGTGTATCTGTCACTGCTGGGGGTCATTATTTGTGTACGTGTCACTGCTAGGGGGTCATTATTTGTGTATCTGTCACTGCTGGGGGGTCATTATTTGGGTATCTGTCACTGCTGGGGGTCACTATTTGTGTATCTGGCACTGCTGGGTGTCATGATTTGTGTATGTGGCACTGCTGGGTGGCATTATTTGTCTATCTGTAACTGCTGGGTGTCATTATTTGTGTATCTGTCACTGCTGGGAGTCATTATTTGTGTATCTGGCACTGCTGGGTGTCATTATTTATGTATCTGTAACTGGTGGGAGTCATTATTTGTGTATCTGGCACTGCTGGGGGTCATTATTTGTGTATCTGTCACTGGTGGGAGTCATTATTTGTGTATCTGGCAATACTGGGAGTCATTATTTGTGTATCTGGCACTGCTGGGTGGCATGATTTGGGTATCTGGCACTGCTGGGTGGCATGATTTTGGTATCTGGCACTGCTGGGTGGCATGATTTTGGTATCTGGCATTGCTGAGTGGCATTATTTGTGTATCTGGCACTGCTGGGTGGCATGATTTGTGTATCTGGCACTGCTGGGTGGCATGATTTGTGTATCTGGCACTGCTGGGCGGCATCATTTGGGTATCTGGCACTCCTGGGTGGCATTATTTGTGTATCTGGCACTGCTGGGGGTCATTATTTGTGTATCTGTCACTGCTAGGGGTCATTATTTGTGTATCTGTCACTGCTGGGGGTCATTATTTGGGTATCTGGCACTGCTGCTGGGTTGCATGATTTGGGTATCTGGCATTGCTGGGTGGCATGATTTGTGTATCTGGCACTGCTTGGGGTCATTATTTGGGTATCTGGCACTGCTGGGTGTCATTATTTGTGTATCTGGCACTGCTTGGTGTCATTATTTGTGCATCTGTCACTGGTGGGAGTCATTATTTGTGTATCTGTCACTGCAGGGGGTCATTATTTGGGTATCTGGCACTGCTGGGGGTCATTATTTGTGTATCTGGCACTGCTGGATGGCATAATTTGTGTATCTCTCACTGCTGGGGGTCATTATTTGGGTATCTGGCACTGCTGCTGGGTGGCATGATTTGTGTATCTGTCACTGCTGGGGGTCATTATTTGGGTATCTGGCACTGCTGCTGGGTGGCATGATTTGGGTATATGGTACTGCTGGGTGTCATTATTTGTGTATCTGGCACTGCTGGATGGCATAATTTGTGTATCTCTCACTGCTGGGGGTCATTATTTGGGTATCTGGCACTGCTGCTGGGTGGCATGATTTGGGTATATGGTACTGCTGGGAGTCATTATTTGTGTATCTGGCACTGCTGTGAGTCATTATTTATGTATCTGTCACTGCTGGGGGTCATTATTTGTGTATGTGGCACTGTTGGGGTCATTATGTGTGTATCTGTCACTGCTAGGTGTCATTATTTGTGTATCTGTCACTGGTGGGAGTCATTATTTGTGTATCTGTCACTGCAGGGGGTCATTATTTGGGTATCTGTCACTGCTGGGGGTCATTATTTGGGTATCTGGCACTGCTGGGTGGCATGATTTGTGTATCTGGCACTGCTGGGTGTCATGATTTGTGTATGTGGCACTGCTGGGTGGCATGATTTGTGTATCTGGCACTGCTGGGTGTCATGATTTGTGTATGTGGCACTGCTGGGTGTCATGATTTGTGTATCTGGCACTGCTGGGTGGCATTATTTGGGTATCTGGCACGGCTGGGTTACATGATTTTGGTATCTGGCACGGCTGGGTGGCATGATTTGGGTATCTGGCACTGCTGGGTGGCGTTATTTGTGTATCTGGCACTGCTGGGTGGCATGATTTGTGTATCTGGCACTGCTGGGGTCATTATTTGTGTATCTGGCACTGCTGTGAGTCATTATTTGTGTATCTGGCACTGCTGGGGGTCATTATTTGTGTATCTGGCACTGCTTGGTGGCATGATTTTGGTATCTGGCACTGCTGGGAGTCATTATTTGTGTATCTGGCACTGCTGGGGGTCATTATTTGTGTATCTGGCACTGCTGGGTGTCATGATTTGGGTATCTGGCACTGCTGGGTGGCATGATTTTGGTATCTGGCACTGCTGGGTGTCATGATTTGTGTATCTGGCACTGCTGGGTGGCATGATTTGTGTATGTGGCACTGCTGGGTGGCATTATTTGGGTATCTGGCAAGGCTGGGTTGCATGATTTTGGTATCTGGCACGGCTGGGTGGCATGATTTGGGTATCTGTTACTGCTGGGGTCATTATTTGTGTATCTGGCACTGCTGGGTTTCATTATTTGGGTATCTGGCACTGCTGGGGGTCATTATTTGTGTATCTGGCACTGCTGGGTGTCATTATTTGTGTATCTGGCACTGCTGGGAGTCATTATTTGTGTATCTGGCACTGCTGGGTGGCATGATTTTGGTATCTGGCACTGCTGGGTGTCATGATTTGTGTATCTGGCACTGATGGGTGGCATGATTTGTGTATCTGGCACTGCTGGGTGTCATGATTTGTGTATGTGGCACTGCTGGGTGGCATGATTTGGGTATCTGGCACTGCTGGGTGGCATAATTTGGGTATCTGGCACTGCTGGGTGGCATTTTTTGTGTATCTGGCACTGCTGGGGGTCATTATTTGTGTATCTGTCACTGCTAGGGGTCATTATTTGTGTATCTGTCACTGCTGGGGGTCATTATTTGGGTATCTGGCACTGCTGCTGGGTGGCATGATTTGGGTATCTGGCATTGCTGGGTGGCATGATTTGTGTATCTGGCACTGCTTGGGGTCATTATTTGGGTATCTGGCACTGCTGGGTCTCATTATTTGTGTATCTGGCACTGCTTGGTGTCATTATTTGTGCATCTGTCACTGGTGGGAGTCATTATTTGTGTATCTGTCACTGCAGGGGGTCATTATTTGGGTATCTGGCACTGCTGGGGGTCATTATTTGTGTATCTGGCACTGCTGGATGGCATAATTTGTGTATATCTCACTGCTGGGGGTCATTATTTGGGTATCTGGCACTGCTGCTGGGTGGCATGATTTGGGTATCTGGCATTGCTGGGTGGCATTATTTGTGTATCTGTCACTGCTGGGGGTCATTATTTGGGTATCTGGCACTGCTGCTGGGTGGCATGATTTGGGTATATGGTACTGCTGAGTGTCATTATTTGTGTATCTGGAACTGCTGGATGGCATAATTTGTGTATCTCTCACTGCTGGGGGTCATTATTTGGGTATCTGGCACTGCTGCTGGGTGGCATGATTTGGGTATATGGTACTGCTGGGAGTCATTATTTGTGTATCTGGCACTGCTGTGAGTCATTATTTATGTATCTGTCACTGCTGGGGGTCATTATTTGTGTATGTGGCACTGTTGGGGTCATTATGTGTGTATCTGTCACTGCTAGGTGTCATTATTTGTGTATCTGTCACTGGTGGGAGTCATTATTTGTGTATCTGTCACTGCAGGGGGTCATTATTTGGGTATCTGTCACTGCTGGGGGTCATTATTTGGGTATCTGGCACTGCTGGGTGGCATGATTTGTGTATCTGGCACTGCTGGGTGTCATGATTTGTGTATGTGGCACTGCTGGGTGGCATGATTTGTGTATCTGGCACTGCTGGGTGTCATGATTTGTGTATGTGGCACTGCTGGGTGTCATGATTTGTGTATCTGGCACTGCTGGGTGGCATTATTTGGGTATCTGGCACGGCTGGGTTACATGATTTTGGTATCTGGCACGGCTGGGTGGCATGATTTGGGTATCTGGCACTGCTGGGTGGCGTTATTTGTGTATCTGGCACTGCTGGGTGGCATGATTTGTGTATCTGGCACTGCTGGGGTCATTATTTGTGTATCTGGCACTGCTGTGAGTCATTATTTGTGTATCTGGCACTGCTGGGGGTCATTATTTGTGTATCTGGCACTGCTTGGTGGCATGATTTTGGTATCTGGCACTGCTGGGAGTCATTATTTGTGTATCTGGCACTGCTGGGGGTCATTATTTGGGTATCTAGCACTGCTGGGTGTCATGATTTGGGTATCTGGCACTGCTGGGTGGCATGATTTTGGTATCTGGCACTGCTAGGTGTCATGATTTGTGTATCTGGCACTGCTGGGTGTCATGATTTGTGTATGTGGCACTGCTGGGTGGCATTATTTGGGTATCTGGCAAGGCTGGGTTGCATGATTTTGGTATCTGGCACGGCTGGGTGGCATGATTTGGGTATCTGTTACTGCTGGGGTCATTATTTGTGTATCTGGCACTGCTGGGTTTCATTATTTGGGTATCTGGCACTGCTGGGGGTCATTATTTGTGTATCTGGCACTGCTGGGTGTCATTATTTGTGTATCTGGCACTGCTGGGTGTCATTATTTGTGTATCTGGCACTGCTGGGAGTCATTATTTGTGTATCTGGCACTGCTGGGTGGCATGATTTTGGTATCTGGCACTGCTGGGTGTCATGATTTGTGTATCTGGCACTGCTGGGTGGCATGATTTGTGTATCTGGCACTGCTGGGTGGCATTATTTGGGTATCTGGCAAGGCTGGGTGGCATGATTTTGGTATCTGGCACTGCTGGGTTTCATTATTTGTGTATCTGGCACTGCTGGGTGTCATTATTTGTGTATCTGGCACTGCTGGGAGTCATTATTTGTGTATCTGGCACTGCTGGGGCTCATTGTTTGTGTATCTGGCATTGCTAGGGGTCATTATTTGTGTATCTGGCACTGCTGGGTGGCATGATTTTGGTATCTGGCACTGCTGGGTGTCATGATTTGTGTATCTGGCACTGCTGGGTGGCATGATTTGTGTATCTGGCACTGCTGGGTGGCATTATTTGGGTATCTGGCAAGGCTGGGTTGCATGATTTTGGTATCTGGCACGGCTGGGTGGCATGATTTGGGTATCTGTTACTGCTGGGGTGATTATTTGTGTATCTGGCACTGCTGGGTTTCATTATTTGTGTATCTGGCACTGCTGGGTGTCATTATTTGTGTATCTGGCACTGCTGGGAGTCATTATTTGTGTATCTGGCACTGCTGGGGCTCATTGTTTGTGTATCTGGCATTGCTAGGGGTCATTATTTGTGTATCTGGCACTGCTGGGAATCATTATTTGTGTATCTGGCACTGCTGGGTGACATGATTTAGGTATCTGGCACTGCTGGGTGCCATGATTTGTGTATCTGGCACTGCTGGGTGGCATTATTTGTTTATCTGGAACTGCTGGGTGGCATTATTTGGGTATCTGGCAAGGCTGGGTTGCATGATTTTGGTATCTGGCACATCTGGGTGGCATGATTTGGGTATCTGTTACTGCTGGGGTCATTATTTGTGTATCTGGCACTGCTGGGTTTCATTATTTGTGTATCTGGCACTGCTGGGTGTCATTATTTGTGTATCTGGCACTGCTGGGAGTCATTATTTGTGTATCTGGCACTGCTGGGGCTCATTGTTTGTGTATCTGGCATTGCTAGGGGTCATTATTTGTGTATCTGGCACTGCTGGGGGTCATTATTTGTGTATCTGGCACTGCTTCGGGTTATTATTTGTGTATCTGTCACTGCAGGGGGTCATTATTTGTGTATCTGACACTGTTGGGGTCATTATGTGTGTATCTGTCACTGCTGGGTGTCATTATTTGTGTATCTGTAACTGGTGGGGGTCATTATTTGTGAATCTGGCACTGCTGGGGGTCATTATTTGTGAATCTGGCACTGCTGGGTGGCATAATTTGTGTATCTGTCACTGCTGGGTGTCATTATTTGTGTATCTGTCACTGCAGGGGGTCATTATTTGTGTATCTGGCACTGGTGGGAGTCATTATTTGGGTGTCTGGCACTGCTGGGTGGCATGATTTGTGTATCTGTCACTGCTGGGTGGCATGATTTGGGTATCTGGCACTGCTGGGTGGCATGATTTGTGTATCTGGCACGGCTGGGTGGCATGATTTGGGTATCTAGCACTGCTGGGTGGCATGATTTTGGTATCTGGCACGGCTGGGTGGCATGATTTGGGTATCTGGCACTGCTGGGTGGCATGATTTGTGTATCTGGCACTGCTGGGCGGCATGATTTGGGTATCTGGCACTGCTGGGTGGCATAATTTGGGTATCTGGCACTGCTGGGGGTCATTATTTGTGTATCTGTCACTGCTGGGGGTCATTATTTGTGTACGTGTCACTGCTAGGGGGTCATTATTTGTGTATCTGTCACTGCTGGGGGGTCATTATTTGGGTATCTGTCACTGCTGGGGGTCATTATTTGGGTATCTGGCACTGCTGGGTGGCATGATTTGGGTATCTGGCATTGCTGGGTGGCATGATTTTGGGTATCTGGCACTGCTGGGTGTCATTATTTGTGTATCTGGTACTGCTAGGGGTCATTATTTGGGTATCTGGCACTGCTGGGTGGCATTATTTGGGTAACTGGCACTGCTTGGTGGCATGATTTGTGTATCTGGCACTGCTGGGTGGCATTATTTGTGTATCTGGCACGGCTGGGTTGCATGATTTTGGTATCTGGCACGGCTGGGTGGCATGATTTGGGTATCTGGAACTGCTGGGGGTCATTATTTGTGTATCTGGCACTGCTGGGTGGCATGATTTGTGTATGTGGCACTGCTGGGTGGCATGATTTGGGTATCTGGCACTGCTGGGTGGCATTATTTGGGTATCTGGCACGGCTGGGTTGCATGATTTTGGTATCTGGCACGGCTGGGTGGCATGATTTGGGTATCTGGCATTGCTGGGTGGCATGATTTGTGTATCTGGCACTGCTGGGTGGCATTATTTGTGTATCTGGCATGGCTGGGTTGCATGATTTTGGTATCTGTCACGGCTGGGTGGCATGATTTGGGTATCTGGCACTGCTGGGTGGCATAATTTGTGTATCTGTCACTGCTGTGGGTCATTATTTGTGTATCTGGCACTGCTGGGTGTCATTATTTGTGTATCTGGCACTGCTGGGTGTCATTATTTGTGTATCTGGCACTGCTGGGTGTCATTATTTGTGTATCTGTCACTGCTGGGAGTCATTATTTGTGTATCTGGCAATACTGGGAGTCATTATTTGTGTATCTGGCACTGCTGGGTGGCATGATTTGGGTATCTGGCACTGCTGGGTGGCATGATTTTGGTATCTGGCCCTGCTCGGTGGTATGATTTTGGTTTCTGGCATTGCTGGGTGGCATGAATTGTGTATCTGGCACTGCTGGGTGGCATGAATTGTCTATCTGTCACTGCTGGGTGGCATGATTTGGGTATCTGGCACTGCTTGGTGGCATAATTTTGGTATCTGGCACTGCTGGGTGGCATGAATTGTGTATCTGTCACTGCTGGGGGTCATTAATTGTGTATCTGTCACTGCTGGGGGTCATTATTTGGGTATCTGGCACTGCTGGATGGCATAATTTGTGTATCTGTCACTGCTGGGAGTCATTATTTGTGTATCTGGCACTGCTGGGGGTCATTATTTGTGTATCTGTCACTGCTGGGGGTCATTATTTGGGTATCTGGCACTGCTGCTGGGTGGCATGATTTTGGTATCTGGCATTGCTGGGTGGCATGATTTGTGTATCTGACACTGCTGGGGGTCATTATTTGGGTATCTGGCACTGCTGGGTGTCATTATTTGTGTATCTGGCACTGCTGGGGGTGATTATTTGGGTATCAGTTAGTAGCAAACAAAGCATGCTTTCCTAAAAACTGACTTTTGTGTATTTTTTTCTTTATAGCATACCGACACCTAGCAAGACAGAATCAGCGAAGGGTCCAGTCTGCTAAACAAAGACAGAGGCTGGCATAGAGCTTGGCGGAGGACTTGCTATGGGTAAATAATATTAATTTTTTCTTTCCCCCCATCCCGAGTCAGGTTTTTGTCTTTTGGGGTTTGCTAAGTTAGGGAAAGCAGAACAGCAAAGTTTTCAAGGACAGTTAGTGACAAACATAGCATGCTTTCCTAAAAACTGACTGTTGTGTCTTTTTTTCTTTATAGCATACCGACACCTAGCAAGACAGAATCGGCGAAGGGTCCAGTCTGCTAAACAAAGACAGAGAATGGCATAGAGCTTGGCAGAGGACTTGCTAAGGGTAAATAGTCTTAATTTTTTTTTTCCTCCCCCCCAAGTTAGGTTCTTGCAGTTTGGGGTGTGCTAAGTTAGTGAAAGTAGAAGAGAAAAAGGTTCAGGGACAGTTAGGAACAAACAAAGCATGCTTTCCTAAAAACTGACTTGTGTCTTTTTCCTTTTTAGCATACCAACCCCTGGCAAGATGTAATCATCGAAGGGTCCATTCTGCTAAACAAAGACAGAGGCTGGTATAGAGCTCGGAGGAGGACTTGCCAAGGGTAAATAGACTTTATTTTTTCTTTTTCTTCCCCCCCCCCCCCCACACCCAAGTTAGTTTTTTGTCTTTTGGGGTGTGCTAAGTTAGGGAAAGTAGAAGAGTAAAAGGTTCAGGGACAATTAGAAATAAACAAAGTATGCTTTCCTAAAAACTGACTTGTGTCTTTTTCCTTTTTAGCATACCAACCCATGGCAAGACGTAATCATCGAAGGGTCCAGTCTGCTAAACATAGACAGAGGCTGGCATAGAGCTCGGAGGAGGACTTGCCAAGGGTAAATAGTCTTAATTTTTTTCTTTTTCTTCCCCCCCAAAAGATAGGTTTTTGTCTTTTGGGTTGTGCTAAGTTAGGGAAAGCAGAACAGCAAATGTTTCAGAGACAGTTAGTAGCAAACAAAGCATGCTTTCCTAAAAACTGACTGTTGTGTCTTTTTCTTTATAGCTTACCGACACCTGGCAAGACAGAATCGGCGAAGGGTCCAGTCTGCTAAACAATGACAGAGGCTTTTTCTCTCCCCCCCCCCCCCCCCCAAAGATAGGTTTTTGTCTTTTGGGGTGTGCTAAATTAGGGAAAGCAGAACAACAAAGGTTTCAGAGACAGTTAGTAGCAAACACAGCATGCTTTCCTAAAAACTGACTGTTGTGTCTTTTTTTCTTTATAGCATACCGACACCTGGCAAGACAGAATCGGCGAAGGGTCCAGTCTGCTAAACAAAGACAGAGGTTGGCATAGAGCTTGGCGGAGGACTTGCTATGGGTAAATAATCTTAATTTTTTCTTTCCCCCCCTTCCTAAGTTAGGTTTTTGTCTTTTGGGGTTTGCTAAGTTAGGGAAAGCAGAACTGCAAAGTTTTCAAAGACAGTTAGTGGCAAACAAAGCATGCTTTCCTAAAAACTGACTGTTGTGTCTTTTTTCTTTATAGCATAACAACACCTGGCAAGACAGAATCGGCGAAGGGTCCAGTCTGCTAAACAAAGACAGAGGCTGGCATAGATCTCGGCAGAGGACTTGCTAAAGGTAAATAGTCCTAATTTTTTTCTTCCCCCCTCCCCCCCATGTTAGGTACTTGTAGTTTGGGGTGTGCTAAGTTAGTCAAAGTGGAAGAGAAAAAGGTTCAGGGACAGTTAGGAACAAACAAAGCATGCTTTCCTAAAAACTGACTTGTGTCTTTTTCCTTTTTAGCATACCAACCCCTGGCAAGATGTAATAATCGAAGGGTCCAGTCTGCTAAACAAAGACAGAGGCTGGCATAGAGCTCGGAGGAGGACTTGCCAAGAGTAAATAGTCTTATTTTTTTCTTTTTCTCCCCCCCCCCCCCCAAGTTAGTTTTTTTGTCTTTTGGGTTGTGCTAAGTTAGGGAAAGTAGAAGAGAAAAAGGTTCAGGAACAATTAGAAATAAACAAAGCATGCTTTCCTAAAAACTGACTTGTGTCTTTTTCCTTTTTAGCATACCAACCCATGGCAAGACGTAATCATTGAAGGGGCCAGTCTGCTAAACAAAGACAGAGGCTGGCATAGAGCTCGGCAGAGGACTTGCTAAGGGTAAATAGTCTTAATTTTTTCTTTTTCTTCCCCCCCAAAAGATAGGTTTTTGTCTTTTGGGGTGTGCTAAGTTAGGGAAAGCAGAACAGCAAATGTTTCAGAGACAGTTAGTAGCAAACAAAGCATGCTTTCCTAAAAACTGACTGTTGTGTCTTTTTCTTTATAGCTTACCGACACCTGGCAAGACAGAATCGGCGAAGGGTCCAGTCTGCTAAACAAAGATAGAGGCTTTTTCTCCCCCCCCCCCCCCAAAAAAAAAGATAGGTTTTTGTCTTTTGGGGTGTGCTAAATTAGGGAAAGCAGAACAACAAAGGTTTCAGAGACAGTTAGTAGCAAACAAAGCATGCTTTCCTAAAAACTGACTGTGTCTTTTTTTCTTTATAGCATACCGACACCTGGCAAGACAGAATCGGCGAAGGGTCCAGTCTGCCAAACAAAGACAGAGGTTGGCATAGAGCTTGGCGAAGGACTTGCTATGGGTAAATAATCTTAATTTTTTCTTTCCCCCCTTCCTAAGTTATGTTTTTGTCTTTTGGGGTTTGCTAAGTTAGGGAAAGCAGAACTGCAAAGTTTTCAAAGACAGTTAGTGGCAAACAAAGCATGCTTTCCTAAAAACTGACTGTTGTGTCTTTTTTCTTTATAGCATACCAACACCTGGCAAGACAGAGTCGACGAAGGGTCCAGTCTGCTAAACAAAGACAGAGGGTGGCATAGAGCTCGGCAGAGGACTTGCTAAGGGTAAATAGTCTTAATTTTTTTCTTCCCCCCCCAAGTTAGGTTCTTGTATTTTAGGGTGTGCTAAGTTAGTGAAAGTAGAAGAGAAAAAGGTTCAGGTACAGTTAGGCACAAAGCATGCTTTCCTAAAAACGGACTTGTGTCTTTTTCCTTTTTAGCATACCAACCCCTGGCAAGATGTAATCATCGAAGGGTCCAGTCTGCTAAACAAAGACAGAGGCTGGCATAGAACTCGGAGGAGGACTTGCCAAGGGTAAATAGTCTTCATTTTTTCTCTTTCATCCATCTGGGGGACGCTGCGCACTTACTAATGGGTTAGAGTGTGTGGGATTGGGAGTTTGGCACAGAACCTATAAAAAACTAACTCCTCCCCCCTCTAACCCCTCCCATCTCCTTCCTGCTCAGCAGATTACCTCAGTTTTAGTTTTGTGCCTGAGGAGTACAGGCACAGATTCCTTCAGTGTAGATTTTAGTTAGGTTTCTGTTGTTTATTTTGATTTTACTTATGTGTGCTTAGTCCCTGTTTACAGGAGACACGTATACTAGGAGTGGGGTTAGTTAGTTATGTGTCTCCCACTCCCCAGAGCCTCTAAGAAGCCACCATACTCTTAGTCACTGGGGCTTACTTGATGCAGGATGGATTTCCTAGGAAGCACTGTACTGGTAAGACAGCCACAACCTGCCTGGGCAGCGTTGGGCTGTTATTGCATATATGGTATTTATAATAATTGTATTTATTATTGTGCAGCGCTGGTGTATGCGGACCCCCCTCCCTGCTCAGAGCGGACGGAGCGGTTCAGTCCCGCTTCCGCCGCTCATTTCATGGAAGCCGCGTCTTGTCAGACAGCAGCGGTAGTCATTTCAATGATTTTACGGAGCTCAGTTGCGGGGGTGGGGAGGCTGTACCGCGGCGGGACGCAGGAGGATGTTGTGTTCGCGCCCCGTTCTCCCGCCCAACAGCGTCTTACCGCCGCCGTCCTCTCTCTGTGGGGGCAGGACTCAGCTATAGGCGCCATCTTCTATCTCTGCAAGAGACCATCCGTCAGGTCAGCGGGGGATACTGCGCTGCACATAACACAGCGTCTCACCCTGTTAGTACAGGCGGAGAGCAGCAAAAACAACAAGTATAACACAGCCCTTTCATATGCTCTGGAGCTCGTTTATTCTAAGGGATTCTTTAGTGCTCTTTAGTGATCCTTTAGTACATATATTTCGGTAATCTCACTGTAATAGAGTTATTTTTACCTCACCCTGTTTATTACACAGGCGGGGATTTTTTCTTAACTAGTGTTGTGCTATTCTAAATTGACAACAGTTGTTTACATCATGTTATAAAAGGAGCGTTATAGCTCAGTCTGTAGAGCTGGACCACAGCACAGAGTTATGAGACATTATTGTGTGCTATGATTGTGGCATTGTATATTCCATGGTTGTAAACAGCAAATCTCCTAAAGGAACGACAAGTTCAGTAGTTTACTACACAGGAGCTCCAATAGCTTTGTGGGCTAATGCTGTGTATTAGTAAGATAGACTAAACACAGGTTTGATTCCCATATACATTAAATTGCACAATGTGGCTCCAGACTTCCTAAAGGTAGCACGGACACAGGTACCCCATGCTCCAGGACACCAGTTGCAGAGCAGCCGGGAGGTTCCAGGGATCAGTTTATGCCTCTGTGGGCCAGACACACCTCAATCCAGAATAATACAGATGGAGTAGTGGTTAGCATTGCTGCCTCACAGCACTGAAGCCATGAGCTTGTTTACATAGAAGTATATGAATATACCAAGCAGGTTTAAATTGCTCTACAGTCTTGGCCTCTGCCACCTCTCATGGGAGGCTGTTCCACTTGTTCACTACCCCTTCTGTGAGGAAATATTTTCCTTAAATTTCCCCTGAACCTGCCTCCCTCCAGTTCAGTGTATGCCCCTAACTGTGTGAAGTTATATATGTATATATATATATATATATTCCCTGCACTTGCAGGGATGGGGGTTCCAGGACCGGTCCACAAATACCGGTATTCTTTGAGTATATTTTTCCTTACAATATGTCAATGTAATGGGTCTGGTACTCTGTTTACTACTTAGCCGCTAGTCTTGGTAAAAAGATCACTACTTGACCTTTTGGCTAGGATCAAGTGTAGTTTCTGTTCTTATCAGTTTAATATCGGATACGTTCCCTATGTGGGGGCCATGTATTAAATATATGTTTAGAACAGAAAAATGGAAGAAGAGATTGCTCCGTCCACTCCACGCATTGACTCGGTATTGCAGTACCTCCGTGACCAGTGCACCTTTCAAAACAAGGACAGACTATTTCTATTTCTTGTACACTATGTACTTATGATTTGCCAAATGGCTGAACAAAGCTCCTTAATCAGTTCATACTGTGCAGCGAGTCTGGTCTTTGACAGACAATATAGCTCCTTTACTTCGGAGGCGTTTTTGAGGCTTCATCTACAGAAAATGGTGAGATAAATCCTGTCAGTGAGGATCCTTCAGGATAGAAATAAGAAATAATCTACTGAATTTCTTGGTTTCCACCTCTTCCTTCACGTGAGAGAATGTTGATGGAAGTCTGACTACACACCTGATGAAATAGTTTATATTTCCAGGGAAATGTGTCTGTCTCTAATACATACTGTTTTCGGTTCAATTTCGGTGTTCTCAGTATTAGAGACAGTATTTCTTTATCCTTTCGCTGATGAAGACACTGATCTAATGAAGGTTGCACTAATAATTAGTGGACGCATTCATCATGGGAGAGCCTAAGGCAACTGTCTTTACTAAAGTACAGTATGTGACCTTAACAGTCACCACAGATTGACAACGGTGAGGCCGTTATTATATTAGTATTCATTCTGACAGGAATATTCCTACGCCCTCTCCGGGCTTATGCATGAATCTTTAAACCGGTTGCATTATGCAAGTTATCCATTCTTGGGGCAGCTGATCCTTTTCAAATTATCCATTGACTGTTTTGGTCTCTCAAGCTCTATTCCCTATCTATTTATTATTGCATCTTTTCCCTGGCTATATTTTGGTTGCGAATCGTAAAATTCTACTTCCAAATTAAAGCGTACTTTGCAGGCGGGAGCAAATAACTCTATCAGTAAGGTGTATGCCTGCGGTATAACAGGTCGTGGGTTCTCATCCTGAGGATAATAGCTGAGAAATGGGTATTTTAACCTATGTCAGAAAAATGGGTATTCTTTTGGGAGGCATTTGTATGCCTAGAACACGGACTTCCAATGTGCCCTCTGCAGGGGCCACGGAGTCGGACAGTCTGGTTCCCAGTGGGGAGGACACCAGCTTTCTCAGAGTCCACTGATCCGTTGGATGTACTGAATTTGTATCACGAACATATATTCTGAATCTTGGGGAACACGTACCAAGCAAGAATCTTTAGTGCCCATCTTAGACGGGCTCTAATCATTGCAATCTGTTCGCTATCTAACAGGAGTATTCAGTCCAATCCTTTTTCCGTCATCTGGGCATCGCTACCATTTTGGGTCAGTTGTTAAAAAAAAAAAAAAAAAAAGCAGCTGTCTCATGCACTTTTTTTCTACAACGGACCTTAGTTCTGGATTTCTTCCTTCGCAGAAGATGTTATTCATGGGTATTCTTTTCGATACCTGGTATCTCGAATGTTGGCGGAGTGCAGGATTTACTGACCAGAATAGACTCAGGGGTCAGACATACACTTCCTCTGCAGGACAGTGGCGATTTTATAGGTGGCTCCATTCCCCCGGTCTCCTGCCTGGTTTCTTCAATCTCAGATTAAAGGTTATTAATCTCAGGCAGGATTGAGTTTACGTAAACAGCAGTTTAGTTTCTCTATTAAAATACCAAGATATTTTCATTGGTCGATCTTTTCGTTGGGCTACACAATCCAGATCTAACTTATAGGACTTCATTCTGTCTCGACATGGAGGGTCATAACCACAGTCAAAAGTTTCAGACATTACGTTTTTTTTTGGTTTCAACTCTGGCGTTTTCTATGAAACTGATGTCCGAAGTGGAAATATCACTTCCAATCTACGGGCGATCTACAACGCCTTGACTCCAGCTCAATGTCTTCTACAGGGTCTATCCACTGTGACCTATATCAATTGTTCTGTGACACTTGTAGCTGGAGAGACATCGGAACAGTATCTAACATATGCAGAGGGCGGAATTTTGGATCCCGGCAGTGTCTGTCATCTCCAGTTCCAGAATGGGCAACTGGGAAGCAGATTTCCTGAATCTTCAGGCTGTTCTTCCTTAAAGTATGTGAAATCAACAGGGATTTCTGGCTTTGGTGTGTCTATAACTAGCCGACATAGACCTCAGGGCTTCATTGGTACTGTGATCGTTTCGGGAATCCTCTTGTGGCAATCGTAGACGCCGTGTCAGCTCCTTGTCACTTTCATCTAGCATATTTATTCTGCCTCTGGCAACATCTAGTGAGTACCTCAACGCATTTGACCAGTGGCTCTTTCGGTTTTCCTAATCCGCTTCGGATTTGCCTGTTGACTCTGTTCTGCAATGTTATGGCCCAGAGTGACCAGGGCTCCTTACAGGGTACCTTTTCGGCCAGCTCTCCACTCCCAACCTTTACGTCATCACTGGGATTTTGTCTATTCTGCCGCTGACGGCGTGATTGTGGAAAACAATGTCATCAAGCCCTACTACGTTTCTGGCTCTCTAACCAATCACAGTGCCAGAACACTTGTCATCGTTTGTGTGTATTTAACGGTCACTCAGCTGGAGTTCTTAGTCCTTTCCGCCTCTTATCTTTTCTACAACACAGTTGTCAGAACTACTTTGTCTTCTTATCTTAGCAGACTGGGTTCTGCTCTAGAATTTACTTTCCAGAATGGCTCCTGTTTCTCCTTTCCGGCCTCTGGACTCTGGTTGAGTTGCGGTTTCTTTTCTCTTACAGTGTTTTGGTTTATGCAGTTAGGGTGGTTTTACTTACAAACCACAAGTTGTATTGGTTTTCCCTCTCCTTCAGCACATTGGGCTTCTTGTGTCGTCCCAGGCTTGTCCGGGGCGGGTCGGTAATTGGCCTTATTGGTTGTTGTTCAAACCTTAACTCTTACCTTGTTGGGTTTGTTTGCTGCACCCAAGCGTGGCTGGCTGGCCAATAAGAACAGGGTGATGTGCTGGGTTAATTCTGCTATTCAGCAGGCTTAGATTTCTTAGGCGTTGCCTGTTCCTGATTCCTTAGGGGCTCATTCGACTCGACCTGTTGGAGCCTCTTGGGCTGTTCACAGTGGTGTATTCGTCGAGCAACTGCGTAGAGCGACGACCTAGTCGTCCGTACATACCTTCACGACATTCTTCCGTTTTTCATACTTTTGGTTTGGAGACTGCCTCTGTTAGGCATCAAAGTTTGCAGACTGCTATGTCGTCTGTGTCTCCCTCCTCTAATTAGCTTGCTTTGGGAAATCCCATTAGTAAGTGCGCAGCGTCCCCCAGATGGATGAAAGAGAAATAGGGATTTTTGTTTACTTACCGTAAAATCTCTTTCTCTGATTCCATCTGGGGGACGCTGCGATCCCTCCCGTATATATATTCTGTTCTGCCTCTTCCGGCTTTGCTAAACGTTAACTGAGGTAATCTGCTGAGCAGGAAGGAGATGGGAGGGGTTAGAGGGGGGAGGAGTTAGTTTTTTATAGGTTCTGTGCCAAACTCCCAATCCCACACACTCTAACCCATTAGTAAGTGCGCAGCGTCCCCCAGATGGAATCAGAGAAAGAGATTTTACGGTAAGTAAACAAAAATCCCTATTTCTTTCCCCCCCCCCCCCCCAAGTTAGTTTTTTTGTCTTTTGGGTTGTGCTAAGTTAGGGAAAGTAGAAGAGAAAAAGGTTCAGGGACAATTAGAAATAAACAAAGCATGCTTTCCTAAAAACTGACTTGTGTCTTTTTCCTTTTTAGCATACTAACCCATGGCATGACGTAATCATTGAAGGGGCCAGTCTGGTAAACAAAGACAGAGGCTGGCATAGAGCTCGGCAGAGGACTTGCTATGGGTAAATAGTCTTATTTTTTTCTTTTTCTTCCCCCCCAAAAGATAGGTTTTTGTCTTTTGGGGTGTGCTAAGTTAGGGAAAGCAGAAGAGCAAAGGTTTCAGAGACAGTTAGTAGCAAACAAAGCATGCTTTCCTAAAAACTGACTGTTGTGTCTTTTTCTTTATAGCTTACCGACACCTGGCAAGACAGAATCTGCTAAACAAAGACAGAGGCTTTCCCCCCCCCCCCCCCAAAAAAAAAAAAAAGATAGGTTTTTGTCTTTTGGGGTGTGCTAAATTAGGGAAAGCAGAACAACAAAGTTTTCAGAGACAGTTAGTAGCAAACAAAGCATGCTTTCCTAAAAACTGACTGTTGTGTCTTTTTTTCTTTATAGCATACCGACACCTGGCAAGACAGAATCGGCGAAGGGTCCAGCCTGCTAAACAAAGACAGAGGCTGGCATAGATCTCGGCAGAGGACTTGCTAAATGTAAATAGTCTTAATTTTTTTCATCCCCCCTCCCCCCCATGTTAGGTACTTGTAGTTTGGGGTGTGCTAAGTTAGTGAAAGTAGAAGAGAAAAAGGTTCAGGGACAGTTAGGAACAAACAAAGCATGCTTTCCTTAAAACTGACTTGTGTCTTTTTCCTTTTTAGCATACCAACCCCTGGCAAGATGTAATCATCGAAGGGTCCAGTCTGCTAAACAAAGACAGAGGCTGGCATAGAGCTCGGAGGAGGACTAGCCAAGGGTAAATAGTATAAATTTTTTCTTTTTCTTTTCCCCCCCAAGTTAGTTTTTTGTCTTTTGGGTTGTGCTAAGTTAGGGAAAGTAGAAGAGAAAAAGGTTCAGGGACAATTAGAAATAAACAAAGCATGCTTTCCTAAAAACTGACTTGTGTCTTTTTCCTTTTTAGCATACCAACCCATGGCAAGACGTAATCATTGAAGGGTCCAGTCTGCTAAACAAAGACAGAGGCTGGCATAGAGCTCGGCAGAGGACTTGCTAAGGGTAAATAGTCTTAATTTTTTCTTTTTCTTCCCCCCCAAAAGATAGGTTTTTGTCTTTTGGAGTGTGCTAAGTTAGGGAAAGCAGAACAGCAAATGTTTCAGAGACAGTTAGTAGCAGACAAAGCATGCTTTCCTAAAAACTGACTGTTGTGTCTTTTTCTTTATAGCTTACCGACACCTGGCAAGACAGAATCGGCGAAGGGTCCAGTCTGCTAAACAAAGACAGAGGCTTTTTCTCCCCCCCCCCCCCCCAAAAGATAGGTTTTTGTCTTTTGGGGTGTGCTAAATTAGGGAAAGCAGAACAACAAAGGTTTCAGAGACAGTTAGTAGCAAACACAGCATGCTTTCCTAAAAACTGACTGTTGTGTCTTTTTTTCTTTATAGCATACCGACACCTGGCAAGACAGAATCGGCGAAGGGTCCAGTCTGCTAAACAAAGACAGAGGTTGGCATAGAGCTTGGCGGAGGACTTGCTATGGGTAAATAATCTTAATTTTTTCTTTCCCCCCCTTCCTAAGTTAGGTTTTTGTCTTTTGGGGTTTGCTAAGTTAGGGAAAGCAGAACTGCAAAGTTTTCAAAGACAGTTAGTGGCAAACAAAGCATGCTTTCCTAAAAACTGACTGTTGTGTCTTTTTTCTTTATAGCATACCAACACCTGGCAAGACAGAATCGGCGAAGGGTCCAGTCTGCTAAACAAAGACAGAGGCTGGCATAGATCTCGGCAGAGGACTTGCTAAAGGTAAATAGTCTTAATTTTTTTCTTCCCCCCTCCCCCCCATGTTAGGTACTTGTATTTTAGGGTGTGTTAAGTTAGTGAAAGTAGAAGAGAATAAGGTTCAGGTACAGTTAGGAACAAAGCATGCTTTCCTAAAAACCGACTTGTGTCTTTTTCCTTTTTAGCATACCAACCCCTGGCAAGATGTAATCATCAAAGGGTCCAGTCTGCTAAACAAAGACAGAGGCTGGCATAGAGCTCGGAGGAGGACTTGCCAAGGGTAAATAGTCTTAATTTTTTCTTTTTCTTCCCCCCCAAAAGATAGGTTTTTGTCTTTTGGGGTGTGCTAAGTTAGGGAAAGCAGAACAGCAAATGTTTCAGAGACAGTTAGTAGCAAACAAAGCATGCTTTCCTAAAAACTGACTGTTGTGTCTTTTTTTCTTTATAGCATACCGACACCTGGCAAGACAGAATCGGCGAAGGGTCCAGTCTGCTAAACAAAAACAGAGGTTGGCATAGAGCTTGGCGGAGGACTTGCTATGGGTAAATAATCTTAATTTTTTCTTTCCCCCCTTCCTAAGTTATGTTTTTGTCTTTTGGGGTTTGCTAAGTTAGGGAAAGCAGAACTGCAAAGTTTTCAAAGACCGTTAGTGGCAAACAAAGCATGCTTTCCTAAAAACTGACTGTTGTGTCTTTTTTCTTTATAGCATACCAACACCTGGCAAGACAGAATCGATGAAGGGTCCAGTCTGCTAAACAAAGACAGGGGCTGGCATAGAGCTCGGCAGAGGACTTGCTAAGGGTAAATAGTCTTAATTTTTTTCTTCCACCCCCCCCCCCCCTCCCAAGTTAGGTTCTTGTATTTTAGGGTGTGCTAAGTTAGTGAAAGTAGAAGAGAAAAAGGTTCAGGTACAGTTAGGCACAAAGCATGCTTTCCTAAAAACTGACTTGTGTCTTTTTCCTTTTTAGCATACCAACCCCTGGCAAGATGTAATCATCGAAGGGTCCAGTCTGCTAAACAAAGACAGAGGCTGGCATAGAACTCGGAGGAGGACTTGCCAAGGGTAAATAGTATTAATTTTTTCTTCCCCCCCAAGTTAGTTTTTTTGTCTTTTGGGTTGTGCTAAGTTAGGGAAAGTAGAAGAGAAAAAGGTTCAGGGACAATTAGAAATAAACAAAGCATGCTTTCCTAAAAACTGACTTGTGTCTTTTTCCTTTTTAGCATACCAACCCATGGCAAGACGTAATCATTGAAGGGGCCAGTCTGCTAAACAAAGACAGAGGCTGGCATAGAGCTCGGCAGAGGACTTGCTAAGGGTAAATAGTCTTAATTTTTTCTTTCCCCCCCCCCCCCCCCAAAAGATAGGTTTTTGTCTTTTGGGGTGTGCTAAGTTAGGGAAAGCAGAAGAGCAAAGGTTTCAGAGACAGTTAGTAGCAAACATAGCATGCTTTCCTAAAAACTGACTGTTGTGTCTTTTTCTTTATAGCTTGCCGACACCTGGCAAGTCAGAATCGGCGAAGGGTCCAGTCTGCTAAACAAAGACAGAGGCTTTTTCTTTCCCCCCCCCCAAAAGATAGGTTTTTGTCTTTTGGGGTGTGCTAAATTAGGGAAAGCAGAACAACAAAGGTTTCAGAGACAGTTAGTAGCAAACAAAGCATGCTTTCCTAAAAACTGACTGTTGTGTCTTTTTCTTTATAGCTTGCCGACACCTGGCAAGTCAGAATCGGCGAAGGGTCCAGTCTGCTAAACAAAGACAGAGGCTTTTTCTTTCCCCCCCCCCAAAAGATAGGTTTTTGTCTTTTGGGGTGTGCTAAGTTAGGGAAAGCAGAAGAGCAAAGGTTTCAGAGACAGTTAGTAGCAAACATAGCATGCTTTCCTAAAAACTGACTGTTGTGTCTTTTTCTTTATAGCTTGCCGACACCTGGCAAGTCAGAATCGGCGAAGGGTCCAGTCTGCTAAACAAAGACAGAGGCTTTTTCTTTCCCCCCCCCCAAAAGATAGGTTCTTGTATTTTAGGGTGTGCTAAGTTAGTGAAAGTAGAAGAGAAAAAGGTTCAGGTACAGTTAGGCACAAAGCATGCTTTCCTAAAAACTGACTTGTGTCTTTTTCCTTTTTAGCATACCAACCCCTGGCAAGATGTAATCATCGAAGGGTCCAGTCTGCTAAACAAAGACAGAGGCTGGCATAGAACTCGGAGGAGGACTTGCCAAGGGTAAATAGTATTAATTTTTTCTTCCCCCCCAAGTTAGTTTTTTTGTCTTTTGGGTTGTGCTAAGTTAGGGAAAGTAGAAGAGAAAAAGGTTCAGGGACAATTAGAAATAAACAAAGCATGCTTTCCTAAAAACTGACTTGTGTCTTTTTCCTTTTTAGCATACCAACCCATGGCAAGACGTAATCATTGAAGGGGCCAGTCTGCTAAACAAAGACAGAGGCTGGCATAGAGCTCGGCAGAGGACTTGCTAAGGGTAAATAGTCTTAATTTTTTCTTTCCCCCCCCCCCCCCCCCAAAAGATAGGTTTTTGTCTTTTGGGGTGTGCTAAGTTAGGGAAAGCAGAAGAGCAAAGGTTTCAGAGACAGTTAGTAGCAAACATAGCATGCTTTCCTAAAAACTGACTGTTGTGTCTTTTTCTTTATAGCTTGCCGACACCTGGCAAGTCAGAATCGGCGAAGGGTCCAGTCTGCTAAACAAAGACAGAGGCTTTTTCTTTCCCCCCCCCCAAAAGATAGGTTTTTGTCTTTTGGGGTGTGCTAAATTAGGGAAAGCAGAACAACAAAGGTTTCAGAGACAGTTAGTAGCAAACAAAGCATGCTTTCCTAAAAACTGACTGTTGTGTCTATTTTTCTTTATAGCATACCGACACCTGGCAAGACAGAATCGCGAAGGATCCAGTCTGCTAAACAAAGACAGAGGTTGGCATAGAGCTTGGCGGAGGACTTGCTATGGGTAAATAATCTTATTTTTTTCTTTCCCCCCTTCCTAAGTTATGTTTTTGTCTTTTGGGGTTTGCTAAGTTAGGGAAAGCAGAACTGCAAAGTTTTCAAAGACAGTTAGTGGCAAACAAAGCATGCTTTCCTAAAAACTGACTGTTGTGTCTTTTTTCTTTATAGCATACCAACACCTGGCAAGACAGAGTCGACGAAGGGTCCAGTCTGCTAAACAAAGACAGAGGGTGGCATAGAGCTCGGCAGAGGACTTGCTAAGGGTAAATAGTCTTAATTTTTTTCTTCCCCCCCAAGTTAGGTTCTTGTATTTTAGGGTGTGCTAAGTTAGTGAAAGTAGAAGAGAAAAAGGTTCAGGTACAGTTAGGCACAAAGCATGCTTTCCTAAAAACGGACTTGTGTCTTTTTCCTTTTTAGCATACCAACCCCTGGCAAGATGTAATCATCGAAGGGTCCAGTCTGCTAAACAAAGACAGAGGCTGGCATAGAACTCGGAGGAGGACTTGCCAAGGGTAAATAGTCTTCATTTTTTCTTCCCCCCCCCCCCCCCCCCAAGTTAGTTTTTTTGTCTTTTGGGTTGTGCTAAGTTAGGGAAAGTAGAAGAGAAAAAGGTTCAGGGACAATTAGAAATAAACAAAGCATGCTTTCCTAAAAACTGACTTGTGTCTTTTTCCTTTTTAGCATACTAACCCATGGCATGACGTAATCATTGAAGGGGCCAGTCTGGTAAACAAAGACAGAGGCTGGCATAGAGCTCGGCAGAGGACTTGCTATGGGTAAATAGTCTTATTTTTTTCTTTTTCTTCCCCCCCAAAAGATAGGTTTTTGTCTTTTGGGGTGTGCTAAGTTAGGGAAAGCAGAAGAGCAAAGGTTTCAGAGACAGTTAGTAGCAAACAAAGCATGCTTTCCTAAAAACTGACTGTTGTGTCTTTTTCTTTATAGCTTACCGACACCTGGCAAGACAGAATCTGCTAAACAAAGACAGAGGCTTTCCCCCCCCCCCCCCAAAAAAAAAAAAAAAAGATAGGTTTTTGTCTTTTGGGGTGTGCTAAATTAGGGAAAGCAGAACAACAAAGTTTTCAGAGACAGTTAGTAGCAAACAAAGCATGCTTTCCTAAAAACTGACTGTTGTGTCTTTTTTTCTTTATAGCATACCGACACCTGGCAAGACAGAATCGGCGAAGGGTCCAGCCTGCTAAACAAAGACAGAGGCTGGCATAGATCTCGGCAGAGGACTTGCTAAATGTAAATAGTCTTAATTTTTTTCATCCCCCCTCCCCCCCATGTTAGGTACTTGTAGTTTGGGGTGTGCTAAGTTAGTGAAAGTAGAAGAGAAAAAGGTTCAGGGACAGTTAGGAACAAACAAAGCATGCTTTCCTTAAAACTGACTTGTGTCTTTTTCCTTTTTAGCATACCAACCCCTGGCAAGATGTAATCATCGAAGGGTCCAGTCTGCTAAACAAAGACAGAGGCTGGCATAGAGCTCGGAGGAGGACTAGCCAAGGGTAAATAGTATAAATTTTTTCTTTTTCTTTTCCCCCCCAAGTTAGTTTTTTGTCTTTTGGGTTGTGCTAAGTTAGGGAAAGTAGAAGAGAAAAAGGTTCAGGGACAATTAGAAATAAACAAAGCATGCTTTCCTAAAAACTGACTTGTGTCTTTTTCCTTTTTAGCATACCAACCCATGGCAAGACGTAATCATTGAAGGGTCCAGTCTGCTAAACAAAGACAGAGGCTGGCATAGAGCTCGGCAGAGGACTTGCTAAGGGTAAATAGTCTTAATTTTTTCTTTTTCTTCCCCCCCAAAAGATAGGTTTTTGTCTTTTGGAGTGTGCTAAGTTAGGGAAAGCAGAACAGCAAATGTTTCAGAGACAGTTAGTAGCAAACAAAGCATGCTTTCCTAAAAACTGACTGTTGTGTCTTTTTCTTTATAGCTTACCGACACCTGGCAAGACAGAATCGGCGAAGGGTCCAGTCTGCTAAACAAAGACAGAGGCTTTTTCTCCCCCCCCCCCCAAAAGATAGGTTTTTGTCTTTTGGGGTGTGCTAAATTAGGGAAAGCAGAACAACAAAGGTTTCAGAGACAGTTAGTAGCAAACACAGCATGCTTTCCTAAAAACTGACTGTTGTGTCTTTTTTTCTTTATAGCATACCGACACCTGGCAAGACAGAATCGGCGAAGGGTCCAGTCTGCTAAACAAAGACAGAGGTTGGCATAGAGCTTGGCGGAGGACTTGCTATGGGTAAATAATCTTAATTTTTTCTTTCCCCCCCTTCCTAAGTTAGGTTTTTGTCTTTTGGGGTTTGCTAAGTTAGGGAAAGCAGAACTGCAAAGTTTTCAAAGACAGTTAGTGGCAAACAAAGCATGCTTTCCTAAAAACTGACTGTTGTGTCTTTTTTCTTTATAGCATACCAACACCTGGCAAGACAGAATCGGCGAAGGGTCCAGTCTGCTAAACAAAGACAGAGGCTGGCATAGATCTCGGCAGAGGACTTGCTAAAGGTAAATAGTCTTAATTTTTTTCTTCCCCCCTCCCCCCCATGTTAGGTACTTGTATTTTAGGGTGTGTTAAGTTAGTGAAAGTAGAAGAGAATAAGGTTCAGGTACAGTTAGGAACAAAGCATGCTTTCCTAAAAACCGACTTGTGTCTTTTTCCTTTTTAGCATACCAACCCCTGGCAAGATGTAATCATCAAAGGGTCCAGTCTGCTAAACAAAGACAGAGGCTGGCATAGAGCTCGGAGGAGGACTTGCCAAGGGTAAATAGTCTTAATTTTTTCTTTTTCTTCCCCCCCAAAAGATAGGTTTTTGTCTTTTGGGGTGTGCTAAGTTAGGGAAAGCAGAACAGCAAATGTTTCAGAGACAGTTAGTAGCAAACAAAGCATGCTTTCCTAAAAACTGACTGTTGTGTCTTTTTTTCTTTATAGCATACCGACACCTGGCAAGACAGAATCGGCGAAGGGTCCAGTCTGCTAAACAAAAACAGAGGTTGGCATAGAGCTTGGCGGAGGACTTGCTATGGGTAAATAATCTTAATTTTTTCTTTCCCCCCTTCCTAAGTTATGTTTTTGTCTTTTGGGGTTTGCTAAGTTAGGGAAAGCAGAACTGCAAAGTTTTCAAAGACCGTTAGTGGCAAACAAAGCATGCTTTCCTAAAAACTGACTGTTGTGTCTTTTTTCTTTATAGCATACCAACACCTGGCAAGACAGAATCGATGAAGGGTCCAGTCTGCTAAACAAAGACAGGGGCTGGCATAGAGCTCGGCAGAGGACTCGCTAAGGGTAAATAGTCTTAATTTTTTTCTTCCACCCCCCCCCCCCCCTCCCAAGTTAGGTTCTTGTATTTTAGGGTGTGCTAAGTTAGTGAAAGTAGAAGAGAAAAAGGTTCAGGTACAGTTAGGCACAAAGCATGCTTTCCTAAAAACTGACTTGTGTCTTTTTCCTTTTTAGCATACCAACCCCTGGCAAGATGTAATCATCGAAGGGTCCAGTCTGCTAAACAAAGACAGAGGCTGGCATAGAACTCGGAGGAGGACTTGCCAAGGGTAAATAGTATTAATTTTTTCTTCCCCCCCCCAAGTTAGTTTTTTTGTCTTTTGGGTTGTGCTAAGTTAGGGAAAGTAGAAGAGAAAAAGGTTCAGGGACAATTAGAAATAAACAAAGCATGCTTTCCTAAAAACTGACTTGTGTCTTTTTCCTTTTTAGCATACCAACCCATGGCAAGACGTAATCATTGAAGGGGCCAGTCTGCTAAACAAAGACAGAGGCTGGCATAGAGCTCGGCAGAGGACTTGCTAAGGGTAAATAGTCTTAATTTTTTCTCCCCCCCCCCCAAAAGATAGGTTTTTGTCTTTTGGGGTGTGCTAAGTTAGGGAAAGCAGAAGAGCAAAGGTTTCAGAGACAGTTAGTAGCAAACATAGCATGCTTTCCTAAAAACTGACTGTTGTGTCTTTTTCTTTATAGCTTGCCGACACCTGGCAAGTCAGAATCGGCGAAGGGTCCAGTCTGCTAAACAAAGACAGAGGCTTTTTCTTTCCCCCCCCCCAAAAGATAGGTTTTTGTCTTTTGGGGTGTGCTAAATTAGGGAAAGCAGAACAACAAAGGTTTCAGAGACAGTTAGTAGCAAACAAAGCATGCTTTCCTAAAAACTGACTGTTGTGTCTATTTTTCTTTATAGCATACCGACACCTGGCAAGACAGAATCGCGAAGGATCCAGTCTGCTAAACAAAGACAGAGGTTGGCATAGAGCTTGGCGGAGGACTTGCTATGGGTAAATAATCTTATTTTTTTCTTTCCCCCCTTCCTAAGTTAGGTTTTTGTCTTTTGGGGTTTGCTAAGTTAGGGAAAGCAGAACTGCAAAGTTTTCAAGTACAGTTAGTGGCAAACAAAGTATGCTTTCCTAAAAACTGACTGTTGTGTCTTTTTTTCTTTATAGCATACCGACACCTGGCAAGACAGAATCGGCGAAGGATCCAGTCTGCTAAACAAAGACAGAGGCTGGCATAGATCTCGACAGAGGACTTGCTAAAGGTAAATAGTCTTAATTTTTTTCTTCCCCCCTCCCCCCCATGTTAGGTACTTGTAGTTTGGGGTGTGCTAAGTTTGTCAAAGTAGAAGAGAAAAAGGTTCAGGGACAGTTAGGAACAAACAAAGCATGCTTTCCTAAAAACTGACTTGTGTCTTTTTCCTTTTCAGCATACCAACCCCTGGCAAGATGTAATCATCGAAGGGTCCAGTCTGCTAAACAAAGACAGAGGCTGGCATAGAGCTCGGAGGAGGACTTGCCAAGAGTAAATAGTCTTAATTTTTTCTTTTTCTCCCCCCCCCAAGTTAGTTTTTTTGTCTTTTGGGTTGTGCTAAGTTAGGGAAAGTAGAAGAGAAAAAGGTTCAGGGACAATTAGAAATAAACAAAGCATGCTTTCCTAAAAACTGACTTGTGTCTTTTTCCTTTTTAGCATACCAACCCATGGCAAGACGTAATCATTGAAGGGGCCAGTCTGCTAAACAAAGACAGAGGCTGGCATAGAGCTCGGCAGAGGACTTGCTAAGGGTAAATAGTCTTAATTTTTTCTTTTTCTTCCCCCCGAAAAGATAGGTTTTTGTCTTTTGGGGTGTGCTAAGTTAGGGAAAGCAGAACAGCAAATGTTTCAGAGACAGTTAGTAGCAGACAAAGCATGCTTTCCTAAAAACTGACTGTTGTGTCTTTTTCTTTATAGCTTACCGACACCTGGCAAGACAGAATCGGCGAAGGGTCCAGTCTGCTAAACAAAGACAGAGGCTTTTTCTCCCCCCCCCCCCCAAAAAAAAAGATAGTTTTTTGTCTTTTGGGGTGTGCTAAATTAGGGAAAGCAGAACAACAAAGGTTTCAGAGACAGTTAGTAGCAAACAAAGCATGCTTTCCTAAAAACTGACTGTTGTGTCTTTTTTTCTTTATAGCATACCGACACCTGGCAAGACAGAATCGGCGAAGGGTCCAGTCTGCTAAACAAAGACAGAGGTTGGCATAGAGCTTGGCGGAGGACTTGCTATGGGTAAATAATCTTAATTTTTTCTTTCCCCCCCTTCCTAAGTTATGTTTTTGTCTTTTGGGGTTTGCTAAGTTAGGGAAAGCAGAACTGCAAAGTTTTCAAAGACAGTTAGTGGCAAACAAAGCATGCTTTCCTAAAAACTGACTGTTGTGTCTTTTTTCTTTATAGCATACCAACACCTGGCAAGACAGAATCGACGAAGGGTCCAGTCTGCTAAACAAAGACAGAGGCTGGCATAGAGCTCGGCAGAGGACTTGCTAAGGGTAAATAGTCTTAATTTTTTTCTTCCACCCCCCCCAAGTTAGGTTCTTGTATTTTAGGGTGTGCTAAGTTAGTGAAAGTAGAAGAGAAAAAGGATCAGGTACAGTTAGGCACAAAGCATGCTTTCCTAAAAACGGACTTGTGTCTTTTTCCTTTTTAGCATACCAACCCCTGGCAAGATGTAATCATCGAAGGGTCCAGTCTGCTAATCAAAGACAGAGGCTGGCATAGAACTCGGAGGAGGACTTGCCAAGGGTAAATAGTATTAATTTTTTCTTTCCCCCCCCAAGTTAGTTTTTTTGTCTTTTGGGTTGTGCTAAGTTAGGGAAAGTAGAAGAGAAAAAGGTTCAGGGACAATTAGAAATAAACAAAGCATGCTTTCCTAAAAACTGACTTGTGTCTTTTTCCTTTTTAGCATACCAACCCATGGCAAGACGTAATCATTGAAGGGGCCAGTCTGCTAAACAAAGACAGAGGCTGGCATAGAGCTTGGCAGAGGACTTGCTAAGGGTAAATAGTCTTAATTTTTTCTTTTTCTTCCCCCCCAAAAGATAGGTTTTTGTCTTTTGGGGTGTGCTAAGTTAGGGAAAGCAGAAGAGCAAAGGTTTCAGAGACAGTTAGTAGCAAACAAAGCATGCTTTCCTAAAAACTGACTGTTGTGTCTTTTTCTTTATAGCTTACCGACACCTGGCAAGACAGAATCGGCGAAGGGTCCAGTCTGCTAAACAAAGACAGAGGCTTTTTCTTCCCCCCCCCCCCCCCAAAAGATAGGTTTTTGTCTTCTGGGGTGTGCTAAATTAGGGAAAGCAGAACAACAAAGGTTTCAGAGACAGTTAGTAGCAAACATAGCATGCTTTCCTAAAAACTGACTGTTGTGTCTATTTTTCTTTATATCATACCGACACCTGGCAAGACAGAATCGCGAAGGGTCCAGTCTGCTAAACAAAGACAGAGGTTGGCATAGAGCTTGGCGGAGGACTTGCTATGGGTAAATAATCTTAATTTTTTCTTTCCCCCCCCTTCCTAAGTTAGGTTTTTGTCTTTTGGGGTTTGCTAAGTTAGGGAAAGCAGAACTGCAAAGTTTTCAAAGACAGTTAGTGGCAAACAAAGCATGCTTTCCTAAAAACTGACTGTTGTGTCTTTTTTCTTTATAGCATACCAACACCTGGCAAGACAGAATCGGCGAAGGGTCCAGTCTGCTAAACAAAGACAGAGGCTGGCATAGATCTCGGCAGAGGACTTGCTAAAGGTAAATAGTCTTAATTTTTTTCTTCCCCCCTCCCCCCCATGTTAGGTACTTGTAGTTTGGGGTGTGCTAAGTTAGTGAAAGTAGAAGAGAAAAAGGTTCAGGGACAGTTAGGAACAAACAAAGCATGCTTTCCTAAAAACTGACTTGTGTCTTTTTCCTTTTTAGCATACCAACCCCTGGCAAGATGTAATCATCGAAGGGTCCAGTCTGCTAAACAAAGACAGAGGCTGGCATAGAGCTCGGAGGAGGACTTGCCAAGAATAAATAGTCTTATTTTTTTCTTTTTCTCCCCTCCCCCCCCAGTTAGTTTTTTTGCCTTTTGGGTTGTGCTAAGTTAGGGAAAGTAGAAGAGAAAAAGGTTCAGGGACAATTAGAAATAAACAAAGCATGCTTTCCTAAAAACTGACTTGTGTCTTTTTCCTTTTTAGCATACCAACCCATGGCAAGACGTAATCATTGAAGGGGCCAGTCTGCTAAACAAAGACAGAGGCTGGCATAGAGCTCGGCAGAGGACTTGCTAAGGGTAAATAGTCTTAATTTTTTCTTTTTCTTCCCCCCCAAAAGATAGGTTTTTGTCTTTTGGGGTGTGCTAAGTTAGGGAAAGCAGAAGAGCAAAGGTTTCAGAGACAGTTAGTAGCAAACAAAGCATGCTTTCCTAAAAACTGACTGTTGTGTCTTTTTCTTTATAGCTTACCGACACCTGGCAAGACAGAATCGGCGAAGGGTCCAGTCTGCTAAACAAAGACAGAGGCTTTTTCTCCCCCCCCCCCAAAAGATAGGTTTTTGTCTTCTGGGGTGTGCTAAATTAGGGAAAGCAGAACAACAAATGTTTCAGAGACAGTTAGTAGCAAACAAAGCATGCTTTCCTAAAAACTGACTGTTGTGTCTTTTTTTCTTTATAGCATACCGACACCTGGCAAGACAGAATCGGCGAAGGGTCCAGTCTGCCAACCAAAGACAGAGGTTGGCATAGAGCTTGGCGGAGGACTTGCTATGGGTAAATAATCTTAATTTTTTCTTTCCCCCCTTCCTAAGTTATGTTTTTGTCTTTTGGGGTTTGCTAAGTTAGGGAAAGCAGAACTGCAAAGTTTTCAAAGACAGTTAGTGGCAAACAAAGCATGCTTTCCTAAAAACTGACTGTTGTGTCTTTTTTCTTTATAGCATACCAACACCTGGCAAGACAGAGTCGACGAAGGGTCCAGTCTGCTAAACAAAGACAGAGGGTGGCATAGAGCTCGGCAGAGGACTTGCTAAGGGTAAATAGTCTTAATTTTTTTCTTCCCCCCTCCCCCCCATGTTAGGTACTTGTATTTTAGGGTGTGTTAAGATAGTGAAAGTAGAAGAGAATACGGTTCAGGTACAGTTAGGAACAAAGCATGCTTTCCTAAAAACTGACTTGTGTCTTTTTCCTTTTTAGCATACCAACCCCTGGCAAGATGTAATCATCAAAGGGTCCAGTCTGCTAAACAAAGACAGAGGCTGGCATAGAACTCGGAGGAGGACTTGCCAAGGGTAAATAGTCTTAATTTTTTCTTTTTCTTCCCCCCCAAAAGATAGGTTTTTGTCTTTTGGGGTGTGCTAAGTTAGGGAAAGCAGAACAGCAAATGTTTCAGAGACAGTTAGTAGCAAACAAAGCATGCTTTCCTAAAAACTGACTTGTGTCTTTTTCCTTTTTAGCATACCAACCCATGGCAAGACGTAATCATTGAAGGGGCCAGTCTACTAAACAAAGACAGAGGCTGGCATAGAGCTCGGCAGAGGACTTGCTAAGGGTAAATAGTCTTAATTTTTTCTTTCCATCCCCCCCCCAAAAGATAGGTTTTTGTCTTTTGGGGTGTGCTAAGTTAGGGAAAGCAGAAGAGCAAAGGTTTCAGAGACAGTTAGTAGCAAACATAGCATGCTTTCCTAAAAACTGACTGTTGTGTCTTTTTCTTTATAGCTTGCCGACACCTGGCAAGTCAGAATCGGCGAAGGGTCCAGTCTGCTAAACAAAGACAGAGGCTTTTTCTTCTCCCCCCCAAAAGATAGGTTTTTGTCTTTTGGGGTGTGCTAAATTAGGGAAGGCAGAACAACAAAGGTTTCAGAGACAGTTAGTAGCAAACAAAGCATGCTTTCCTAAAAACTGACTGTTGTGTCTATTTTTCTTTATAGCATACCGACACCTGGCAAGACAGAATCGCGAAGGGTCCAGTCTGCTAAACAAAGACAGAGGTTGGCATAGAGCTTGGCGGAGGACTTGCTATGGGTAAATAATCTTATTTTTTTCTTTCCCCCCTTCCTAAGTTAGGTTTTTGTCTTTTGGGGTTTGCTAAGTTAGGGAAAGCAGAACTGCAAAGTTTTCGAGTACAGTTAGTGGCAAACAAAGTATGCTTTCCTAAAAACTGACTGTTGTGTCTTTTTTTCTTTATAGCATACCGACACCTGGCAAGACAGAATCGGCAAAGGATCCAGTCTGCTAAACAAAGACAGAGGCTGGCATAGATCTCGGCAGAGGACTTGCTAAAGGTAAATAGTCTTAATTTTTTCTTCCCCCCTCCCCCCCATGTTAGGTACTTGTAGTTTGGGGTGTGCTAAGTTAGTCAAAGTAGAAGAGAAAAAGGTTCAGGGACAGTTAGGAACAAACAAAGCATGCTTTCCTAAAAACTGACTTGTGTCTTTTTCCTTTTCAGCATACCAACCCCTGGCAAGATGTAATCATCGAAGGGTCCAGTCTGCTAAACAAAGACAGAGGCTGGCATAGAGCTCGGAGGAAGACTTGTCAAGAGTAAATAGTCTTAATTTTTTCTTTTTCTCCCCCCCCCCCCCCCCCCCAAGTTAGTTTTTTTGTCTTTTGGGTTGTGCTAAGTTAGGGAAAGTAGAAGAGAAAAAGGTTCAGGGACAATTAGAAATAAACAAAGCATGCATTCCTAAAAACTGACTTGTGTCTTTTTCCTTTTTAGCATACCAACCCATGGCAAGACGTAATCATTGAAGGGGCCAGTCTGCTAAACAAAGACAGAGGCTGGCATAGAGCTCGGCAGAGGACTTGCTAAGGGTAAATAGTCTTAATTTTTTATTTTTCTTCCCCCCGAAAAGATAGGTTTTTGTCTTTTGGGGTGTGCTAAGTTAGGGAAAGCAGAACAGCAAATGTTTCAGAGACAGTTAGTAGCAGACAAAGCATGCTTTCCTAAAAACTGACTGTTGTGTCTTTTTTTCTTTATAGCATACCGACACCTGGCAAGACAGAATCGGCGAAGGGTCCAGTCTGCTAAACAAAGACAGAGGCTGGCATAGAGCTCGGCAGAGGACTTGCTAAGGGTAAATAGTCTTAATTTTTTCTTTCCCCCCCCCCCCCCCCCAAAAGATAGGTTTTTGTCTTTTGGGGTGTGCTAAGTTAGGGAAAGCAGAAGAGCAAAGGTTTCAGAGACAGTTAGTAGCAAACATAGCATGCTTTCCTAAAAACTGACTGTTGTGTCTTTTTCTTTATAGCTTGCCGACACCTGGCAAGTCAGAATCGGCGAAGGGTCCAGTCTGCTAAACAAAGACAGAGGCTTTTTCTTTCCCCCCCCCCAAAAGATAGGTTTTTGTCTTTTGGGGTGTGCTAAATTAGGGAAAGCAGAACAACAAAGGTTTCAGAGACAGTTAGTAGCAAACAAAGCATGCTTTCCTAAAAACTGACTGTTGTGTCTATTTTTCTTTATAGCATACCGACACCTGGCAAGACAGAATCGCGAAGGATCCAGTCTGCTAAACAAAGACAGAGGTTGGCATAGAGCTTGGCGGAGGACTTGCTATGGGTAAATAATCTTATTTTTTTCTTTCCCCCCTTCCTAAGTTATGTTTTTGTCTTTTGGGGTTTGCTAAGTTAGGGAAAGCAGAACTGCAAAGTTTTCAAAGACAGTTAGTGGCAAACAAAGCATGCTTTCCTAAAAACTGACTGTTGTGTCTTTTTTCTTTATAGCATACCAACACCTGGCAAGACAGAGTCGACGAAGGGTCCAGTCTGCTAAACAAAGACAGAGGGTGGCATAGAGCTCGGCAGAGGACTTGCTAAGGGTAAATAGTCTTAATTTTTTTCTTCCCCCCCAAGTTAGGTTCTTGTATTTTAGGGTGTGCTAAGTTAGTGAAAGTAGAAGAGAAAAAGGTTCAGGTACAGTTAGGCACAAAGCATGCTTTCCTAAAAACGGACTTGTGTCTTTTTCCTTTTTAGCATACCAACCCCTGGCAAGATGTAATCATCGAAGGGTCCAGTCTGCTAAACAAAGACAGAGGCTGGCATAGAACTCGGAGGAGGACTTGCCAAGGGTAAATAGTCTTCATTTTTTCTTCCCCCCCCCCCCCCCCCAAGTTAGTTTTTTTGTCTTTTGGGTTGTGCTAAGTTAGGGAAAGTAGAAGAGAAAAAGGTTCAGGGACAATTAGAAATAAACAAAGCATGCTTTCCTAAAAACTGACTTGTGTCTTTTTCCTTTTTAGCATACTAACCCATGGCATGACGTAATCATTGAAGGGGCCAGTCTGGTAAACAAAGACAGAGGCTGGCATAGAGCTCGGCAGAGGACTTGCTATGGGTAAATAGTCTTATTTTTTTCTTTTTCTTCCCCCCCAAAAGATAGGTTTTTGTCTTTTGGGGTGTGCTAAGTTAGGGAAAGCAGAAGAGCAAAGGTTTCAGAGACAGTTAGTAGCAAACAAAGCATGCTTTCCTAAAAACTGACTGTTGTGTCTTTTTCTTTATAGCTTACCGACACCTGGCAAGACAGAATCTGCTAAACAAAGACAGAGGCTTTCCCCCCCCCCCCCAAAAAAAAAAAAAAAAAGATAGGTTTTTGTCTTTTGGGGTGTGCTAAATTAGGGAAAGCAGAACAACAAAGTTTTCAGAGACAGTTAGTAGCAAACAAAGCATGCTTTCCTAAAAACTGACTGTTGTGTCTTTTTTTCTTTATAGCATACCGACACCTGGCAAGACAGAATCGGCGAAGGGTCCAGCCTGCTAAACAAAGACAGAGGCTGGCATAGATCTCGGCAGAGGACTTGCTAAATGTAAATAGTCTTAATTTTTTTCATCCCCCCTCCCCCCCATGTTAGGTACTTGTAGTTTGGGGTGTGCTAAGTTAGTGAAAGTAGAAGAGAAAAAGGTTCAGGGACAGTTAGGAACAAACAAAGCATGCTTTCCTTAAAACTGACTTGTGTCTTTTTCCTTTTTAGCATACCAACCCCTGGCAAGATGTAATCATCGAAGGGTCCAGTCTGCTAAACAAAGACAGAGGCTGGCATAGAGCTCGGAGGAGGACTAGCCAAGGGTAAATAGTATAAATTTTTTCTTTTTCTTTTCCCCCCCAAGTTAGTTTTTTGTCTTTTGGGTTGTGCTAAGTTAGGGAAAGTAGAAGAGAAAAAGGTTCAGGGACAATTAGAAATAAACAAAGCATGCTTTCCTAAAAACTGACTTGTGTCTTTTTCCTTTTTAGCATACCAACCCATGGCAAGACGTAATCATTGAAGGGTCCAGTCTGCTAAACAAAGACAGAGGCTGGCATAGAGCTCGGCAGAGGACTTGCTAAGGGTAAATAGTCTTAATTTTTTCTTTTTCTTCCCCCCCAAAAGATAGGTTTTTGTCTTTTGGAGTGTGCTAAGTTAGGGAAAGCAGAACAGCAAATGTTTCAGAGACAGTTAGTAGCAAACAAAGCATGCTTTCCTAAAAACTGACTGTTGTGTCTTTTTCTTTATAGCTTACCGACACCTGGCAAGACAGAATCGGCGAAGGGTCCAGTCTGCTAAACAAAGACAGAGGCTTTTTCTCCCCCCCCCCCCAAAAGATAGGTTTTTGTCTTTTGGGGTGTGCTAAATTAGGGAAAGCAGAACAACAAAGGTTTCAGAGACAGTTAGTAGCAAACACAGCATGCTTTCCTAAAAACTGACTGTTGTGTCTTTTTTTCTTTATAGCATACCGACACCTGGCAAGACAGAATCGGCGAAGGGTCCAGTCTGCTAAACAAAGACAGAGGTTGGCATAGAGCTTGGCGGAGGACTTGCTATGGGTAAATAATCTTAATTTTTTCTTTCCCCCCTTCCTAAGTTAGGTTTTTGTCTTTTGGGGTTTGCTAAGTTAGGGAAAGCAGAACTGCAAAGTTTTCAAAGACAGTTAGTGGCAAACAAAGCATGCTTTCCTAAAAACTGACTGTTGTGTCTTTTTTCTTTATAGCATACCAACACCTGGCAAGACAGAATCGGCGAAGGGTCCAGTCTGCTAAACAAAGACAGAGGCTGGCATAGATCTCGGCAGAGGACTTGCTAAAGGTAAATAGTCTTAATTTTTTTCTTCCCCCCTCCCCCCCATGTTAGGTACTTGTATTTTAGGGTGTGTTAAGTTAGTGAAAGTAGAAGAGAATAAGGTTCAGGTACAGTTAGGAACAAAGCATGCTTTCCTAAAAACCGACTTGTGTCTTTTTCCTTTTTAGCATACCAACCCCTGGCAAGATGTAATCATCAAAGGGTCCAGTCTGCTAAACAAAGACAGAGGCTGGCATAGAGCTCGGAGGAGGACTTGCCAAGGGTAAATAGTCTTAATTTTTTCTTTTTCTTCCCCCCCAAAAGATAGGTTTTTGTCTTTTGGGGTGTGCTAAGTTAGGGAAAGCAGAACAGCAAATGTTTCAGAGACAGTTAGTAGCAAACAAAGCATGCTTTCCTAAAAACTGACTGTTGTGTCTTTTTTTCTTTATAGCATACCGACACCTGGCAAGACAGAATCGGCGAAGGGTCCAGTCTGCTAAACAAAAACAGAGGTTGGCATAGAGCTTGGCGGAGGACTTGCTATGGGTAAATAATCTTAATTTTTTCTTTCCCCCCTTCCTAAGTTATGTTTTTGTCTTTTGGGGTTTGCTAAGTTAGGGAAAGCAGAACTGCAAAGTTTTCAAAGACCGTTAGTGGCAAACAAAGCATGCTTTCCTAAAAACTGACTGTTGTGTCTTTTTTCTTTATAGCATACCAACACCTGGCAAGACAGAATCGATGAAGGGTCCAGTCTGCTAAACAAAGACAGGGGCTGGCATAGAGCTCGGCAGAGGACTCGCTAAGGGTAAATAGTCTTAATTTTTTTCTTCCACCCCCCCCCCCCCCCTCCCAAGTTAGGTTCTTGTATTTTAGGGTGTGCTAAGTTAGTGAAAGTAGAAGAGAAAAAGGTTCAGGTACAGTTAGGCACAAAGCATGCTTTCCTAAAAACTGACTTGTGTCTTTTTCCTTTTTAGCATACCAACCCCTGGCAAGATGTAATCATCGAAGGGTCCAGTCTGCTAAACAAAGACAGAGGCTGGCATAGAACTCGGAGGAGGACTTGCCAAGGGTAAATAGTATTAATTTTTTCTTCCCCCCCCCAAGTTAGTTTTTTTGTCTTTTGGGTTGTGCTAAGTTAGGGAAAGTAGAAGAGAAAAAGGTTCAGGGACAATTAGAAATAAACAAAGCATGCTTTCCTAAAAACTGACTTGTGTCTTTTTCCTTTTTAGCATACCAACCCATGGCAAGACGTAATCATTGAAGGGGCCAGTCTGCTAAACAAAGACAGAGGCTGGCATAGAGCTCGGCAGAGGACTTGCTAAGGGTAAATAGTCTTAATTTTTTCTCCCCCCCCCCCAAAAGATAGGTTTTTGTCTTTTGGGGTGTGCTAAGTTAGGGAAAGCAGAAGAGCAAAGGTTTCAGAGACAGTTAGTAGCAAACATAGCATGCTTTCCTAAAAACTGACTGTTGTGTCTTTTTCTTTATAGCTTGCCGACACCTGGCAAGTCAGAATCGGCGAAGGGTCCAGTCTGCTAAACAAAGACAGAGGCTTTTTCTTTCCCCCCCCCCAAAAGATAGGTTTTTGTCTTTTGGGGTGTGCTAAATTAGGGAAAGCAGAACAACAAAGGTTTCAGAGACAGTTAGTAGCAAACAAAGCATGCTTTCCTAAAAACTGACTGTTGTGTCTATTTTTCTTTATAGCATACCGACACCTGGCAAGACAGAATCGCGAAGGATCCAGTCTGCTAAACAAAGACAGAGGTTGGCATAGAGCTTGGCGGAGGACTTGCTATGGGTAAATAATCTTATTTTTTTCTTTCCCCCCTTCCTAAGTTAGGTTTTTGTCTTTTGGGGTTTGCTAAGTTAGGGAAAGCAGAACTGCAAAGTTTTCAAGTACAGTTAGTGGCAAACAAAGTATGCTTTCCTAAAAACTGACTGTTGTGTCTTTTTTTCTTTATAGCATACCGACACCTGGCAAGACAGAATCGGCGAAGGATCCAGTCTGCTAAACAAAGACAGAGGCTGGCATAGATCTCGACAGAGGACTTGCTAAAGGTAAATAGTCTTAATTTTTTTCTTCCCCCCTCCCCCCCATGTTAGGTACTTGTAGTTTGGGGTGTGCTAAGTTTGTCAAAGTAGAAGAGAAAAAGGTTCAGGGACAGTTAGGAACAAACAAAGCATGCTTTCCTAAAAACTGACTTGTGTCTTTTTCCTTTTCAGCATACCAACCCCTGGCAAGATGTAATCATCGAAGGGTCCAGTCTGCTAAACAAAGACAGAGGCTGGCATAGAGCTCGGAGGAGGACTTGCCAAGAGTAAATAGTCTTAATTTTTTCTTTTTCTCCCCCCCCCAAGTTAGTTTTTTTGTCTTTTGGGTTGTGCTAAGTTAGGGAAAGTAGAAGAGAAAAAGGTTCAGGGACAATTAGAAATAAACAAAGCATGCTTTCCTAAAAACTGACTTGTGTCTTTTTCCTTTTTAGCATACCAACCCATGGCAAGACGTAATCATTGAAGGGGCCAGTCTGCTAAACAAAGACAGAGGCTGGCATAGAGCTCGGCAGAGGACTTGCTAAGGGTAAATAGTCTTAATTTTTTCTTTTTCTTCCCCCCGAAAAGATAGGTTTTTGTCTTTTGGGGTGTGCTAAGTTAGGGAAAGCAGAACAGCAAATGTTTCAGAGACAGTTAGTAGCAGACAAAGCATGCTTTCCTAAAAACTGACTGTTGTGTCTTTTTCTTTATAGCTTACCGACACCTGGCAAGACAGAATCGGCGAAGGGTCCAGTCTGCTAAACAAAGACAGAGGCTTTTTCTCCCCCCCCCCCCCAAAAAAAAAGATAGTTTTTTGTCTTTTGGGGTGTGCTAAATTAGGGAAAGCAGAACAACAAAGGTTTCAGAGACAGTTAGTAGCAAACAAAGCATGCTTTCCTAAAAACTGACTGTTGTGTCTTTTTTTCTTTATAGCATACCGACACCTGGCAAGACAGAATCGGCGAAGGGTCCAGTCTGCTAAACAAAGACAGAGGTTGGCATAGAGCTTGGCGGAGGACTTGCTATGGGTAAATAATCTTAATTTTTTCTTTCCCCCCCTTCCTAAGTTATGTTTTTGTCTTTTGGGGTTTGCTAAGTTAGGGAAAGCAGAACTGCAAAGTTTTCAAAGACAGTTAGTGGCAAACAAAGCATGCTTTCCTAAAAACTGACTGTTGTGTCTTTTTTCTTTATAGCATACCAACACCTGGCAAGACAGAATCGACGAAGGGTCCAGTCTGCTAAACAAAGACAGAGGCTGGCATAGAGCTCGGCAGAGGACTTGCTAAGGGTAAATAGTCTTAATTTTTTTCTTCCACCCCCCCCAAGTTAGGTTCTTGTATTTTAGGGTGTGCTAAGTTAGTGAAAGTAGAAGAGAAAAAGGATCAGGTACAGTTAGGCACAAAGCATGCTTTCCTAAAAACGGACTTGTGTCTTTTTCCTTTTTAGCATACCAACCCCTGGCAAGATGTAATCATCGAAGGGTCCAGTCTGCTAATCAAAGACAGAGGCTGGCATAGAACTCGGAGGAGGACTTGCCAAGGGTAAATAGTATTAATTTTTTCTTTCCCCCCCCAAGTTAGTTTTTTTGTCTTTTGGGTTGTGCTAAGTTAGGGAAAGTAGAAGAGAAAAAGGTTCAGGGACAATTAGAAATAAACAAAGCATGCTTTCCTAAAAACTGACTTGTGTCTTTTTCCTTTTTAGCATACCAACCCATGGCAAGACGTAATCATTGAAGGGGCCAGTCTGCTAAACAAAGACAGAGGCTGGCATAGAGCTTGGCAGAGGACTTGCTAAGGGTAAATAGTCTTAATTTTTTCTTTTTCTTCCCCCCCAAAAGATAGGTTTTTGTCTTTTGGGGTGTGCTAAGTTAGGGAAAGCAGAAGAGCAAAGGTTTCAGAGACAGTTAGTAGCAAACAAAGCATGCTTTCCTAAAAACTGACTGTTGTGTCTTTTTCTTTATAGCTTACCGACACCTGGCAAGACAGAATCGGCGAAGGGTCCAGTCTGCTAAACAAAGACAGAGGCTTTTTCTTCCCCCCCCCCCCCCCAAAAGATAGGTTTTTGTCTTCTGGGGTGTGCTAAATTAGGGAAAGCAGAACAACAAAGGTTTCAGAGACAGTTAGTAGCAAACATAGCATGCTTTCCTAAAAACTGACTGTTGTGTCTATTTTTCTTTATATCATACCGACACCTGGCAAGACAGAATCGCGAAGGGTCCAGTCTGCTAAACAAAGACAGAGGTTGGCATAGAGCTTGGCGGAGGACTTGCTATGGGTAAATAATCTTAATTTTTTCTTTCCCCCCCCTTCCTAAGTTAGGTTTTTGTCTTTTGGGGTTTGCTAAGTTAGGGAAAGCAGAACTGCAAAGTTTTCAAAGACAGTTAGTGGCAAACAAAGCATGCTTTCCTAAAAACTGACTGTTGTGTCTTTTTTCTTTATAGCATACCAACACCTGGCAAGACAGAATCGGCGAAGGGTCCAGTCTGCTAAACAAAGACAGAGGCTGGCATAGATCTCGGCAGAGGACTTGCTAAAGGTAAATAGTCTTAATTTTTTTCTTCCCCCCTCCCCCCCATGTTAGGTACTTGTAGTTTGGGGTGTGCTAAGTTAGTGAAAGTAGAAGAGAAAAAGGTTCAGGGACAGTTAGGAACAAACAAAGCATGCTTTCCTAAAAACTGACTTGTGTCTTTTTCCTTTTTAGCATACCAACCCCTGGCAAGATGTAATCATCGAAGGGTCCAGTCTGCTAAACAAAGACAGAGGCTGGCATAGAGCTCGGAGGAGGACTTGCCAAGAATAAATAGTCTTATTTTTTTCTTTTTCTCCCCTCCCCCCCCAGTTAGTTTTTTTGCCTTTTGGGTTGTGCTAAGTTAGGGAAAGTAGAAGAGAAAAAGGTTCAGGGACAATTAGAAATAAACAAAGCATGCTTTCCTAAAAACTGACTTGTGTCTTTTTCCTTTTTAGCATACCAACCCATGGCAAGACGTAATCATTGAAGGGGCCAGTCTGCTAAACAAAGACAGAGGCTGGCATAGAGCTCGGCAGAGGACTTGCTAAGGGTAAATAGTCTTAATTTTTTCTTTTTCTTCCCCCCCAAAAGATAGGTTTTTGTCTTTTGGGGTGTGCTAAGTTAGGGAAAGCAGAAGAGCAAAGGTTTCAGAGACAGTTAGTAGCAAACAAAGCATGCTTTCCTAAAAACTGACTGTTGTGTCTTTTTCTTTATAGCTTACCGACACCTGGCAAGACAGAATCGGCGAAGGGTCCAGTCTGCTAAACAAAGACAGAGGCTTTTTCTCCCCCCCCCCCAAAAGATAGGTTTTTGTCTTCTGGGGTGTGCTAAATTAGGGAAAGCAGAACAACAAATGTTTCAGAGACAGTTAGTAGCAAACAAAGCATGCTTTCCTAAAAACTGACTGTTGTGTCTTTTTTTCTTTATAGCATACCGACACCTGGCAAGACAGAATCGGCGAAGGGTCCAGTCTGCCAACCAAAGACAGAGGTTGGCATAGAGCTTGGCGGAGGACTTGCTATGGGTAAATAATCTTAATTTTTTCTTTCCCCCCTTCCTAAGTTATGTTTTTGTCTTTTGGGGTTTGCTAAGTTAGGGAAAGCAGAACTGCAAAGTTTTCAAAGACAGTTAGTGGCAAACAAAGCATGCTTTCCTAAAAACTGACTGTTGTGTCTTTTTTCTTTATAGCATACCAACACCTGGCAAGACAGAGTCGACGAAGGGTCCAGTCTGCTAAACAAAGACAGAGGGTGGCATAGAGCTCGGCAGAGGACTTGCTAAGGGTAAATAGTCTTAATTTTTTTCTTCCCCCCTCCCCCCCATGTTAGGTACTTGTATTTTAGGGTGTGTTAAGATAGTGAAAGTAGAAGAGAATACGGTTCAGGTACAGTTAGGAACAAAGCATGCTTTCCTAAAAACTGACTTGTGTCTTTTTCCTTTTTAGCATACCAACCCCTGGCAAGATGTAATCATCAAAGGGTCCAGTCTGCTAAACAAAGACAGAGGCTGGCATAGAACTCGGAGGAGGACTTGCCAAGGGTAAATAGTCTTAATTTTTTCTTTTTCTTCCCCCCCAAAAGATAGGTTTTTGTCTTTTGGGGTGTGCTAAGTTAGGGAAAGCAGAACAGCAAATGTTTCAGAGACAGTTAGTAGCAAACAAAGCATGCTTTCCTAAAAACTGACTTGTGTCTTTTTCCTTTTTAGCATACCAACCCATGGCAAGACGTAATCATTGAAGGGGCCAGTCTACTAAACAAAGACAGAGGCTGGCATAGAGCTCGGCAGAGGACTTGCTAAGGGTAAATAGTCTTAATTTTTTCTTTCCATCCCCCCCCCAAAAGATAGGTTTTTGTCTTTTGGGGTGTGCTAAGTTAGGGAAAGCAGAAGAGCAAAGGTTTCAGAGACAGTTAGTAGCAAACATAGCATGCTTTCCTAAAAACTGACTGTTGTGTCTTTTTCTTTATAGCTTGCCGACACCTGGCAAGTCAGAATCGGCGAAGGGTCCAGTCTGCTAAACAAAGACAGAGGCTTTTTCTTCTCCCCCCCAAAAGATAGGTTTTTGTCTTTTGGGGTGTGCTAAATTAGGGAAGGCAGAACAACAAAGGTTTCAGAGACAGTTAGTAGCAAACAAAGCATGCTTTCCTAAAAACTGACTGTTGTGTCTATTTTTCTTTATAGCATACCGACACCTGGCAAGACAGAATCGCGAAGGGTCCAGTCTGCTAAACAAAGACAGAGGTTGGCATAGAGCTTGGCGGAGGACTTGCTATGGGTAAATAATCTTATTTTTTTCTTTCCCCCCTTCCTAAGTTAGGTTTTTGTCTTTTGGGGTTTGCTAAGTTAGGGAAAGCAGAACTGCAAAGTTTTCGAGTACAGTTAGTGGCAAACAAAGTATGCTTTCCTAAAAACTGACTGTTGTGTCTTTTTTTCTTTATAGCATACCGACACCTGGCAAGACAGAATCGGCAAAGGATCCAGTCTGCTAAACAAAGACAGAGGCTGGCATAGATCTCGGCAGAGGACTTGCTAAAGGTAAATAGTCTTAATTTTTTCTTCCCCCCTCCCCCCCATGTTAGGTACTTGTAGTTTGGGGTGTGCTAAGTTAGTCAAAGTAGAAGAGAAAAAGGTTCAGGGACAGTTAGGAACAAACAAAGCATGCTTTCCTAAAAACTGACTTGTGTCTTTTTCCTTTTCAGCATACCAACCCCTGGCAAGATGTAATCATCGAAGGGTCCAGTCTGCTAAACAAAGACAGAGGCTGGCATAGAGCTCGGAGGAAGACTTGTCAAGAGTAAATAGTCTTAATTTTTTCTTTTTCTCCCCCCCCCCCCCCCCCAAGTTAGTTTTTTTGTCTTTTGGGTTGTGCTAAGTTAGGGAAAGTAGAAGAGAAAAAGGTTCAGGGACAATTAGAAATAAACAAAGCATGCATTCCTAAAAACTGACTTGTGTCTTTTTCCTTTTTAGCATACCAACCCATGGCAAGACGTAATCATTGAAGGGGCCAGTCTGCTAAACAAAGACAGAGGCTGGCATAGAGCTCGGCAGAGGACTTGCTAAGGGTAAATAGTCTTAATTTTTTATTTTTCTTCCCCCCGAAAAGATAGGTTTTTGTCTTTTGGGGTGTGCTAAGTTAGGGAAAGCAGAACAGCAAATGTTTCAGAGACAGTTAGTAGCAGACAAAGCATGCTTTCCTAAAAACTGACTGTTGTGTCTTTTTCTTTATAGCTTACCGACACCTGGCAAGACAGAATCGGCGAAGGGTCCAGTCTGCTAAACAAAGACAGAGGCTTTTTCTCCCCCCCCCCCAAAAAAAAAAAGATAGGTTTTTGTCTTTTGGGGTGTGCTAAATTAGGGAAAGCAGAACAACAAAGGTTTCAGAGACAGTTAGTAGCAAACAAAGCATGCTTTCCTAAAAACTGACTGTTGTGTCTTTTTTTCTTTATAGCATACCGACACCTGGCAAGACAGAATCGGCGAAGGGTCCAGTCTACTAAACAAAGACAGAGGTTGGCATAGAGCTTGGCGGAGGACTTGCTATGGGTAAATAATCTTAATTTTTTCTTTCCCCCCTTCCTAAGTTATGTTTTTGTCTGTTGGGGTTTGCTAAGTTAGGGAAAGCAGAACTGCAAAGTTTTCAAAGACAGTTAGTGGCAAACAAAGCATGCTTTCCTAAAAACTGACTGTTGTGTCTTTTTTCTTTATAGCATACCAACACCTGGCAAGACAGAATCGACGAAGGGTCCAGTCTGCTAAACAAAGACAGAGGCTGGCATAGAGCTCGGCAGAGGACTTGCTAAGGGTAAATAGTCTTAATTTTTTTCTTCTACCCCCCCCCCCCCCCAAGTTAGGTTCTTGTATTTTAGGGTGTGCTAAGTTAGTGAAAGTAGAAGAGAAAAAGGTTCAGGTACAGTTAGGCACAAAGCATGCTTTCCTAAAAACGGACTTGTGTCTTTTTCCTTTTTAGCATACCAACCCCTGGCAAGATGTAATCATCGAAGGGTCCAGTCTGCTAATCAAAGACAGAGGCTGGCATAGAACTCGGAGGAGGACTTGCCAAGGGTAAATAGTATTAATTTTTTCTTCCCCCCCCAAGTTAGTTTTTTTTTCTTTTGGGTTGTGCTAAGTTAGGGAAAGTAGAAGAGAAAAAGGTTCAGGGCCAATTAGAAATAAACAAAGCATGCTTTCCTAAAAACCGACATGTGTCTTTTTCCTTTTTAGCATACCAACCCATGGCAAGACGTAATCATTGAAGGGGCCAGTCTGCTAAACAAAGACAGAGGCTGGCATAGAGCTCGGCAGAGGACTTGCTAAGGGTAAATAGTCTTAATTTTTTCTTTTTCTTCCCCCCCAAAAGATAGGTTTTTGTCTTTTGGGGTGTGCTAAGTTAGGGAAAGCAGAAGAGCAAAGGTTTCAGAGACAGTTAGTAGCAAACAAAGCATGCTTTCCTAAAAACTGACTGTTGTGTCTTTTTCTTTATAGCTTACCGACACCTGGCAAGACAGAATCGGCGAAGGGTCCAGTCTGCTAAACAAAGACAGAGGCTTTTTCTCCCCCCCCCCCCAAAAGATAGGTTTTTGTCTTCTGGGGTGTGCTAAATTAGGGAAAGCAGAACAACAAAGGTTTCAGAGACAGTTAGTAGCAAACAAAGCATGCTTTCCTAAAAACTGACTGTTGTGTCTATTTTTCTTTATAGCATACCGACACCTGGCAAGACAGAATCGGCGAAGGGTCCAGTCTGCTAAACAAAGACAGAGGTTGGCATAGAGCTTGGCGGAGGACTTGCTATTGGTAAATAATCTTAATTTTTTCTTTCCCCCCTTCCAAAATTAGGTTTTTGTCTTTTGGGGTTTGCTAAGTTAGGGAAAGCAGAACTGCAAAGTTTTCAAGTACAGTTAGTGGCAAACAAAGTATGCTTTCCTAAAAACTGACTGTTGTGTCTTTTTTTTCTTTATAGCATACCGACACCTGGCAAGACAGAATCGGCGAAGGGTCCAGTCTGCTAAACAAAGACAGAGGCTGGCATAAATCTCGGCAGAGTGCTTGCTAAAGGTAAATAGTCTTAATTTTTTCTTCCCTCCTTCCTCCTTCATGTTAGGTACTTGTAGTTTGGGGTGTGCTAAGTTAGTGAAAGTAGAAGAGAAAAAGGTTCAGGGACAGTTAGGAACAAACAAAGCATGCTTTCCTAAAAACTGACTTGTGTCTTTTTCCTTTTTAGCATACCAACCCCTGGCAAGATGTAATCATCGAAGGGTCCAGTCTGCTAAACAAAGACAGAGGCTGGCATAGAGCTCGGAGGAGGACTAGCCAAGGGTAAATAGTCTTAATTTTTCTTTTTCTTTTCCCCCCCAAGATAGTTTTTTGTCTTTTGGGTTGTGCTAAGTTAGGGAAAGTAGAAGAGAAAAAGGTTCAGGGACAATTAGAAATAAACAAAGCATGCTTTCCTAAAAACTGACTTGTGTCTTTTTCCTTTTTAGCATACCAACCCATATCAAGACGTAATCATTGAAGGGGCCAGCCTGCTAAACAAAGACAGAGGCTGGCATAGAGCTCGGCAGAGGACTTGCTAAGGGTAAATAGTCTTAATTTTTTCTTTTTCTTCCCCCCGAAAAGATAGGTTTTTGTCTTTTGGGGTGTGCTAAGTTAGGAAAAGCAGAAGAGCAAAGGTTTCAGAGACAGTTAGTAGCAAACAAAGCATGCTTTCCTAAAAACTGACTGTTGTGTCTTTTTCTTTATAGCTTACCGACACCTGGCAAGACAGAATCGGCGAAGGGTCCAGTCTGCTTAACAAAGACAGAGGCTTTTTCTCCCCCCCCCCCCCCCCCAAAAGATAGGTTTTTGTCTTTTGGGGTGTGCTAAATTAGGGAAAGCAGAACAACAAAGGTTTCAGAGACAGTTAGTAGCAAACAAAGCATGCTTTCCTAAAAGCTGACTGTTGTGTCTTTTTTTCTTTATAGCATACCGACACCTGGCAAGACAGAATCGGCGAAGGGTCCAGTCTGCTAAACAAAGACAGAGGTTGGCATAGAGCTTGGCGGAGGACTTGCTAAGGGTAAATAATCTTAATTTTTTCTTTCCCCCCCTTCCTAAGTTAGGTTTTTGTCTTTTGGGGTTTGCTAAGTTAGGGAAAGCAGAACTGCAAAGTTTTCAAAGACAGTTAGTGGCAAACAAAGCATGCTTTCCTAAAAACTGACTGTTGTGTCTTTTTTCTTTATAGCATACCAACACCTGGCAAGACAGAATCGGCGAAGGGTCCAGTCTGCTAAACAAAGACAGAGGCTGGCATAGATCTCGGCAGAGGACTTGCTAAAGGTAAATAGTCTTAATTTTTTTCTTCCCCCCTCCCCCCCATGTTAGGTACTTGTATTTTAGGGTGTGCTAAGTTAGTGAAAGTAGAAGAGAAAAAGGTTCAGGTACAGTTATGAACAAAGCATGCTTTCCTAAAAACTGACTTGTGTCTTTTTCCTTTTTAGCATACCAACCCCTGGCAAGATGTAATCATCAAAAGGTCCAGTCTGCTAAACAAAGACAGAGGCTGGCATAGAGCTCGGAGGAGGACTTGCCAAGGGTAAATAGTCTTAATTTTTTCTTTTTCTTCCCCCCGAAAAGATAGGTTTTTGTCTTTTGGGTTGTGCTAAGTTAGGGAAAGCAGAACAGCAAATGTTTCAGAGACAGTTAGTAGCAAACAAAGCATGCTTTCCTAAAAACTGACTGTTGTGTCTTTTTCTTTATAGCTTACCGACACCTGGCAAGACAGAATCGGCGAAGGGTCCAGTCTGCTAAACAATGACAGAGGCTTTTTCTCTCTCCCCCCCCCCCCCCCCCCCCAAAGATAGGTTTTTGTCTTTTGGGGTGTGCTAAATTAGGGAAAGCAGAACAACAAAGGTTTCAGAGACAGTTAGTAGCAAACACAGCATGCTTTCCTAAAAACTGACTGTTGTGTCTTTTTTTCTTTATAGCATACCGACACCTGGCAAGACAGAATCGGCGAAGGGTCCAATCTGCTAAACAAAGACAGAGGTTGGTATAGAGCTTGGCGGAGGACTTGCTATGGGTAAATAATCTTAATTTTTTCTTTCCCCCCCTTCCTAAGTTAGGTTTTTGTCTTTTGGGGTTTGCTAAGTTAGGGAAAGCAGAACTGCAAAGTTTTCAAAGACAGTTAGTGGCAAACAAAGCATGCTTTCCTAAAAACTGACTGTTGTGTCTTTTTTCTTTATAGCATACCAACACCTGGCAAGACAGAATCGGCGAAGGGTCCAGTCTGCTAAACAAAGACAGAGGCTGGCATATATCTCGGCAGAGGACTTGCTAAAGGTAAATAGTCTTAATTTTTTTCTTCCCCCCTCCCCCCCATGTTAGGTACTTGTATTTTAGGGTGTGCTAAGTTAGTGAAAGTAGAAGAGAAAAAGGTTCAGGTACAGTTATGAACAAAGCATGCTTTCCTAAAAACTGACTTGTGTCTTTTTCCTTTTAAGCATACCAACCCCTGGCAAGATGTAATCATCAAAAGGTCCAGTCTGCTAAACAAAGACAGAGGCTGGCATAGAGCTCGGAGGAGGACTTGCCAAGGGTAAATAGTCTTAATTTTTTCTTTTTCTTCCCCCCCAAAAGATAGGTTTTTGTCTTTTGGGTTGTGCTAAGTTAGGGAAAGCAGAACAGCAAATGTTTCAGAGACAGTTAGTAGCAAACAAAGCATGCTTTCCTAAAAACTGACTGTTGTGTCTTTTTCTTTATAGCTTACCGACACCTGGCAAGACAGAATCGGCGAAGGGTCCAGTCTGCTAAACAATGACAGAGGCTTTTTCTCCCCCCCCCAAAAGATAGGTTTTTGTCTTTTGGGGTGTGCTAAATTAGGGAAAACAGAACAACAAAGGTTTCAGAGACAGCTAGTAGCAAACAAAGCATGCTTTCCTAAAAACTGACTGTTGTGTCTTTTCTTCTTCATAGCATACCGACACCTGGCAAGACAGAATCGGCGAAGGGTCCAGTCTGCTAAACAAAGACAGAGGTTGGCATAGAGCTTGGCGGAGGACTTGCTATGGGTAAATAATCTTAATTTTTTCTTTCCCCCCTTCCTAAGTTAGGTTTTTGTCTTTTGAGGTATGCTAAGTTAGGGAAAGCAGAACTGCAAAGTTTTCAAAGACAGTTAGTGGCAAACAAAGCATGCTTTCCTAAAAACTGACTGTTGTGTCTTTTTTCTTTATAGCATACCAACACCTGGCAAGACAGAATCGACGAAGGGTCCAGTCTGCTAAACAAAGACAGAGGCTGGCATAGAGCTCGGCAGAGGACTTGCTAAGGGTAAATAGTCTTAATTTTTTTCTTCCACCCCCCCCCCCCCCAAGTTAGGTTCTTGTATTTTAGGGTGTGCTAAGTTAGTGAAAGTAGAAGAGAAAAAGGTTCAGGTACAGTTAGGAACAAAGCATGTTTTCCTAAAAACTGACTTGTGTCTTTTTCCTTTTTAGCATACCAACCCCTGGCAAGATGTAATCATCGAAGGGTCCAGTCTGCTAAACAAAGACAGAGGCTGGCATAGAGCTCGGAGGAGGACTTGCCAAGGGTAAATAGTCTTAATTTTTTCTTTTTCTTCCCCCCCCCCCCCCCCAAGTTAGTTTTTTTGTCTTTTGGGTTGTGCTAAGTTAGGGAAAGTAGAAGAGAAAAAGGTTCAGGGACAATTAGAAATAACCAAAGCATGCTTTCCTAAAAACTGACTTGTGTCTTTTTCCTTTTTAGCATACAAACCCATATCAAGACGTAATCATTGAAGGGGCCAGCCTGCTAAACAAAGACAGAGGCTGGCATAGAGCTCGGCAGAGGACTTGCTAAGGGTAAATAGTCTTAATTTTTTCTTTTTCTTCCCCCCGAAAAGATAGGTTTTTGTCTTTTGGGGTGTGCTAAGTTAGGAAAAGCAGAAGAGCAAAGGTTTCAGAGACAGTTAGTAGCAAACAAAGCATGCTTTCCTAAAAACTGACTGTTGTGTCTTTTTCTTTATAGCTTACCGACACCTGGCAAGACAGAATCGGCGAAGGGTCCAGTCTGCTTAACAAAGACAGAGGCTTTTTCTCCCCCCCCCCCAAAAGATAGGTTTTTGTCTTTTGGGGTGTGCTAAATTAGGGAAAGCAGAACAACAAAGGTTTCAGAGACAGTTAGTAGCAAACAAAGCATGCTTTCCTAAAAACTGACTGTTGTGTCTTTTTTTCTTTATAGCATACCGACACCTGGCAAGACAGAATCGGCGAAGGGTCCAGTCTGCTAAACAAAGACAGAGGTTGGCATAGAGCTTGGCGGAGGACTTGCTATGGGTAAATAATCTTAATTTTTTCTTTCCCCCCTTCCTAAGTTAGGTTTTTGTCTTTTGGGGTTTGCTAAGTTAGGGAAAGCAGAACTGCAAAGTTTTCAAGTACAGTTAGTGGCAAACAAAGTATGCTTTCCTAAAAACTGACTGTTGTGTCTTTTTTCTTTATAGCATACCAACACCTGGCAAGACAGAATCGGCGAAGGGTCCAGTCTGCTAAACAAAGGCAGAGGTTGGCATAGAGCTCGGCAGAGGACTTGCTAAGGTAAATAGTCTTAATTTTTTCTTTCCCCCCCCAAGTTAGGTTCTTGTATTTTAGGGTGTGCTAAGTTAGTGAAAGTAGAAGAGAAGAAGGTTCAGGTACAGTTAGGAACAAAGCATGCTTTCCTAAAAACTGACTTGTGTCTTTTTCCTTTTTAGCATACCAACCCCTGGCAAGATGTAATCATCGAAGGGTCCAGTCTGCTAAACAAAGACAGAGGCTGGCATAGAGCTCGGAGGAGGACTTGCCAAGGGTAAATAGTCTTAATTTTTTCTTTTTCTTCCCCCCCCCCAAGTTAATTTTTTTGTCTTTTGGGTTGTGCTAAGTTAGGGAAAGTAGAAGAGAAAAAGGTTCAGGGACAATTAGAAATAAACAAAGCATGCTTTCCTAAAAACTGACTTGTGTCTTTTTCCTTTTTAGCATACCAACCCATGGCAAGACGTAATCATTGAAGGGTCCAGTCTGCTAAACAAAGACAGAGGCTGGCATAGAGCTCGGCAGAGGACTTGCTAAGGGTAAATAGTCTTAATTTTTTCTTTTTCTTCCCCCCCAAAAGATAGGTTTTTGTCCTTTGGGGTGTGCTAAGTTAGGGAAAGCAGAAGAGCAAAGGTTTAAGACACAGTTAGTAGCAAACAAAGCATGCTTTCCTAAAAACTGACTGTTGTGTCTTTTTCTTTATAGCTTGCCGACACCTGGCAAGACAGAATCGGCGAAGGGTCCAGTCTGCTAAACAAAGACAGAGGCTTTTTCTCCCCCTTCCCCCAAAAGATAGGTTTTTGTCTTTTGGGGTGTGCTAAATTAGGGAAAGCAGAACAACAAAGGTTTCAGAGACAGTTAGTAGCAAACAAAACATGCTTTCCTAAAAACTGACTGTTGTGTCTTTTTTTCTTTATAGCATACCGACACCTGGCAAGACAGAATCGGCGAAGGGTCCAGTCTGCTAAACAAAGACAGAGGCTGGCATAAATCTCGGCAGAGTACTTGCTAAAGGTAAATAGTCTTAATTTTTTTCTTCCTCCTTCATGTTAGGTACTTGTAGTTTGGGGTGTGCTAAGTTAGTGAAAGTAGAAGAGAAAAAGGTTCAGGGACAGTTAGGAACAAACAAAGCATGCTTTCCTAAAAACTGACTTGTGTCTTTTTCCTTTTTAGCATACCAACCCCTGGCAAGATGTAATCATCGAAGGGTCCAGTCTGCTAAACAAAGACAGAGGCTGGCATAGAGCTCGGAGGAGGACTAGCCAAGGGTAAATAGTCTTAATTTTTCTTTTTCTTTTCCCCCCCCTAGATAGTTTTTTGTCTTTTGGGTTGTGCTAAGTTAGGGAAAGTAGAAGAGAAAAAGGTTCAGGGACAATTAGAAATAAACAAAGCATGCTTTCCTAAAAACTGACTTGTGTCTTTTTCCTTTTTAGCATACCAACCCATGGCAAGATGTAATCATTGAAGGGTCCAGTCTGCTAAACAAAGACAGAGGCTGGCATAGAGCTTGGCAGAGGACTTGCTAAGGGTAAATAGTCTTAATTTTTTAATTTTCTTCCCCCCCCAAAAGATAGGTTTTTGTCTTTTGGGGTGTGCTAAGTTAGGGAAAGCAGAACAGCAAATGTTTCAGAGACAGTTAACAGCAAACAAAGCATGCTTTCCCTAAAACTGACTGTTGTGTCTTTTTCTTTATAGCTTACCGACACCTGGCAAGACAGAATCGGCGAAGGGTCCAGTCTGCTAAACAAAGACAGAGGCTCTTTCTCCCCCCCCCCACCCCAAAAGATAGGTTTTTGTCTTTTGGGGTGTGCTAAATTAGGGAAAGCAGAACAACAAAGGTTTCAGAGACAGTTAGTAGCAAACAAAGCATGCTTCCCTAAAAACTGACTGTTGTGTCTTTTTTTCTTTATAGCATACCGACACCTGGCAAGACAGAATCGACGAAGGGTCCAGTCTGCTAAACAAAGACAGAGGTTGGCATAGAGCTTGGCAGAGGACTTGCTACGGGTAAATAGTCTTAATTTTTTTCTTCCACCCCCCCCCCCCCCCCCCCCAAGTTAGGTTCTTGTATTTTAGGGTGTGCTAAGTTAGTGAAAGTAGAAGAATAAAAGGTTCAGGTACAGTTAGGCACAAACCATGCTTTCCTAAAAACGGACTTGTGTCTTTTTCCTTTTTAGCATACCAACCCCTGGCAAGATGTAATCAACGAAGGGTCGAGTCTGCTAAACAAAGACAGAGGCTGGCATAGAACTCGGAGGAGGACTTGCCAAGGGTAAATAGTCTTAATTTTTTCTCCCCCCCCCACTCCCCCAAGTTAGTTTTTTTGTCTTTTGGGTTGTGCTAAGTTAGGGAAAGTAGAAGAGAAAAAGGTTCAGGGACAATTAGAAATAAACAAAGCATGCTTTCCTAAAAACTGACTTGTGTCTTTTTCCTTTTTAGCATACCAACCCATGGCAAGACGTAATCATTGAAGGGGCCAGTCTGCTAAACAAAGACAGAGGCTGGCATGGAGCTCGGCAGAGGACTTGCTATGGGTAAATAATCTTAATTTTTTCTTTCCCCGCTTCCAAAGTTAGGCTTTTGTCTTTTGGGGTTTGCTAAGTTAGGGAAAGCAGAACTGCAAAGTTTTCAAGTACAGTTAGTGGCAAACAAAGTATGCTTTCCTAAAAACTGACTGTTGTGTCTTTTTTACTTTATAGCATACCGACACCTGGCAAGACAGAATCGGCGAAGGGTCCAGTCTGCTAAACAAAGACAGAGGCTGGCATAGATCTCGGCAGAGGACTTGCTAAAGGTAAATAGTCTTAATTTTTTTCTTCCCCCCTCCCCCCCATGTTAGGTACTTGTAGTTTGGGGTGTGCTAAGTTAGTGAAAGTAGAAGAGAAAAAGGTTCAGGGACAGTTAGGAACAAACAAAGCATGCTTTCCTAAAAACTGACTTGTGTCTTTTTCCTTTTTAGCATACCAACCCCTGGCAAGATGTAATCATCGAAGGGTCCAGTCTGCTAAACAAAGACAGAGGCTGGCATAGAGCTCGGAGGAGGACTAGCCAAGGGTAAATAGTCTTAATTTTGTCTTTTTCTTTTCCCCCCCAAGTTAGTTTTTTGTCTTTTGGGTTGTGCTAAGTTAGGGAAAGTAGAAGAGAAAAAGGTTCAGGGACAATTAGAAATAAACAAAGCATGCTTTCCTAAAAACTGACTTGTGTCTTTTTCCTTTTTAGCATACCAACCCATGGCAAGACGTAATCATTGAAGGGTCCAGTCTGCTAAACAAAGACAGAGGCTGGCATAGAGCTCGGCAGAGGACTTGCTAAGGGTAAATAGTCTTAATTTTTTTCTTTTTTTCCCCCCCCAAAAGATAGGTTTTTGTCTTTTGGGGTGTGCTAAGTTAGGGAAAGCAGAACAGCAAAGGTTTCAGAGACAGTTAGTAGCAAACAAAGCATGCTTTCCTAAAAACTGACTGTTGTGTCTTTTTCTTTATATCTTACCGACACCTGGCAAGACAGAATCGGCGAAGGTTCCAGTCTGCTAAACAAAGACAGAGGCTTTTTCTCCCCCCCCCCACCCCCCAAAAGATAGGTTTTTGTCTTTTGGGGTGTGCTAAATTAGGGAAAGCAGAACAACAAAGGTTTCAGAGACAGTTAGTAGCAAACAAAGCATGCTTTCCTAAAAACTGACTGTTGTGTCTACTTTTCTTTATAGCATACCGACACCTGGCAAGACAGAATCGGCGAAGGGTCCAGTCTGCTAAACAAAGACAGAGGTTGGCATAGAGCTTGGCGGAGGACTTGCTATGGGTAAATAATCTTAATTTTTTCTTTCCCCGCTTCCAAAGTTAGGCTTTTGTCTTTTGGGGTTTGCTAAGTTAGGGAAAGCAGAACTGCAAAGTTTTCAAGTACAGTTAGTGGCAAACAAAGTATGCTTTCCTAAAAACTGTCTGTTGTGTCTTTTTTTCTTTATAGCATACCGACACCTGGCAAGACAGAATCGGTGAAGGGTCCAGTCTGCTAAACAAAGACAGAGGCTGGCATAGATCTCGGCAGAGGACTTGCTAAAGGTAAATAGTCTTAATTTTTTTCTTCCCCCCTCCCCCCCATGTTAGGTACTTGTAGTTTGGGGTGTGCTAAGTTAGTGAAAGTAGAAGAGAAAAAGGTTCAGGGACAGTTAGGAACAAATAAAGCATGCTTTCCTAAAAACTGACTTGTGTCTTTTTCCTTTTTAGCATACCAACCCCTGGCAAGATGTAATCATCGAAGGGTCCAGTCTGCTAAACAAAGACAGAGGCTGGCATAGAGCTCGGAGGAGGACTAGCCAAGGGTAAATAGTCTTAATTTTGTCTTTTTCTTTTCCCCCCCAAGTTAGTTTTTTGTCTTTTGGGTTGTGCTAAGTTAGGGAAAGTAGAAGAGAAAAAGGTTCAGGGACAATTAGAAATAAACAAAGCATGCTTTCCTAAAAACTGACTTGTGTCTTTTTCCTTTTTAGCATACCAACCCATGGCAAGACGTAATCATTGAAGGGTCCAGTCTGCTAAACAAAGACAGAGGCTGGCATAGAGCTCGGCAGAGGACTTGCTAAGGGTAAATAGTCTTAATTTTTTTCTTTCCCCCCCCCCCCCCAAAAGATAGGTTTTTGTCTTTTGGAGTGTGCTAAGTTAGGGAAAGCAGAACAGCAAAGGTTTCAGAGACAGTTAGTAGCAAACAAAGCATGCTTTCCTAAAAACTGACTGTTGTGTCTTTTTCTTTATATCTTACCGACACCTAGCAAGACAGAATCGGCGAAGGTTCCAGTCTGCTAAACAAAGACAGAGGCTTTTTCTCCCCCCCCCCCCACCCCCCAAAAGATAGGTTTTTGTCTTTTGGGGTGTGCTAAATTAGGGAAAGCAGAACAGCAAAGGTTTTAGAGACAGTCAGTAGCAAACAAAGCATGCTTTCCTAAAAACTGACTGTTGTGTCTTTTTCTTTATAGCTTACCGACACCTGGCAAGACAGAATCGGCGAAGGTTCCAGTCTGCTAAACAAATGCAGAGGCTTTTTCTCCCCCCCCCACCCCCCAAAATATAGGTTTTTGTCTTTTGGGGTGTGCTAAATTAGGGAAAGCAGAACAACAAAGGTTTCAGAGACAGTTAGTAGCAAACAAAGCATGCTTTCCTAAAAACTGACTGTTTTGTCTTTTTTTCTTTATAGCATACCGACACCTGGCAAGACAGAATCGGCGAAGGTTCCAGTCTGCTAAACAAAGACAGAGGTTGGCATAGAGCTTGGCGGAGGACTTGCTATGGGTAAATAATCTTAATTTTTTCTTTCCCCCCTTCCTAAATTAGGTTTTTGTCTATTGGGGTTTGCTAAGTTAGGGAAAGCAGAACTGCAAAGTTTTCAAGGACAGTTAGTGGCAAACAAAGCATGCTTTCCTAAAAACTGACTGTTGTGTCTTTTCTCTTTATATCATACCAACACCTGGCAAGACAGAATCGACGAAGGGTCCAGTCTGCTAAATAAAGACAGAGGCTGGCATAGAGCTCGGTAGAGGGGTATAAAGAAGGGAACACTCAAAGGTGTTTCTACTCTCAGGCGCTTGATGCGAGGTTCACCACAGCAGCTGTATATAAACAAGGGTTGGTCAGACCCCAATTAATACAAACAGTAAAAAAAGAGATATTAGCGCTTAAGGTCACAAATGCAAAAGTGGGTCACATTCAAATCACAATTTATTGAAAAGATAAAATGCAATGCATAATAGTGGTTAATTACCACATATAGAAAATGCTAATAAAATGCTAATAGTAAAATTGTGTAGCTCCCAATACTGGTTTAGCCTGTTGGAATTTAGTAGGAAGCATGGACCTGTTCCTATATTAGTCCCCTTAGAAAGAAAAGTTCAATGTCCCAATTGTGGATTCAATAATTACCACCAGCGTGTCACGAGGCAATTAAGCGAATCTGCGTCCGCAAAGATGCTGTTCCTCGGTAGGTGATGAAAGGATGGCTTTCCACGATAATAGGGAGATCCTTGTATCCAAAGGAAATGTTCAACGGGGACTTGGTCCAGGTCCAGAAGTTCCAAAGGTGTGGGAGAATACACAAGTAGGCAGGCTACACCGACGCGTTTCGTTGCATCTGGGCAACTTTTTCAAGGTGCTGAGAGTCCTGCTGATGGTGGTTTATATACCTTACCAATATGGTTGCTCATTAGCATATGTGATTGACATGTGACCACTTGTATACATAAAATGACCAAATAATGACAGACATCGGAGAGATAATATATTATTAATTAATGGTAATGTAATTTATGCATTTTGTATATCATTATATTTAAAATTCAAAGAAATTCATTTAATAAAAACCAGTCACGTGACCTCTATTTGGTGTATCCTGATTGGGTTCTACAAATACCTGGAAAAATAATAAATAGCTAATGTGCTGTGGCTATTGATATAATAGTTAGGATATATCCCGTGTTTTCCAAAGAGCTAAGGGAACATCCCCCCCCCCCCTTCCCCTCCGCTTAAAATCGCGCGGGAATAGGGCCGATGACGTGGTATTAGGGAAGTGTAGCCCCAGCCAATAGGCTGTCCGTGGATGCGGATGGACACAGTGTATTTGTATCACGTCATTCTCCTGCGTCTGTGGAGACGATGTATGGCTAAGTTGCCATGGTGACGCGTGACGTCACCAGCGTGTTAATGCAGGTAACTGCCGCGATAACTGACTCCGGGATTATTTCCGGAAACAACGTTGCTGTTATACATAGGATGCAGCCAGTTGCCATGGTGACGCCTGTCAACAAATGACGCCATGGCAATTAACCTGCTGACGTCTGATTTGTATGCAGTAAACTTTGAATAATATCGGTCTCAAATGAAAAATGATGATAATTAATAATGGGGCGTGTAAAAATGTATATTATGACCATATATAATGTTTTTATAGAAAGTAATGATTTTTAGCCACACAATATGAAAACAATTATCACGGCGACAATTTTCTTTCTAAGGGGACTAATATAGGAACAGGTCCATGCTTCCTACTAAATTCCAACAGGCTAAACCAGTATTGGGAGCTACACAATTTTACTATTAGCATTTTATTAGCATTTTCTATATGTGGTAATTAACCACTATTATGCATTGCATTTTATCTTTTCAATAAATTGTGATTTGAATGTGACCCACTTTTGCATTTGTGACCTTAAGCGCTAATATCTCTTTTTTTACAGCTCGGTAGAGGACTTGCTAAGGGTAAATAGTCTTAATTTTTTCTTTTTCTTCCCCCCCCCCAAGTTAGTTTTTTGTCTTTTGGGTTGTGCTAAGTTAGGGAAAGTAGAAGAGAAAAAGGTTCAGGGACAATTAGAAATAAACAAAGCATGCTTTCCTAAAAACTGACTTGTGTCTTTTCCTTTTTAGCATACCAACCCATGGCAAGACGTAATCATTGAAGGGTCCAGTCTGCTAAACAAAGACAGAGGCTGGCATAGAGCTCGGCAGAGGACTTGCTAAGGGTAAATAGTCTTAATTTTTTCTTTTTCTTCCCCCCCCAAAAGATAGGTTTTTGTCTTTTGGGGTGTGCTAAGTTAGGGAAAGCAGAACAGCAAAGGTTCCAGAGACAGTTAGTAGCAAACAAAGCATGCGTTCCTAAAAACTGACTGTTGTGTCTTTTTCTTTATAGCTTACCGACACCTGGCAAGACAGAATCGGCGAAGGGTCCAGTTTGCTAAACTCAGACAGAGGCTTTTTCTCTCCCCCCCCCCCCCCCCCCCCAAAAGATAGGTTTTTGTCTTTTGGGGTGTGCTAAATTAGGGAAAGCAGAACAACAAAGGTTTCAGAGACAGTTAGTAGCAAACAAAGCATGCTTTCCTAAAAACTGACTGTTTTGTCTTTTTTTCTTTATAGCATACCGACACCTGGCAAGACAGAATCGGCGAAGGTTCCAGTCTGCTAAACAAAGACAGAGGTTGGCATAGAGCTTGGCGGAGCACTTGCTATGGGTAAATAATCTTAATTTTTTCTTTCCCCCCTTCCCAAGTTAGGTTTTTTTCTATTGGGGTTTGCTAAGTTAGGGAAAGCAGAACTGCAAAGTTTTAAAGGACAGTTAGTGGCAAACAAAGCATGCTTTCCTAAAAACTGACTGTTGTGTCTTTTTTCTTTATATCATACCAACACCTGGCAAGACAGAATCTACGAAGGGTCCAGTCTGCTAAACAAAGACAGAGGCTGGCATAGAGCTCGGCAGAGGACTTGCTACGGGTAAATAGTCTTAATTTTTTTCTTCCCCCCTCCCCCCCATGTTAGGTTCTTGTAGTTTGGGGTGTGCTAAGTTAGTGAAAGTAGAAGAGAAAAAGGTTCAGGGATAGTTAAGGACAAACAAAGCATGCTTTCCTAAAAACTCACTTGTGTCTTTTTCCTTTTTAGCATACCAACCCCTGGCAAGATGTAATCATCGAAGGGTCCAGTCTGCTAAACAAAGACAGAGGCTGACATAGAGCTCGGAGGAGGACTTGCCAAGGGTAAATAGTCTTAATTTTTTCTTTTTCTTTTCCTCCCCAAGTTAGTTTTTTGTCTTTTGGGTTGTGCTAAGTTAGGGAAAGTAGAAGAGAAAAAGGTTCAGGGACAATTAGAAATAAACAAAGCATGCTTTCCTAAAAACTGACTTGTGTCTTTTTCCTTTTTAGCATACCAACCCATGGCAAGACGTAATCATTGAAGGGTCCAGTCTGCTAAACAAAGACAGAGGCTGGCATAGAGCTCGGCAGAGGACTTGCTAAGGGTAAATAGTCTTAATTTTTTATTTTTCTTCCCCCCCAAAGATAGGTTTTTGTCTTTTGGGGTGTGCTAAGTTAGGGAAAGCAGAACAGCAAAGGTTTCAGAGACAGTAGCAAACAAAGCATGCTTTCCTAAAAACTGACTGTTGTGTCTTTTTCTTTATAGCTTACCGACACCTGGCAAGACAGAATCGGCGAAGGTTCCAGTCTGCTAAACAAAGACAGAGGCTTTTTCTCCCCCCCCCCCCCCCCACCCCCCAAAAGATAGGTTTTTGTCTTTTGGGGTGTGCTAAATTAGGGAAAGCAGAACAGCAAAGGTTTTAGAGACAGTCAGTAGCAAACAAAGCATGCTTTCCTAAAAACTGACTGTTGTGTCTTTTTCTTTATAGCTTACCGACACCTGGCAAGACAGAATCGGCGAAGGTTCCAGTCTGCTACACAAATACAGAGGCTTTTTCTCCCCCCCCCCACCCCCCAAAATATAGGTTTTTGTCTTTTGGGGTGTGCTAAATTAGGGAAAGCAGAACAACAAAGGTTTCAGAGACAGTTAGTAGCAAACAAAGCATGCTTTCCTAAAAACTGACTGTTTTGTCTTTTTTTCTTTATAGCATACCGACACCTGGCAAGACAGAATCGGCGAAGGTTCCAGTCTGCTAAACAAAGACAGAGGTTGGCATAGAGCTCGGCAGAGGACTTGCTAAGGGTAAATAGTCTTAATTTTTTTCTTCCACCCCCCCCCCCCAAGTTAGGTTCTTGTATTTTAGGGTGTGCTAAGTTAGTGAAAGTAGAAGAGAAAAAGGTTCAGGTACAGTTAGGAACAAAGCATGTTTTCCTAAAAACTGACTTGTGTCTTTTTCCTTTTTAGCATACCAACCCCTGGCAAGATGTAATCATCGAAGGGTCCAGTCTGCTAAACAAAGACAGAGGCTGGCATAGAGCTCGGAGGAGGACTTGCCAAGGGTAAATAGTCTTAATTTTTTCTTTTTCTTCCCCCCCCCCCCCCCCCAAGTTAGTTTTTTTGTTTTTTGGGTTGTGCTAAGTTAGGGAAAGTAGAAGAGAAAAAGGTTCAGGGACAATTAGAAATAAACAAAGCATGCTTTCCTAAAAACTGACTTGTGTCTTTTTCCTTTTTAGCATACAAACCCATATCAAGACGTAATCATTGAAGGGGCCAGCCTGCTAAACAAAGACAGAGGCTGGCATAGAGCTCGGCAGAGGACTTGCTAAGGGTAAATAGTCTTAATTTTTTCTTTTTCTTCCCCCCGAAAAGATAGGTTTTTGTCTTTTGGGGTGTGCTAAGTTAGGAAAAGCAGAAGAGCAAAGGTTTCAGAGACAGTTAGTAGCAAACAAAGCATGCTTTCCTAAAAACTGACTGTTGTGTCTTTTTCTTTATAGCTTACCGACACCTGGCAAGACAGAATCGGCGAAGGGTCCAGTCTGCTTAACAAAGACAGAGGCTTTTTCTCCCCCCCCCCCCAAAAGATAGGTTTTTGTCTTTTGGGGTGTGCTAAATTAGGGAAAGCAGAACAACAAAGGTTTCAGAGACAGTTAGTAGCAAACAAAGCATGCTTTCCTAAAAACTGACTGTTGTGTCTTTTTTTCTTTATAGCATACCGACACCTGGCAAGACAGAATCGGCGAAGGGTCCAGTCTGCTAAACAAAGACAGAGGTTGGCATAGAGCTTGGCGGAGGACTTGCTATGGGTAAATAATCTTAATTTTTTCTTTCCCCCCTTCCTAAGTTAGGTTTTTGTCTTTTGGGGTTTGCTAAGTTAGGGAAAGCAGAACTGCAAAGTTTTCAAGTACAGTTAGTGGCAAACAAAGTATGCTTTCCTAAAAACTGACTGTTGTGTCTTTTTTCTTTATAGCATACCAACACCTGGCAAGACAGAATCGGCGAAGGGTCCAGTCTGCTAAACAAAGGCAGAGGTTGGCATAGAGCTCGGCAGAGGACTTGCTAAGGTAAATAGTCTTAATTTTTTTCTTTCCCCCCCAAGTTAGGTTCTTGTATTTTAGGGTGTGCTAAGTTAGTGAAAGTAGAAGAGAAGAAGGTTCAGGGACAGTTAGGAACAAAGCATGCTTTCCTAAAAACTGACTTGTGTCTTTTTCCTTTTTAGCATACCAACCCCTGGCAAGATGTAATCATCGAAGGGTCGAGTCTGCTAAACAAAGACAGAGGCTGGCATAGAACTCGGAGGAGGACTTGCCAAGGGTAAATAGTCTTAATTTTTTCTCCCCCCCCCACTCCCCCAAGTTAGTTTTTTTGTCTTTTGGGTTGTGCTAAGTTAGGGAAAGTAAAAGAGAAAAAGGTTCAGGGACAATTAGAAATAAACAAAGCATGCTTTCCTAAAAACTGACTTGTGTCTTTTTCCTTTTTAGCATACCAACCCATGGCAAGACGTAATAATTGAAGGGGCCAGTCTGCTAAACAAAGACAGAGGCTGGCATGGAGCTCGGCAGAGGACTTGCTATGGGTAAATAATCTTAATTTTTTCTTTCCCCGCTTCCAAAGTTAGGCTTTTGTCTTTTGGGGTTTGCTAAGTTAGGGAAAGCAGAACTGCAAAGTTTTCAAAGACAGTTAGTGGCAAACAAAGCATGCTTTCCTAAAAACTGACTGTTGTGTCTTTTTTCTTTATAGCATACCAACACCTGGCAAGACAGAATCGGCGAAGGGTCCAGTCTGCTAAACAAAGACAGAGGCTGGCATAGATCTCGGCAGAGGACTTGCTAAAGGTAAATAGTCTTAATTTTTTTCTTCCCCCCTCCCCCCCATGTTAGGTACTTGTATTTTAGGGTGTGCTAAGTTAGTGAAAGTAGAAGAGAAAAAGGTTCAGGTACAGTTATGAACAAAGCATGCTTTCCTAAAAACTGACTTGTGTCTTTTTCCTTTTTAGCATACCAACCCCTGGCAAGATGTAATCATCAAAAGGTCCAGTCTGCTAAACAAAGACAGAGGCTGGCATAGAGCTCGGAGGAGGACTTGCCAAGGGTAAATAGTCTTAATTTTTTCTTTTTCTTCCCCCCCAAAAGATAGGTTTTTGTCTTTTGGGTTGTGCTAAGTTAGGGAAAGCAGAACAGCAAATGTTTCAGAGACAGTTAGTAGCAAACAAAGCATGCTTTCCTAAAAACTGACTGTTGTGTCTTTTTTTCTTTATAGCATACCGACACCTGTCAAGACAGAATCGGCGAAGGGTCCAATCTGCTAAACAAAGACAGAGGTTGGTATAGAGCTTGGTGGAGGACTTGCTATGGGTAAATAATCTTAATTTTTTCTTTCCCCCCCTTCCTAAGTTAGGTTTTTGTCTTTTGGGGTTTGCTAAGTTAGGGAAAGCAGAACTGCAAAGTTTTCAAAGACAGTTAGTGGCAAACAAAGCATGCTTTCCTAAAAACTGACTGTTGTGTCTTTTTTCTTTATAGCATACCAACACCTGGCAAGACAGAATCGGCGAAGGGTCCAGTCTGCTAAACAAAGACAGAGGCTGGCATATATCTCGGCAGAGGACTTGCTAAAGGTAAATAGTCTTAATTTTTTTCTTCCCCCCTCCCCCCCATGTTAGGTACTTGTATTTTAGGGTGTGCTAAGTTAGTGAAAGTAGAAGAGAAAAAGGTTCAGGTACAGTTATGAACAAAGCATGCTTTCCTAAAAACTGACTTGTGTCTATTTCCTTTTTAGCATACCAACCCCTGGCAAGATGTAATCATCAAAAGGTCCAGTCTGCTAAACAAAGACAGAGGCTGGCATAGAGCTCGGAGGAGGACTTGCCAAGGGTAAATAGTCTTAATTTTTTCTTTTTTTTCCCCCCCAAAAGATAGGTTTTTGTCTTTTGGGTTGTGCTAAGTTAGGGAAAGCAGAACAGCAAATGTTTCAGAGATAGTTAGTAGCAAACAAAGCATGCTTTCCTAAAAACTGACTGTTGTGTCTTTTTCTTTATAGCTTACCGACACCTGGCAAGACAGAATCGGCGAAGGGTCCAGTCTGCTAAACAATGACAGAGGCTTTTTCTCCCCCCCCCCCCCCCCAAAAGATAGGTTTTTGTCTTTTGGGGTGTGCTAAATTAGGGAAAACAGAACAACAAAGGTTTCAGAGACAGCTAGTAGCAAACAAAGCATGCTTTCCTAAAAACTGACTGTTGTGTCTTTTCTTCTTCATAGCATACCGACACCTGGCAAGACAGAATCGGCGAAGGGTCCAGTCTGCTAAACAAAGACAGAGGTTGGCATAGAGCTTGGCGGAGGACTTGCTATGGGTAAATAATCTTAATTTTTTCTTTCCCCCCTTCCTAAGTTAGGTTTTTGTCTTTTGAGGTATGCTAAGTTAGGGAAAGCAGAACTGCAAAGTTTTCAAAGACAGTTAGTGGCAAACAAAGCATGCTTTCCTAAAAACTGACTGTTGTGTCTTTTTTCTTTATAGCATACCAACACCTGGCAAGACAGAATCGACGAAGGGTCCAGTCTGCTAAACAAAGACAGAGGCTGGCATAGAGCTCGGCAGAGGACTTGCTAAGGGTAAATAGTCTTAATTTTTTTCTTCCACCCCCCCCCCCCCCCCAAGTTAGGTTCTTGTATTTTAGGGTGTGCTAAGTTAGTGAAAGTAGAAGAGAAAAAGGTTCAGGTACAGTTAGGAACAAAGCATGTTTTCCTAAAAACTGACTTGTGTCTTTTTCCTTTTTAGCATACCAACCCCTGGCAAGATGTAATCATCGAAGGGTCCAGTCTGCTAAACAAAGACAGAGGCTGGCATAGAGCTCGGAGGAGGACTTGCCAAGGGTAAATAGTCTTTTCCCCCCCCCCCTTCCAAGTTAGTTTTTTTGTCTTTTGGGTTGTGCTAAGTTAGGGAAAGTAGAAGAGAAAAAGGTTCAGGGACAATTAGAAATAAACAAAGCTTGCTTTCCTAAAAACTGACTTGTGTCTTTTTCCTTTTTAGCATACAAACCCATATCAAGACGTAATCATTGAAGGGGCCAGCCTGCTAAACAAAGACAGAGGCTGGCATAGAGCTCGGCAGAGGACTTGCTAAGGGTAAATAGTCTTAATTTTTTCTTTTACTTCCCCCCGAAAAGATAGGTTTTTGTCTTTTGGGGTGTGCTAAGTTAGGAAAAGCAGAAGAGCAAAGGTTTCAGAGACAGTTAGTAGCAAACAAAGCATGCTTTCCTAAAAACTGACTGTTGTGTCTTTTTCTTTATAGCTTACCGACACCTGGCAAGACAGAATCGGCGAAGGGTCCAGTCTGCTTAACAAAGACAGAGGCTTTTTCTCCCCCCCCCCCCAAAAGATAGGTTTTTGTCTTTTGGGGTGTGCTAAATTAGGGAAAGCAGAACAACAAAGGTTTCAGAGACAGTTAGTAGCAAACAAAGCATGCTTTCCTAAAAACTGACTGTTGTGTCTTTTTTTCTTTATAGCATACCGACACCTGGCAAGACAGAATCGGCGAAGGGTCCAGTCTGCTAAACAAAGACAGAGGTTGGCATAGAGCTTGGCGGAGGACTTGCTATGGGTAAATAATCTTAATTTTTTCTTTCCCCCCTTCCTAAGTTAGGTTTTTGTCTTTTGGGGTTTGCTAAGTTAGGGAAAGCAGAACTGCAAAGTTTTCAAGTACAGTTAGTGGCAAACAAAGTATGCTTTCCTAAAAACTGACTGTTGTGTCTTTTTTCTTTATAGCATACCAACACCTGGCAAGACAGAATCGGCGAAGGGTCCAGTCTGCTAAACAAAGGCAGAGGTTGGCATAGAGCTCGGCAGAGGACTTGCTAAGGTAAATAGTCTTAATTTTTTTCTTTCCCCCCCCAAGTTAGGTTCTTGTATTTTAGGGTGTGCTAAGTTAGTGAAAGTAGAAGAGAAGAAGGTTCAGGTACAGTTAGGAACAAAGCATGCTTTCCTAAAAACTGACTTGTGTCTTTTTCCTTTTTAGCATACCAACCCCTGGCAAGATGTAATCATCGAAGGGTCCAGTCTGCTAAACAAAGACAGAGGCTGGCATAGAGCTCGGAGGAGGACTTGCCAAGGGTAAATAGTCTTAATTTTTTCTTTTTCTTCCCCCCCCCAAGTTAATTTTTTTGTCTTTTGGGTTGTGCTAAGTTAGGGAAAGTAGAAGAGAAAAAGGTTCAGGGACAATTAGAAATAAACAAAGCATGCTTTCCTAAAAACTGACTTGTGTCTTTTTCCTTTTTAGCATACCAACCCATGGCAAGACGTAATCATTGAAGGGTCCAGTCTGCTAAACAAAGACAGAGGCTGGCATAGAGCTCGGCAGAGGACTTGCTAAGGGTAAATAGTCTTAATTTTTTCTTTTTCTTCCCCCCCAAAAGATAGGTTTTTGTCCTTTGGGGTGTGCTAAGTTAGGGAAAGCAGAAGAGCAAAGGTTTAAGACACAGTTAGTAGCAAACAAAGCATGCTTTCCTAAAAACTGACTGTTGTGTCTTTTTCTTTATAGCTTACCGACACCTGGCAAGACAGAATCGTCGAAGGGTCCAGTCTGCTAAACAAAGACAGAGGCTTTTTCTCCCCCCCCCCCCCCCCCCCAAAAGATAGGTTTTTGTCTTCTGGGGTGTGCTAAATTAGGGAAAGCAGAACAACAAAGGTTTCAGAGACAGTTAGTAGCAAACAAAGCATGCTTTCCTAAAAACTGACTGTTGTGTCTATTTTTCTTTATAGCATACCGACACCTGGCAAGACAGAATCGCGAAGGGTCCAGTCTGCTAAACAAAGACAGAGGTTGGCATAGAGCTTGGCGGAGGACTTGCTATGGGTAAATAATCTTAATTTTTTCTTTCCCCCCCCTTCCTAAGTTAGGTTTTTGTCTTTTGGGGTTTGCTAAGTTAGGGAAAGCAGAACTGCAAAGTTTTCAAAGACAGTTAGTGGCAAACAAAGCATGCTTTCCTAAAAACTGACTGTTGTGTCTTTTTTCTTTATAGCATACCAACACCTGGCAAGACAGAATCGGCGAAGGGTCCAGTCTGCTAAACAAAGACAGAGGCTGGCATAGATCTCGGCAGAGGACTTGCTAAAGGTAAATAGTCTTATTTTTTTTCTTCCCCCCTCCCCCCCATGTTAGGTACTTGTAGTTTGGGGTGTGCTAAGTTAGTCAAAGTAGAAGAGAAAAAGGTTCAGGTACAGTTATGAACAAAGCATGCTTTCCTAAAAACTGACTTGTGTCTTTTTCCTTTTTAGCATACCAACCCCTGGCAAGATGTAATCATCAAAAGGTCCAGTCTGCTAAACAAAGACAGAGGCTGGCATAGAGCTCGGAGGAGGACTTGCCAAGGGTAAATAGTCTTAATTTTTTCTTTTTCTTCCCCCCCAAAAGATAGGTTTTTGTCTTTTGGGTTGTGCTAAGTTAGGGAAAGCAGAACAGCAAATGTTTCAGAGACAGTTAGTAGCAAACAAAGCATGCTTTCCTAAAAACTGACTGTTGTGTCTTTTTTTCTTTATAGCATACCGACACCTGTCAAGACAGAATCGGCGAAGGGTCCAATCTGCTAAACAAAGACAGAGGTTGGTATAGAGCTTGGCGGAGGACTTGCTATGGGTAAATAATCTTAATTTTTTCTTTCCCCCCCCTTCCTAAGTTAGGTTTTTGTCTTTTGGGGTTTGCTAAGTTAGGGAAAGCAGAACTGCAAAGTTTTCAAAGACAGTTAGTGGCAAACAAAGCATGCTTTCCTAAAAACTGACTGTTGTGTCTTTTTTCTTTATAGCATACCAACACCTGGCAAGACAGAATCGGCGAAGGGTCCAGTCTGCTAAACAAAGACAGAGGCTGGCATATATCTCGGCAGAGGACTTGCTAAAGGTAAATAGTCTTAATTTTTTTCTTCCCCCCTCCCCCCCATGTTAGGTACTTGTATTTTAGGGTGTGCTAAGTTAGTGAAAGTAGAAGAGAAAAAGGTTCAGGTACAGTTATGAACAAAGCATGGTTTCCTAAAAACTGACTTGTGTCTATTTCCTTTTTAGCATACCAACCCCTGGCAAGATGTAATCATCAAAAGGTCCAGTCTGCTAAACAAAGACAGAGGCTGGCATAGAGCTCGGAGGAGGACTTGCCAAGGGTAAATAGTCTTAATTTTTTCTTTTTTTTCCCCCCCAAAAGATAGGTTTTTGTCTTTTGGGTTGTGCTAAGTTAGGGAAAGCAGAACAGCAAATGTTTCAGAGATAGTTAGTAGCAAACAAAGCATGCTTTCCTAAAAACTGACTGTTGTGTCTTTTTCTTTATAGCTTACCGACACCTGGCAAGACAGAATCGGCGAAGGGTCCAGTCTGCTAAACAATGACAGAGGCTTTTTCTCCCCCCCCCCCCCCCCCCCAAAAGATAGGTTTTTGTCTTTTGGGGTGTGCTAAATTAGGGAAAACAGAACAACAAAGGTTTCAGAGACAGCTAGTAGCAAACAAAGCATGCTTTCCTAAAAACTGACTGTTGTGTCTTTTCTTCTTCATAGCATACCGACACCTGGCAAGACAGAATCGGCGAAGGGTCCAGTCTGCTAAACAAAGACAGAGGTTGGCATAGAGCTTGGCGGAGGACTTGCTATGGGTAAATAATCTTAATTTTTTCTTTCCCCCCTTCCTAAGTTAGGTTTTTGTCTTTTGAGGTATGCTAAGTTAGGGAAAGCAGAACTGCAAAGTTTTCAAAGACAGTTAGTGGCAAACAAAGCATGCTTTCCTAAAAACTGACTGTTGTGTCTTTTTTCTTTATAGCATACCAACACCTGGCAAGACAGAATCGACGAAGGGTCCAGTCTGCTAAACAAAGACAGAGGCTGGCATAGAGCTCGGCAGAGGACTTGCTAAGGGTAAATAGTCTTAATTTTTTTCTTCCACCCCCCCCCCCCCAAGTTAGGTTCTTGTATTTTAGGGTGTGCTAAGTTAGTGAAAGTAGAAGAGAAAAAGGTTCAGGTACAGTTAGGAACAAAGCATGTTTTCCTAAAAACTGACTTGTGTCTTTTTCCTTTTTAGCATACCAACCCCTGGCAAGATGTAATCATCGAAGGGTCCAGTCTGCTAAACAAAGACAGAGGCTGGCATAGAGCTCGGAGGAGGACTTGCCAAGGGTAAATAGTCTTAATTTTTTCTTTTTCTTCCCCCCCCCCCCCCCAAGTTAGTTTTTTTGTTTTTTGGGTTGTGCTAAGTTAGGGAAAGTAGAAGAGAAAAAGGTTCAGGGACAATTAGAAATAAACAAAGCATGCTTTCCTAAAAACTGACTTGTGTCTTTTTCCTTTTTAGCATACAAACCCATATCAAGACGTAATCATTGAAGGGGCCAGCCTGCTAAACAAAGACAGAGGCTGGCATAGAGCTCGGCAGAGGACTTGCTAAGGGTAAATAGTCTTAATTTTTTCTTTTTCTTCCCCCCGAAAAGATAGGTTTTTGTCTTTTGGGGTGTGCTAAGTTAGGAAAAGCAGAAGAGCAAAGGTTTCAGAGACAGTTAGTAGCAAACAAAGCATGCTTTCCTAAAAACTGACTGTTGTGTCTTTTTCTTTATAGCTTACCGACACCTGGCAAGACAGAATCGGCGAAGGGTCCAGTCTGCTTAACAAAGACAGAGGCTTTTTCTCCCCCCCCCCCCAAAAGATAGGTTTTTGTCTTTTGGGGTGTGCTAAATTAGGGAAAGCAGAACAACAAAGGTTTCAGAGACAGTTAGTAGCAAACAAAGCATGCTTTCCTAAAAACTGACTGTTGTGTCTTTTTTTCTTTATAGCATACCGACACCTGGCAAGACAGAATCGGCGAAGGGTCCAGTCTGCTAAACAAAGACAGAGGTTGGCATAGAGCTTGGCGGAGGACTTGCTATGGGTAAATAATCTTAATTTTTTCTTTCCCCCCTTCCTAAGTTAGGTTTTTGTCTTTTGGGGTTTGCTAAGTTAGGGAAAGCAGAACTGCAAAGTTTTCAAGTACAGTTAGTGGCAAACAAAGTATGCTTTCCTAAAAACTGACTGTTGTGTCTTTTTTCTTTATAGCATACCAACACCTGGCAAGACAGAATCGGCGAAGGGTCCAGTCTGCTAAACAAAGGCAGAGGTTGGCATAGAGCTCGGCAGAGGACTTGCTAAGGTAAATAGTCTTAATTTTTTTCTTTCCCCCCCAAGTTAGGTTCTTGTATTTTAGGGTGTGCTAAGTTAGTGAAAGTAGAAGAGAAGAAGGTTCAGGGACAGTTAGGAACAAAGCATGCTTTCCTAAAAACTGACTTGTGTCTTTTTCCTTTTTAGCATACCAACCCCTGGCAAGATGTAATCATCGAAGGGTCGAGTCTGCTAAACAAAGACAGAGGCTGGCATAGAACTCGGAGGAGGACTTGCCAAGGGTAAATAGTCTTAATTTTTTCTCCCCCCCCCACTCCCCCAAGTTAGTTTTTTTGTCTTTTGGGTTGTGCTAAGTTAGGGAAAGTAAAAGAGAAAAAGGTTCAGGGACAATTAGAAATAAACAAAGCATGCTTTCCTAAAAACTGACTTGTGTCTTTTTCCTTTTTAGCATACCAACCCATGGCAAGACGTAATAATTGAAGGGGCCAGTCTGCTAAACAAAGACAGAGGCTGGCATGGAGCTCGGCAGAGGACTTGCTATGGGTAAATAATCTTAATTTTTTTCTTTCCCCGCTTCCAAAGTTAGGCTTTTGTCTTTTGGGGTTTGCTAAGTTAGGGAAAGCAGAACTGCAAAGTTTTCAAAGACAGTTAGTGGCAAACAAAGCATGCTTTCCTAAAAACTGACTGTTGTGTCTTTTTTCTTTATAGCATACCAACACCTGGCAAGACAGAATCGGCGAAGGGTCCAGTCTGCTAAACAAAGACAGAGGCTGGCATAGATCTCGGCAGAGGACTTGCTAAAGGTAAATAGTCTTAATTTTTTTCTTCCCCCCTCCCCCCCATGTTACGTACTTGTATTTTAGGGTGTGCTAAGTTAGTGAAAGTAGAAGAGAAAAAGGTTCAGGTACAGTTATGAACAAAGCATGCTTTCCTAAAAACTGACTTGTGTCTTTTTCCTTTTTAGCATACCAACCCCTGGCAAGATGTAATCATCAAAAGGTCCAGTCTGCTAAACAAAGACAGAGGCTGGCATAGAGCTCGGAGGAGGACTTGCCAAGGGTAAATAGTCTTAATTTTTTCTTTTTCTTCCCCCCCAAAAGATAGGTTTTTGTCTTTTGGGTTGTGCTAAGTTAGGGAAAGCAGAACAGCAAATGTTTCAGAGACAGTTAGTAGCAAACAAAGCATGCTTTCCTAAAAACTGACTGTTGTGTCTTTTTTTCTTTATAGCATACCGACACCTGTCAAGACAGAATCGGCGAAGGGTCCAATCTGCTAAACAAAGACAGAGGTTGGTATAGAGCTTGGCGGAGGACTTGCTATGGGTAAATAATCTTAATTTTTTCTTTCCCCCCCTTCCTAAGTTAGGTTTTTGTCTTTTGGGGTTTGCTAAGTTAGGGAAAGCAGAACTGCAAAGTTTTCAAAGACAGTTAGTGGCAAACAAAGCATGCTTTCCTAAAAACTGACTGTTGTGTCTTTTTTCTTTATAGCATACCAACACCTGGCAAGACAGAATCGGCGAAGGGTCCAGTCTGCTAAACAAAGACAGAGGCTGGCATATATCTCGGCAGAGGACTTGCTAAAGGTAAATAGTCTTAATTTTTTTCTTCCCCCCTCCCCCCCATGTTAGGTACTTGTATTTTAGGGTGTGCTAAGTTAGTGAAAGTAGAAGAGAAAAAGGTTCAGGTACAGTTATGAACAAAGCATGCTTTCCTAAAAACTGACTTGTGTCTATTTCCTTTTTAGCATACCAACCCCTGGCAAGATGTAATCATCAAAAGGTCCAGTCTGCTAAACAAAGACAGAGGCTGGCATAGAGCTCGGAGGAGGACTTGCCAAGGGTAAATAGTCTTAATTTTTTCTTTTTTTTCCCCCCCAAAAGATAGGTTTTTGTCTTTTGGGTTGTGCTAAGTTAGGGAAAGCAGAACAGCAAATGTTTCAGAGATAGTTAGTAGCAAACAAAGCATGCTTTCCTAAAAACTGACTGTTGTGTCTTTTTCTTTATAGCTTACCGACACCTGGCAAGACAGAATCGGCGAAGGGTCCAGTCTGCTAAACAATGACAGAGGCTTTTTCTCCCCCCCCCCCCCCCAAAAGATAGGTTTTTGTCTTTTGGGGTGTGCTAAATTAGGGAAAACAGAACAACAAAGGTTTCAGAGACAGCTAGTAGCAAACAAAGCATGCTTTCCTAAAAACTGACTGTTGTGTCTTTTCTTCTTCATAGCATACCGACACCTGGCAAGACAGAATCGGCGAAGGGTCCAGTCTGCTAAACAAAGACAGAGGTTGGCATAGAGCTTGGCGGAGGACTTGCTATGGGTAAATAATCTTAATTTTTTCTTTCCCCCCTTCCTAAGTTAGGTTTTTGTCTTTTGAGGTATGCTAAGTTAGGGAAAGCAGAACTGCAAAGTTTTCAAAGACAGTTAGTGGCAAACAAAGCATGCTTTCCTAAAAACTGACTGTTGTGTCTTTTTTCTTTATAGCATACCAACACCTGGCAAGACAGAATCGACGAAGGGTCCAGTCTGCTAAACAAAGACAGAGGCTGGCATAGAGCTCGGCAGAGGACTTGCTAAGGGTAAATAGTCTTAATTTTTTTCTTCCACCCCCCCCCCCCCCCCAAGTTAGGTTCTTGTATTTTAGGGTGTGCTAAGTTAGTGAAAGTAGAAGAGAAAAAGGTTCAGGTACAGTTAGGAACAAAGCATGTTTTCCTAAAAACTGACTTGTGTCTTTTTCCTTTTTAGCATACCAACCCCTGGCAAGATGTAATCATCGAAGGGTCCAGTCTGCTAAACAAAGACAGAGGCTGGCATAGAGCTCGGAGGAGGACTTGCCAAGGGTAAATAGTCTTTTTTTTTTTTTTTTTTTTTCCCCCCCCCCCTTCCAAGTTAGTTTTTTTGTCTTTTGGGTTGTGCTAAGTTAGGGAAAGTAGAAGAGAAAAAGGTTCAGGGACAATTAGAAATAAACAAAGCTTGCTTTCCTAAAAACTGACTTGTGTCTTTTTCCTTTTTAGCATACAAACCCATATCAAGACGTAATCATTGAAGGGGCCAGCCTGCTAAACAAAGACAGAGGCTGGCATAGAGCTCGGCAGAGGACTTGCTAAGGGTAAATAGTCTTAATTTTTTCTTTTTCTTCCCCCCGAAAAGATAGGTTTTTGTCTTTTGGGGTGTGCTAAGTTAGGAAAAGCAGAAGAGCAAAGGTTTCAGAGACAGTTAGTAGCAAACAAAGCATGCTTTCCTAAAAACTGACTGTTGTGTCTTTTTCTTTATAGCTTACCGACACCTGGCAAGACAGAATCGGCGAAGGGTCCAGTCTGCTTAACAAAGACAGAGGCTTTTTCTCCCCCCCCCCCCAAAAGATAGGTTTTTGTCTTTTGGGGTGTGCTAAATTAGGGAAAGCAGAACAACAAAGGTTTCAGAGACAGTTAGTAGCAAACAAAGCATGCTTTCCTAAAAACTGACTGTTGTGTCTTTTTTTCTTTATAGCATACCGACACCTGGCAAGACAGAATCGGCGAAGGGTCCAGTCTGCTAAACAAAGACAGAGGTTGGCATAGAGCTTGGCGGAGGACTTGCTATGGGTAAATAATCTTAATTTTTTCTTTCCCCCCTTCCTAAGTTAGGTTTTTGTCTTTTGGGGTTTGCTAAGTTAGGGAAAGCAGAACTGCAAAGTTTTCAAGTACAGTTAGTGGCAAACAAAGTATGCTTTCCTAAAAACTGACTGTTGTGTCTTTTTTCTTTATAGCATACCAACACCTGGCAAGACAGAATCGGCGAAGGGTCCAGTCTGCTAAACAAAGGCAGAGGTTGGCATAGAGCTCGGCAGAGGACTTGCTAAGGTAAATAGTCTTAATTTTTTTCTTTCCCCCCCCAAGTTAGGTTCTTGTATTTTAGGGTGTGCTAAGTTAGTGAAAGTAGAAGAGAAGAAGGTTCAGGTACAGTTAGGAACAAAGCATGCTTTCCTAAAAACTGACTTGTGTCTTTTTCCTTTTTAGCATACCAACCCCTGGCAAGATGTAATCATCGAAGGGTCCAGTCTGCTAAACAAAGACAGAGGCTGGCATAGAGCTCGGAGGAGGACTTGCCAAGGGTAAATAGTCTTAATTTTTTCTTTTTCTTCCCCCCCCCCAAGTTAATTTTTTTGTCTTTTGGGTTGTGCTAAGTTAGGGAAAGTAGAAGAGAAAAAGGTTCAGGGACAATTAGAAATAAACAAAGCATGCTTTCCTAAAAACTGACTTGTGTCTTTTTCCTTTTTAGCATACCAACCCATGGCAAGACGTAATCATTGAAGGGTCCAGTCTGCTAAACAAAGACAGAGGCTGGCATAGAGCTCGGCAGAGGACTTGCTAAGGGTAAATAGTCTTAATTTTTTCTTTTTCTTCCCCCCCAAAAGATAGGTTTTTGTCCTTTGGGGTGTGCTAAGTTAGGGAAAGCAGAAGAGCAAAGGTTTAAGACACAGTTAGTAGCAAACAAAGCATGCTTTCCTAAAAACTGACTGTTGTGTCTTTTTCTTTATAGCTTACCGACACCTGGCAAGACAGAATCGTCGAAGGGTCCAGTCTGCTAAACAAAGACAGAGGCTTTTTCTCCCCCCCCCCCCCCCCCCCCAAAAGATAGGTTTTTGTCTTCTGGGGTGTGCTAAATTAGGGAAAGCAGAACAACAAAGGTTTCAGAGACAGTTAGTAGCAAACAAAGCATGCTTTCCTAAAAACTGACTGTTGTGTCTATTTTTCTTTATAGCATACCGACACCTGGCAAGACAGAATCGCGAAGGGTCCAGTCTGCTAAACAAAGACAGAGGTTGGCATAGAGCTTGGCGGAGGACTTGCTATGGGTAAATAATCTTAATTTTTTCTTTCCCCCCCCTTCCTAAGTTAGGTTTTTGTCTTTTGGGGTTTGCTAAGTTAGGGAAAGCAGAACTGCAAAGTTTTCAAAGACAGTTAGTGGCAAACAAAGCATGCTTTCCTAAAAACTGACTGTTGTGTCTTTTTTCTTTATAGCATACCAACACCTGGCAAGACAGAATCGGCGAAGGGTCCAGTCTGCTAAACAAAGACAGAGGCTGGCATAGATCTCGGCAGAGGACTTGCTAAAGGTAAATAGTCTTATTTTTTTTCTTCCCCCCTCCCCCCCATGTTAGGTACTTGTAGTTTGGGGTGTGCTAAGTTAGTCAAAGTAGAAGAGAAAAAGGTTCAGGTACAGTTATGAACAAAGCATGCTTTCCTAAAAACTGACTTGTGTCTTTTTCCTTTTTAGCATACCAACCCCTGGCAAGATGTAATCATCAAAAGGTCCAGTCTGCTAAACAAAGACAGAGGCTGGCATAGAGCTCGGAGGAGGACTTGCCAAGGGTAAATAGTCTTAATTTTTTCTTTTTCTTCCCCCCCAAAAGATAGGTTTTTGTCTTTTGGGTTGTGCTAAGTTAGGGAAAGCAGAACAGCAAATGTTTCAGAGACAGTTAGTAGCAAACAAAGCATGCTTTCCTAAAAACTGACTGTTGTGTCTTTTTTTCTTTATAGCATACCGACACCTGTCAAGACAGAATCGGCGAAGGGTCCAATCTGCTAAACAAAGACAGAGGTTGGTATAGAGCTTGGCGGAGGACTTGCTATGGGTAAATAATCTTAATTTTTTCTTTCCCCCCCTTCCTAAGTTAGGTTTTTGTCTTTTGGGGTTTGCTAAGTTAGGGAAAGCAGAACTGCAAAGTTTTCAAAGACAGTTAGTGGCAAACAAAGCATGCTTTCCTAAAAACTGACTGTTGTGTCTTTTTTCTTTATAGCATACCAACACCTGGCAAGACAGAATCGGCGAAGGGTCCAGTCTGCTAAACAAAGACAGAGGCTGGCATATATCTCGGCAGAGGACTTGCTAAAGGTAAATAGTCTTAATTTTTTTCTTCCCCCCTCCCCCCCATGTTAGGTACTTGTATTTTAGGGTGTGCTAAGTTAGTGAAAGTAGAAGAGAAAAAGGTTCAGGTACAGTTATGAACAAAGCATGCTTTCCTAAAAACTGACTTGTGTCTATTTCCTTTTTAGCATACCAACCCCTGGCAAGATGTAATCATCAAAAGGTCCAGTCTGCTAAACAAAGACAGAGGCTGGCATAGAGCTCGGAGGAGGACTTGCCAAGGGTAAATAGTCTTAATTTTTTCTTTTTTTTCCCCCCCAAAAGATAGGTTTTTGTCTTTTGGGTTGTGCTAAGTTAGGGAAAGCAGAACAGCAAATGTTTCAGAGATAGTTAGTAGCAAACAAAGCATGCTTTCCTAAAAACTGACTGTTGTGTCTTTTTCTTTATAGCTTACCGACACCTGGCAAGACAGAATCGGCGAAGGGTCCAGTCTGCTAAACAATGACAGAGGCTTTTTCTCCCCCCCCCCCCCCCCAAAAGATAGGTTTTTGTCTTTTGGGGTGTGCTAAATTAGGGAAAACAGAACAACAAAGGTTTCAGAGACAGCTAGTAGCAAACAAAGCATGCTTTCCTAAAAACTGACTGTTGTGTCTTTTCTTCTTCATAGCATACCGACACCTGGCAAGACAGAATCGGCGAAGGGTCCAGTCTGCTAAACAAAGACAGAGGTTGGCATAGAGCTTGGCGGAGGACTTGCTATGGGTAAATAATCTTAATTTTTTCTTTCCCCCCTTCCTAAGTTAGGTTTTTGTCTTTTGAGGTATGCTAAGTTAGGGAAAGCAGAACTGCAAAGTTTTCAAAGACAGTTAGTGGCAAACAAAGCATGCTTTCCTAAAAACTGACTGTTGTGTCTTTTATCTTTATAGCATACCAACACCTGGCAAGACAGAATCGACGAAGGGTCCAGTCTGCTAAACAAAGACAGAGGCTGGCATAGAGCTCGGCAGAGGACTTGCTAAGGGTAAATAGTCTTAATTTTTTTCTTCCACCCCCCCCCCCCCCCAAGTTAGGTTCTTGTATTTTAGGGTGTGCTAAGTTAGTGAAAGTAGAAGAGAAAAAGGTTCAGGTACAGTTAGGAACAAAGCATGTTTTCCTAAAAACTGACTTGTGTCTTTTTCCTTTTTAGCATACCAACCCCTGGCAAGATGTAATCATCGAAGGGTCCAGTCTGCTAAACAAAGACAGAGGCTGGCATAGAGCTCGGAGGAGGACTTGCCAAGGGTAAATAGTCTTAATTTTTTCTTTTTCTTCCCCCCCCCAAGTTAGTTTTTTTGTCTTTTGGGTTGTGCTAAGTTAGGGAAAGTAGAAGAGAAAAAGGTTCAGGGACAATTAGAAATAAACAAAGCATGCTTTCCTAAAAACTGACTTGTGTCTTTTTCCTTTTTAGCATACAAACCCATATCAAGACGTAATCATTGAAGGGGCCAGCCTGCTAAACAAAGACAGAGGCTGGCATAGAGCTCGGCAGAGGACTTGCTAAGGGTAAATAGTCTTAATTTTTTCTTTTTCTTCCCCCCGAAAAGATAGGTTTTTGTCTTTTGGGGTGTGCTAAGTTAGGAAAAGCAGAAGAGCAAAGGTTTCAGAGACAGTTAGTAGCAAACAAAGCATGCTTTCCTAAAAACTGACTGTTGTGTCTTTTTCTTTATAGCTTACCGACACCTGGCAAGACAGAATCGGCGAAGGGTCCAGTCTGCTTAACAAAGACAGAGGCTTTTTCTCCCCCCCCCCCCCAAAAGATAGGTTTTTGTCTTTTGGGGTGTGCTAAATTAGGGAAAGCAGAACAACAAAGGTTTCAGAGACAGTTAGTAGCAAACAAAGCATGCTTTCCTAAAAACTGACTGTTGTGTCTTTTTTTCTTTATAGCATACCGACACCTGGCAAGACAGAATCGGCGAAGGGTCCAGTCTGCTAAACAAAGACAGAGGTTGGCATAGAGCTTGGCGGAGGACTTGCTATGGGTAAATAATCTTAATTTTTTCTTTCCCCCCTTCCTAAGTTAGGTTTTTGTCTTTTGGGGTTTGCTAAGTTAGGGAAAGCAGAACTGCAAAGTTTTCAAGTACAGTTAGTGGCAAACAAAGTATGCTTTCCTAAAAACTGACTGTTGTGTCTTTTTTCTTTATAGCATACCAACACCTGGCAAGACAGAATCGGCGAAGGGTCCAGTCTGCTAAACAAAGGCAGAGGTTGGCATAGAGCTCGGCAGAGGACTTGCTAAGGTAAATAGTCTTAATTTTTTTATTCCCCCCCCCCCCAAGTTAGGTTCTTGTATTTTAGGGTGTGCTAAGTTAGTGAAAGTAGAAGAGAAGAAGGTTCAGGTACAGTTAGGAACAAAGCATGCTTTCCTAAAAACTGACTTGTGTCTTTTTCCTTTTTAGCATACCAACCCCTGGCAAGATGTAATCATCGAAGGGTCCAGTCTGCTAAACAAAGACAGAGGCTGGCATAGAGCTCGGAGGAGGACTTGCCAAGGGTAAATAGTCTTAATTTTTTCTTTTTCTTCCCCCCCCCAAGTTAATTTTTTTGTCTTTTGGGTTGTGCTAAGTTAGGGAAAGTAGAAGAGAAAAAGGTTCAGGGACAATTAGAAATAAACAAAGCATGCTTTCCTAAAAACTGACTTGTGTCTTTTTCCTTTTTAGCATACCAACCCATGGCAAGACGTAATCATTGAAGGGTCCAGTCTGCTAAACAAAGACAGAGGCTGGCATAGAGCTCGGCAGAGGACTTGCTAAGGGTAAATAGTCTTAATTTTTTCTTTTTCTTCCCCCCCAAAAGATAGGTTTTTGTCCTTTGGGGTGTGCTAAGTTAGGGAAAGCAGAAGAGCAAAGGTTTAAGACACAGTTAGTAGCAAACAAAGCATGCTTTCCTAAAAACTGACTGTTGTGTCTTTTTCTTTATAGCTTACCGACACCTGGCAAGACAGAATCGTCGAAGGGTCCAGTCTGCTAAACAAAGACAGAGGCTTTTTCTCCCCCCCCCCCCCCCCCCAAAAGATAGGTTTTTGTCTTCTGGGGTGTGCTAAATTAGGGAAAGCAGAACAACAAAGGTTTCAGAGACAGTTAGTAGCAAACAAAGCATGCTTTCCTAAAAACTGACTGTTGTGTCTATTTTTCTTTATAGCATACCGACACCTGGCAAGACAGAATCGCGAAGGGTCCAGTCTGCTAAACAAAGACAGAGGTTGGCATAGAGCTTGGCGGAGGACTTGCTATGGGTAAATAATCTTAATTTTTTCTTTCCCCCCCCTTCCTAAGTTAGGTTTTTGTGTTTTGGGGTTTGCTAAGTTAGGGAAAGCAGAACTGCAAAGTTTTCAAAGACAGTTAGTGGCAAACAAAGCATGCTTTCCTAAAAACTGACTGTTGTGTCTTTTTTCTTTATAGCATACCAACACCTGGCAAGACAGAATCGGCGAAGGGTCCAGTCTGCTAAACAAAGACAGAGGCTGGCATAGATCTCGGCAGAGGACTTGCTAAAGGTAAATAGTCTTATTTTTTTTCTTCCCCCCTCCCCCCCATGTTAGGTACTTGTAGTTTGGGGTGTGCTAAGTTAGTCAAAGTAGAAGAGAAAAAGGTTCAGGGACAGATAGGAACAAACAAAGCATGCTTTCCTAAAAACGGACTTGTGTCTTTTTCCTTTTTAGCATACCAACCCCTGGCAAGATGTAATCATCGAAGGGTCCAGTCTGCTAAACAAAGACAGAGGCTGGCATAGAGCTCGGAGGAGGACTTGCCAAGAATAAATAGTCTTATTTTTTTCTTTTTCTCCCCCCCCCCCCCCCCCCAAAGTTCGTTTTTTTGCCTTTTGGGTTGTGCTAAGTTAGGGAAAGTAGAAGAGAGAAAGGTTCAGGGACAGTTAGAAATAAACAAAGCATGCTTTCCTAAAAACTGACTTGTGTCTTTTTCCTTTTTAGCATACCAACCCATGGCAAGACGTAATCATTGAAGGGGCCAGTCTGCTAAACAAAGACAGAGGCTGGCATAGAGCTCGGCAGAGGACTTGCTAAGGGTAAATTGTCTTAATTTTTTCTTTTTCTTCCCCCCCAAAAGATAGGTTTTTGTCTTTTGGGGTGTGCTAAGTTAGGGAAAGCAGAAGAGCAAAGGTTTCAGAGACAGTTAGTAGCAAACAAAGCATGCTTTCCTAAAAACTGACTGTTGTGTCTTTTTCTTTATAGCTTACCGACACCTGGCAAGACAGAATCGGCGAAGGGTCCAGTCTGCTAAACAAAGACAGAGGCTTTTTCTTCCCCCCCCCAAAAGATAGGTTTTTGTCTTCTGGGGTGTGCTAAATTAGGGAAAGCAGAACAACAAAGGTTTCAGAGACAGTTAGTAGCAAACAAAGCATGCTTTCCTAAAAACTGACTGTTGTGTCTTTTTTTCTTTATAGCATACCGACACCTGGCAAGACAGAATCGGCGAAGGGTCCAGTCTGCCAAACAAAGACAGAGGTTGGCATAGAGCTTGGCGGAGGACTTGCTATGGGTAAATAATCTTAATTTTTTCTTTCCCCCCTTCCTAAGTTATGTTTTTGTCTTTTGGGGTTTGCTAAGTTAGGGAAAGCAGAACTGCAAAGTTTTCAAAGACAGTTAGTGGCAAACAAAGCATGCTTTCCTAAAAACTGACTGTTGTGTCTTTTTTCTTTATAGCATACCAACACCTGGCAAGACAGAGTCGACGAAGGGTCCAGTCTGCTAAACAAAGACAGAGGGTGGCATAGAGCTCGGCAGAGGACTTGCTAAGGGTAAATAGTCTTAATTTTTTTCTCCCCCCCCAAGTTAGGTTCTTGTATTTTAGGGTGTGCTAAGTTAGTGAAAGTAGAAGAGAAAAAGGTTCAGGTACAGTTAGGCACAAAGCATGCTTTCCTAAAAACGGACTTGTGTCTTTTTCCTTTTTAGCATACCAACCCCTGGCAAGATGTAATCATCGAAGGGTCCAGTCTGCTAAACAAAGACAGAGGCTGGCATAGAACTCGGAGGAGGACTTGCCAAGGGTAAATAGTCTTCATTTTTTCTTTCCCCCCCCCCCCCCCAAGTTAGTTTTTTTGTCTTTTGGGTTGTGCTAAGTTAGGGAAAGTAGAAGAGAAAAAGGTTCAGGGACAATTAGAAATAAGCAAAGCATGCTTTCCTAAAAACTGACTTGTGTCTTTTTCCTTTTTAGCATACTAACCCATGGCAAGACGTAATCATTGAAGGGGCCAGTCTGCTAAACAAAGACAGAGGCTGGCATAGAGCTCGGCAGAGGACTTGCTAAGGGTAAATAGTCTTATTTTTTTCTTTTTCTTCCCCCCCAAAAGATAGGTTTTTGTCTTTTGGGGTGTGCTAAGTTAGGGAAAGCAGAAGAGCAAAGGTTTCAGAGACAGTTAGTAGCAAACAAAGCATGCTTTCCTAAAAACTGACTGTTGTGTCTTTTTCTTTATAGCTTACCGACACCTGGCAAGACAGAATCTGCTAAACAAAGACAGAGGCTTGCCCCCCCCCCCAAAAAAAAAAGATAGGTTTTTGTCTTTGGGGTGTGCTAAATTAGGGAAAGCAGAACAACAAAGTTTTCAGAGACAGTTAGTAGCAAACAAAGCATGCTTTCCTAAAAACTGACTGTTGTGTCTTTTTTTCTTTATAGCATACCGACACCTGGCAAGACAGAATCGGCGAAGGGTCCAGTCTGCTAAACAAAGACAGAGGCTGGCATAGATCTCGGCAGAGGACTTGCTAAATGTAAATAGTCTTAATTTTTTTCTTCCCCCCTCCCCCCCATGTTAGGTACTTGTAGTTTGGGTTGTGCTAAGTTAGGGAAAGTAGAAGAGAAAAAGGTTCAGGGACAATTAGAAATAAACAAAGCATGCTTTCCTAAAAACTGACTTGTGTCTTTTTCCTTTTTAGCATACCAACCCATGGCAAGACGTAATCATTGAAGGGGCCAGTCTGCTAAACAAAGACAGAGGCTGGCATAGAGCTCGGCAGAGGACTTGCTAAGGGTAAATAGTCTTAATTTTTTCTTTTTCTTCCCCCCCAAAAGATAGGTTTTTGTCTTTTGGGGTGTGCTAAGTTAGGGAAAGCAGAACAGCAAATGTTTCAGAGACAGTTAGTAGCAAACAAAGCATGCTTTCCTAAAAACTGACTGTTGTGTCTTTTTTTCTTTATAGCATACCGACACCTGGCAAGACAGAATCGGCGAAGGGTCCAGTCTGCTAAACAAAAACAGAGGCTGGCATAGATCTCGGCAGAGGACTTGCTAAAGGTAAATAGTCTTAATTTTTTTCTTCCCCCCTCCCCCCCATGTTACTTACTTGTATTTTAGGGTGTGTTAAGTTGGTGAAAGTAGAAGAGAATAAGGTTCAGGTACAGTTAGGAACAAAGCATGCTTTCCTAAAAACTGACTTGTGTCTTTTTCCTTTTTAGCATACCAACCCCTGGCAAGATGTAATCATCAAAGGGTCCAGTCTGCTAAACAAAGACAGAGGCTGGCATAGAACTCGGAGGAGGACTTGCCAAGGGTAAATAGTCTTATTTTTTTCTTTTTCTTCCCCCCCAAAATATAGGTTTTTGTCTTTTGGGGTGTGCTAAGTTAGGGAAAGCAGAACAGCAAATGTTTCAGAGACAGTTAGTTGCAAACAAAGCATGCTTTCCTAAAAACTGACTGTTGTGTCTTTTTTTCTTTATAGCATACCGACACCTGGCAAGACAGAATCGGCGAAGGGTCCAGTCTGCTAAACAAAAACAGAGGTTGGCATAGAGCTTGGTGGAGGACTTGCTATGGGTAAATAATCTTAATTTTTTCTTTCCCCCCTTCCTAAGTTATGTTTTTGTCTTTTGGGGTTTGCTAAGTTAGGGAAAGCAGAACTGCAAAGTTTTCAAAGACAGTTAGTGGCAAACAAAGCATGCTTTCCTAAAAACTGACTGTTGTGTCTTTTTTCTTTATAGCATACCAACACCTGGCAAGACAGAGTCGACGAAGGGTCCAGTCTGCTAAACAAAGACAGAGGGTGGCATAGAGTTCGGCAGAGGACTTGCTAAGGGTAAATAGTCTTAATTTTTTTCTTCCCCCCCCAAGTTAGGTTCTTGTATTTTAGGGTGTGCTAAGTTAGTGAAAGTAGAAGAGAAAAAGGTTCAGGTACAGTTAGGCACAAAGCATGCTTTCCTAAAAACGAACTTGTGTCTTTTTCCTTTTTAGCATACCAACCCCTGGCAAGATGTAATCATCGAAGGGTCCAGTCTGCTAAACAAAGACAGAGGCTGGCATAGAACTCGGAGGAGGACTTGCCAAGGGTAAATAGTCTTCATTTTTTCTTCCCCCCCCCCCCCCCCCCAAGTTAGTTTTTTTGTCTTTTGGGTTGTGCTAAGTTAGGGAAAGTAGAAGAGAAAAAGGTTCAGGGACAATTAGAAATAAGCAAAGCATGCTTTCCTAAAAACTGACTTGTGTCTTTTTCCTTTTTAGCATACTAACCCATGGCAAGACGTAATCATTGAAGGGGCCAGTCTGCTAAACAAAGACAGAGGCTGGCATAGAGCTCGGCAGAGGACTTGCTAAGGGTAAATAGTCTTATTTTTTTCTTTTTCTTCCCCCCCAAAAGATAGGTTTTTGTCTTTTGGGGTGTGCTAAGTTAGGGAAAGCAGAAGAGCAAAGGTTTCAGAGACAGTTAGTAGCAAACAAAGCATGCTTTCCTAAAAACTGACTGTTGTGTCTTTTTCTTTATAGCTTACCGACACCTGGCAAGACAGAATCTGCTAAACAAAGACAGAGGCTCCCCCCCCCCCAAAAAAAAAAGATAGGTTTTTGTCTTTTGGGGTGTGCTAAATTAGGGAAAGCAGAACAACAAAGTTTTCAGAGACAGTTAGTAGCAAACAAAGCATGCTTTCCTAAAAACTGACTGTTGTGTCTTTTTTTCTTTATAGCATACCGACACCTGGCAAGACAGAATCGGCGAAGGGTCCAGTCTGCTAAACAAAGACAGAGGCTGGCATAGATCTCGGCAGAGGACTTGCTAAATGTAAATAGTCTTAATTTTTTTCTTCCCCCCTCCCCCCCATGTTAGGTACTTGTAGTTTGGGTTGTGCTAAGTTAGGGAAAGTAGAAGAGAAAAAGGTTCAGGGACAATTAGAAATAAACAAAGCATGCTTTCCTAAAAACTGACTTGTGTCTTTTTCCTTTTTAGCATACCAACCCATGGCTAGACGTAATCATTGAAGGGGCCAGTCTGCTAAACAAAGACAGAGGCTGGCATAGAGCTCGGCAGAGGACTTGCTAAGGGTAAATAGTCTTAATTTTTTCTTTTTCTTCCCCCCCAAAAGATAGGTTTTTGTCTTTTGGGGTGTGCTAAGTTAGGGAAAGCAGAACAGCAAATGTTTCAGAGACAGTTAGTAGCAAACAAAGCATGCTTTCCTAAAAACTGACTGTTGTGTCTTTTTCTTTATAGCTTACCGACACCTGGCAAGTCAGAATCGGCGAAGGGTCCAGCCTGCTAAACAAAGACAGAGGCTTTTTCTCCCCCCCCCCCAAAAGATAGGTTTTTGTCTTTTGGGGTGTGCTAAATTAGGGAAAGCAGAACAACAAAGGTTTCAGAGACAGTTAGTAGCAAACACAGCATGCTTTCCTAAAAACTGACTGTTGTGTCTTTTTTTCTTTATAGCATACCGACACCTGGCAAGACAGAATCGGTGAAGGGTCCAGTCTTCTAAACAAAGACAGAGGTTGGCATAGAGCTTGGCGGAGTACTTGCTATGGGTAAATAATCTTAATTTTTTCTTTCCCCCCCTTCCTAAGTTAGGTTTTTGTCTTTTGGGGTTTGCTAAGTTAGGGAAAGCAGAACTGCAAAGTTTTCAAAGACAGTTAGTGGCAAACAAAGCATGCTTTCCTAAAAACTGACTGTTGTGTCTTTTTTCTTTATAGCATACCAACACCTGGCAAGACAGAATCGGCGAAGGGTCCAGTCTGCTAAACAAAGACAGAGGCTGGCATAGATCTCGGCAGAGGACTTGCTAAAGGTAAATAGTCTTAATTTTTTTCTTCCCCCCTCCCCCCCATGTTAGGTACTTGTATTTTAGGGTGTGTTAAGTTAGTGAAAGTAGAAGAGAATAAGGTTCAGGTACAGTTAGGAACAAAGCATGCTTTCCTAAAAACTGACTTGTGTCTTTTTCCTTTTTAGCATACCAACCCCTGGCAAGATGTAATCATCAAAGGGTCCAGTCTGCTAAACAAAGACAGAGGCTGGCATAGAACTCGGAGGAGGACTTGCCAAGGGTAAATAGTCTTAATTTTTTCTTTTTCTTCCCCCCCAAAAGATAGGTTTTTGTCTTTTGGGGTGTGCTAAGTTAGGGAAAGCAGAACAGCAAATGTTTCAGAGACAGTTAGTAGCAAACAAAGCATGCTTTCCTAAAAACTGACTGTTGTGTCTTTTTTTCTTTATAGCATACCGACACCTGGCAAGACAGAATCGGCGAAGGGTCCAGTCTGCTAAACAAAAACAGAGGTTGGCATAGAGCTTGGCGGAGGACTTGCTATGGGTAAATAATCTTAATTTTTTCTTTCCCCCCTTCCTAAGTTATGTTTTTGTCTTTTGGGGTTTGCTAAGTTAGGGAAAGCAGAACTGCAAAGTTTTCAAAGACCGTTAGTGGCAAACAAAGCATGCTTTCCTAAAAACTGACTGTTGTGTCTTTTTTCTTTATAGCATACCAACACCTGGCAAGACAGAATCGATGAAGGGTCCAGTCTGCTAAACAAAGACAGAGGCTGGCATAGAGCTCGGCAGAGGACTTGCTAAGGGTAAATAGTCTTAATTTTTTTCTTCCACCCCCCCCCCCCCCCCCCCAAGTTAGGTTCTTGTATTTTAGGGTGTGCTAAGTTAGTGAAAGTAGAAGAGAAAAAGGTTCAGGTACAGTCAGGAACAAAGCATGCCTTCCTAAAAACTGACTTGTGTCTTTTTCCTTTTTAGCATACCAACCCCTGGCAAGATGTAATCATCGAAGGGTCAAGTCTGCTAAACAAAGACAGAGGATGGCACAGAGCTCGGAGGATGACTTTCCAAGGGTAAATAGTCTTAATTTATTCTTCCCCCCCCCCCCCCCCCCCCCAAGTTAGTTTTTTTGTCTTTTGGGTTGTGCTAAGTTAGGGAAAGTAGAAGAGAAAAAGGTTCAGGGACAATTAGAAATAAACAAAGCATGCTTTCCTAAAAACGGACTTGTGTCTTTTTCCTTTTTAGCATACCAACCCATGGCAAGACGTAATCATTGAAGGGGCCAGTCTGCTAAACAAAGACAGAGCCTGGCATAGAGCTCGGCAGAGGACTTGCTAAGGGTAAATAGTCTTAATTTTTTTCTTCCACCCCCCATCCCCAAGTTAGGTTCTTGTATTTTAGGGTGTGCTAAGTTAGTGAAAATAGAAGAGAAAAAGGTTCAGGTACAGTTAGGCACAAAGCATGCTTTCCTAAAAACGGACTTGTGTCTTTTTCCTTTTTAGCATACCAACCCCTGGCAAGATGTAATCATCGAAGGGTCCAGTCTGCTAAACAAAGACAGAGGCTGGCATAGAACTCGGAGGAGGACTTGCCAAGGGTAAATAGTATTAATTTTTTCTCCCCCCCCCCCCCAAGTTAGTTTTTTTGTCTTTTGGGTTGTGCTAAGTTAGGGAAAGTAGAAGAGAAAAAGGTTCAGGGACAATTAGAAATAAACAAAGCATGCTTTCCTAAAAACTGACTTGTGTCTTTTTCCTTTTTAGCATACCAACCCATGGCAAGACGTAATCATTGAAGGGGCCAGTCTGCTAAACAAAGACAGAGACTGGCATAGAGCTCGGCAGAGGACTTGCTAAAGGTAAATTGTCTTAATTTTTTCTTTCCATCCCCCCCAAAAGATAGGTTTTTGTCTTTTGGGGTGTGCTAATTTAGGGAAAGCAGAAGAGCAAAGGTTTCAGAGACAGTTAGTAGCAAACATAGCATGCTTTCCTAAAAACTGACTGTTGTGTCTTTTTCTTTATAGCTTGCCGACACCTGGCAAGTCAGAATCGGCGAAGGGTCCAGTCTGCTAAACAAAGACAGAGGCTTTTTCTTCCCCCCCCCCCAAAAGATAGGTTTTTGTCTTTTGGGGTGTGCTAAATTAGGGAAAGCAGAACAACAAAGGTTTCAGAGACAGTTAGTAGCAAACAAAGCATGCTTTCCTAAAAACTGACTGTTGTGTCTATTTTTCTTTATAGCATACCGACACCTGGCAAGACAGAATCGCGAAGGGTCCAGTCTGCTAAACAAAGACAGAGGTTGGCATAGAGCTTGGCGGAGGACTTGCTATGGGTAAATAATCTTATTTTTTTCTTTCCCCCCTTCCTAAGTTAGGTTTTTGTCTTTTGGGGTTTGCTAAGTTAGGGAAAGCAGAACTGCAAAGTTTTCGAGTACAGTTAGTGGCAAACAAAGTATGCTTTCCTAAAAACTGACTGTTGTGTCTTTTTTTCTTTATAGCATACCGTCACCTGGCAAGACAGAATCGGCGAAGGATCCAGTCTGCTAAACAAAGACAGAGGCTGGCATAGATCTCGGCAGAGGACTTGCTAAAGGTAAATAGTCTTAATTTTTTCTTCCCCCCTCCCCCCCATGTTAGGTACTTGTAGTTTGGGGTGTGCTAAGTTAGTCAAAGTAGAAGAGAAAAAGGTTCAGGGACAGTTAGGAACAAACAAAGCATGCTTTCCTAAAAACTGACTTGTGTCTTTTTCCTTTTCAGCATACCAACCCCTGGCAAGATGTAATCATCGAAGGGTCCAGTCTGCTAAACAAAGACAGAGGCTGGCATAGAGCTCGGAGGAGGACTTGCCAAGAGTAATTAGTCTTATTTTTTTCTTTTTCTCCCCCCCCCCCAAGTTAGTTTTTTTGTCTTTTGGGTTGTGCTAAGTTAGGGAAAGTAGAAGAGAAAAAGGTTCAGGGACAATTAGAAATAAACAAAGCATGCTTTCCTAAAAACTGACTTGTGTCTTTTTCCTTTTTAGCATACCAACCCATGGCAAGACGTAATCATTGAAGGGACCAGTCTGCTAAACAAAGACAGAGGCTGGCATAGAGCTCGGCAGAGGACTTGCTAAGGGTAAATAGTCTTAATTTTTTATTTTTCTTCCCCCCCAAAAGATAGGTTTTTGTCTTTTGGGGTGTGCTAAGTTAGGGAAAGCAGAACAGCAAATGTTTCAGAGACAGTTAGTAGCAAACAAAGCATGCTTTCCTAAAAACTGACTGTTGTGTCTTTTTCTTTATAGCTTACCGACACCTGGCAAGACAGAATCGGCGAAGGGTCCAGTCTGCTAAACAAAGATAGAGGCTTTTTCTCCCCCCCCCCCCCCCCCAAAAAAAAAAGATAGGTTTTTGTCTTTTGGGGTGTGCTAAATTAGGGAAAGCAGAACAACAAAGGTTTCAGAGACAGTTAGTAGCAAACAAAGCATGCTTTCCTAAAAACTGACTGTTGTGTCTTTTTTTCTTTATAGCATACCGACACCTGGCAAGACAGAATCGGCGAAGGGTCCAGTCTGCCAAACAAAGACAGAGGTTGGCATAGAGCTTGGCGGAGGACTTGCTATGGGTAAATAATCTTAATTTTTTCTTTCCCCCCTTCCTAAGTTATGTTTTTGTCTTTTGGGGTTTGCTAAGTTAGGGAAAGCAGAACTGCAAAGTTTTCAAAGACAGTTAGTGGCAAACAAAGCATGCTTTCCTAAAAACTGACTGTTGTGTCTTTTTTCTTTATAGCATACCAACACCTGGCAAGACAGAGTCGACGAAGGGTTCAGTCTGCTAAACAAAGACAGAGGGTGGCATAGAGCTCGGCAGAGGACTTGCTAAGGGTAAATAGTCTTAATTTTTTTCTTCCCCCTCCAAATTAGGTTCTTGTATTTTAGGGTGTGCTAAGTTAGTGAAAGTAGAAGAGAAAAAGGTTCAGGTACAGTTAGGCACAAAGCATGCTTTCCTACAAACGGACTTGTGTCTTTTTCCTTTTTAGCATACCAACCCCTGGCAAGATGTAATCATCGAAGGGTCCAGTCTGCTAAACAAAGACAGAGGCTGGCATAGAACTCGGAGGAGGACTTGCCAAGGGTAAATAGTATTAATTTTTTCTTCCCCCCCCAAGTTAGTTTTTTTGTCTTTTGGGTTGTGCTAAGTTAGGGAAAGTAGAAGAGAAAAAGGTTCAGGGACAATTAGAAATAAGCAAAGCATGCTTTCCTAAAAACTGACTTGTGTCTTTTTCCTTTTTAGCATACTAACCCATGGCAAGACGTAATTATTGAAGGGGCCAGTCTGCTAAACAAAGACAGAGGCTGGCATAGAGCTCGGCAGAGGACTTGCTAAGGGTAAATAGTCTTATTTTTTTCTTTTTCTTCCCCCCCAAAAGATAGGTTTTTGTCTTTTGGGGTGTGCTAAGTTAGGGAAAGCAGAAGAGCAAAGGTTTCAGAGACAGTTAGTAGCAAACAAAGCATGCTTTCCTAAAAACTGACTGTTGTGTCTTTTTCATTATAGCTTACCGACACCTGGCAAGACAGAATCTGCTAAACAAAGACAGAGGCTTTCCCCCCCCAAAAAAAAGATAGGTTTTTGTCTTTTGGGGTGTGCTAAATTAGGGAAAGCAGAACAACAAAGTTTTCAGAGACAGTTAGTAGCAAACAAAGCATGCTTTCCTAAAAACTGACTGTTGTGTCTTTTTTTCTTTATAGCATACCGACACCTGGCAAGACAGAATCGGCGAAGGGTCCAGTCTGCTAAACAAAGACAGAGGCTGGCATAGATCTCGGCAGAGGACTTGCTAAATGTAAATAGTCTTAATTTTTTTCTTCCCCCCTCCCCCCCATGTTAGGTACTTGTAGTTTTGGTTGTGCTAAGTTAGGGAAAGTAGAAGAGAAAAAGGTTCAGGGACAATTAGAAATAAACAAAGCATGCTTTCCTAAAAACTGACTTGTGTCTTTTTCCTTTTTAGCATACCAACCCATGGCAAGACGTAATCATTGAAGGGGCCAGTCTGCTAAACAAAGACAGAGGCTGGCATAGAGCTCGGCAGAGGACTTGCTAAGGGTAAATAGTCTTAATTTTTTCTTTTTCTTCTCCCCCAAAAGATAGGTTTTTGTCTTTTGGGGTGTGCTAAGTTAGGGAAAGCAGAACAGCAAATGTTTCAGAGACAGTTAGTAGCAAACAAAGCATGCTTTCCTAAAAACTGACTGTTGTGTCTTTTTCTTTATAGCTTACCGACACCTGGCCAGACAGAATCGGCGAAGGGTCCAGTCTGCTAAACAAAGACAGAGGCTTTTTCTCCCCCCCCCCCCCCCCAAAAGATAGGTTTTTGTCTTTTGGGGTGTGCTAAATTAGGGAAAGCAGAACAACAAAGGTTTCAGAGACAGTTAGTAGCAAACACAGCATGCTTTCCTAAAAACTGACTGTTGTGTCTTTTTTTCTTTATAGCATACCGACACCTGGCAAGACAGAATCGGCGAAGGGTCCAGTCTGCTAAACAAAGACAGAGGTTGGCATAGAGCTTGGCGGAGGACTTGCTATGGGTAAATAATCTTAATTTTTTCTTTCCCCCCCTTCCTAAGTTAGGTTTTTGTCTTTTGGGGTTTGCTAAGTTAGGGAAAGCAGAACTGCAAAGTTTTCAAAGACAGTTAGTGGCAAACAAAGCATGCTTTCCTAAAAACTGACTGTTGTGTCTTTTTTCTTTATAGCATACCAACACCTGGCAAGACAGAATCGGCGAAGGGTCCAGTCTGCTAAACAAAGACAGAGGCTGGCATAGATCTCGGCAGAGGACTTGCTAAAGGTAAATAGTCTTAATTTTTTTCTTCCCCCCTCCCCCCCATGTTAGGTACTTGTATTTTAGGGTGTGTTAAGTTAGTGAAAGTAGAAGAGAATAAGGTTCAGGTACAGTTAGGAACAAAGCATGCTTTCCTAAAAACTGACTTGTGTCTTTTTCCTTTTTAGCATACCAACCCCTGGCAAGATGTAATCATCAAAGGGTCCAGTCTGCTAAACAAAGACAGAGGCTGGCATAGAGCTCGGAGGAGGACTTGCCAAGGGTAAATAGTCTTAATTTTTTCTTTTTCTTCTCCCCCAAAAGATAGGTTTTTGTCTTTTGGGGTGTGCTAAGTTAGGGAAAGCAGAACAGCAAATGTTTCAGAGACAGTTAGTAGCAAACAAAGCATGCTTTCCTAAAAACTGACTGTTGTGTCTTTTTTTCTTTATAGCATACCGACACCTGGCAAGACAGAATCGGCGAAGGGTCCAGTCTGCTAAACAAAAACAGAGGTTGGCATAGAGCTTGGCGGAGGACTTGCTATGGGTAAATAATCTTAATTTTTTCATTCCCCCCTTCCTAAGTTATGTTTTTGTCTTTTGGGGTTTGCTAAGTTAGGGAAAGCAGAACTGCAAAGTTTTCAAAGACCGTTAGTGGCAAACAAAGCATGCTTTCCTAAAAACTGACTGTTGTGTCTTTTTTCTTTATAGCATACCAACACCCGGCAAGACAGAATCGATGAAGGGTCCAGTCTGCTAAACAAAGACAGAGGCTGGCATAGAGCTCGGCAGAGGACTTGCTAAGGGTAAATAGTCTTAATTTTTTTCTCCCCCCCCCCAAGTTAGGTTCTTGTATTTTAGGGTGTGCTAAGTTCGTGAAAGTAGAAGAGAAAAAGGTTCAGGTACAGTCAGGAACAAAGCATGCTTTCCTAAAAACTGACTTGTGTCTTTTTCCTTTTTAGCATACCAACCCCTGGCAAGATGTAATCATCGAAGGGTCCAGTCTGCTAAACAAAGACAGAGGATGGCATAGAGCTCGGAGGATGACTTTCCAAGGGTAAATAGTCTTAATTTTTTCTTTCCCCCCCCCCAAGTTAGTTTTTTTGTCTTTTGGGTTGTGCTAAGTTAGGGAAAGTAGAAGAGAAAAAGGTTCAGGGACAATTAGAAATAAACAAAGCATGCTTTCCTAAAAACGGACTTGTGTCTTTTTCCTTTTTAGCATACCAACCCATGGCAAGACGTAATCATTGAAGGGGCCAGTCTGCTAAACAAAGACAGAGGCTGGCATAGAGCTCGGCAGAGGACTTGCTAAGGGTAAATAGTCTTAATTTTTTTCTTCCACCCCCCATCCCCAAGTTAGGTTCTTGTATTTTAGGGTGTGCTAAGTTAGTGAAAGTAGAAGAGAAAAAGGTTCAGGTACAGTTAGGCACAAAGCATGCTTTCCTAAAAACGGACTTGTGTCTTTTTCCTTTTTAGCATACCAACCCCTGGCAAGATGTAATCATCGAAGGGTCCAGTCTGCTAAACAAAGACAGAGGCTGGCATAGAACTCGGAGGAGGACTTGCCAAGGGTAAATAGTATTCATTTTTTCTTTCCCCCCCCCCCCCCAAGTTAGTTTTTTTGTCTTTTGGGTTGTGCTAAGTTAGGTAAAGTAGAAGAGAAAAAGGTTCAGGGACAATTAGAAATAAACAAAGCATGCTTTCCTAAAAACTGACTTGTGTCTTTTTCCTTTTTAGCATACCAACCCATGGCAAGACGTAATCATTGAAGGGGCCAGTCTGCTAAACAAAGACAGAGGCTGGCATAGAGCTCGGCAGAGGACTTGCTAAGGGTAAATAGTCTTAATTTTTTCTTTCCATCCCCCCCCAAAAGATAGGTTTTTGTCTTTTGGGGTGTGCTAAGTTAGGGAAAGCAGAAGAGCAAAGGTTTCAGAGACAGTTAGTAGCAAACATAGCATGCTTTCCTAAAAACTGACTGTTGTGTCTTTTTCTTTATAGCTTGCCGACACCTGGCAAGTCAGAATCGGCGAAGGGTCCAGTCTGCTAAACAAAGACAGAGGCTTTTTCTTCCCCCCCCCAAAAGATAGGTTTTTGTCTTTTGGGGTGTGCTAAATTAGGGAAAGCAGAACAACAAAGGTTTCAGAGACAGTTAGTAGCAAACAAAGCATGCTTTCCTAAAAACTGACTGTTGTGTCTATTTTTCTTTATAGCATACCGACACCTGGCAAGACAGAATCACGAAGGGTCCAGTCTGCTAAACAAAGACAGAGGTTGGCATAGAGCTTGGCGGAGGACTTGCTATGGGTAAATAATCTTATTTTTTTCTTTCCCCCCTTCCTAAGTTAGGTTTTTGTCTTTTGGGGTTTGCTAAGTTAGGGAAAGCAGAACTGCAAAGTTTTCGAGTACAGTTAGTGGCAAACAAAGTATGCTTTCCTAAAAACTGACTGTTGTGTCTTTTTTTCTTTATAGCATACCGACACCTGGCAAGACAGAATCGGCGAAGGATCCAGTCTGCTAAACAAAGACAGAGGCTGGCATAGATCTCGGCAGAGGACTTGCTATGGGTAAATAATCTTAATTTTTTCTTTCCCCCCTTCCTAAGTTATGTTTTTGTCTTTTGGGGTTTGCTAAGTTAGGGAAAGCAGAACTGCAAAGTTTTCAAAGACCGTTAGTGGCAAACAAAGCATGCTTTCCTAAAAACTGACTGTTGTGTCTTTTTTCTTTATAGCATACCAACACCTGGCAAGACAGAATCGATGAAGGGTCCAGTCTGCTAAACAAAGACAGAGGCTGGCATAGAGCTCGGCAGAGGACTTGCTAAGGGTAAATAGTCTTAATTTTTTTCTTCCACCCCCCCCCCAAGTTAGGTTCTTGTATTTTAGGGTGTGCTAAGTTAGTGAAAGTAGAAGAGAAAAAGGTTCAGGTACAGTCAGGAACAAAGCATGCCTTCCTAAAAACTGACTTGTGTCTTTTTCCTTTTTAGCATACCAACCCCTGGCAAGATGTAATCATCGAAGGGTCAAGTCTGCTAAACAAAGACAGAGGATGGCACAGAGCTCGGAGGATGACTTTCCAAGGGTAAATAGTCTTAATTTATTCTTTCCCCCCCCCCCCCAAGTTAGTTTTTTTGTCTTTTGGGTTGTGCTAAGTTAGGGAAAGTAGAAGAGAAAAAGGTTCAGGGACAATTAGAAATAAACAAAGCATGCTTTCCTAAAAACGGACTTGTGTCTTTTTCCTTTTTAGCATACCAACCCATGGCAAGACGTAATCATTGAAGGGGCCAGTCTGCTAAACAAAGACAGAGCCTGGCATAGAGCTCGGCAGAGGACTTGCTAAGGGTAAATAGTCTTAATTTTTTTCTTCCACCCCCCATCCCCAAGTTAGGTTCTTGTATTTTAGGGTGTGCTAAGTTAGTGAAAATAGAAGAGAAAAAGGTTCAGGTACAGTTAGGCACAAAGCATGCTTTCCTAAAAACGGACTTGTGTCTTTTTCCTTTTTAGCATACCAACCCCTGGCAAGATGTAATCATCGAAGGGTCCAGTCTGCTAAACAAAGACAGAGGCTGGCATAGAACTCGGAGGAGGACTTGCCAAGGGTAAATAGTCTTAATTTTTTCTCCCCCCCCCCCCCAAGTTAGTTTTTTTGTCTTTTGGGTTGTGCTAAGTTAGGGAAAGTAGAAGAGAAAAAGGTTCAGGGACAATTAGAAATAAACAAAGCATGCTTTCCTAAAAACTGACTTGTGTCTTTTTCCTTTTTAGCATACCAACCCATGGCAAGACGTAATCATTGAAGGGGCCAGTCTGCTAAACAAAGACAGAGACTGGCATAGAGCTCGGCAGAGGACTTGCTAAAGGTAAATTGTCTTAATTTTTTCTTTCCATCCCCCCCAAAAGATAGGTTTTTGTCTTTTGGGGTGTGCTAATTTAGGGAAAGCAGAAGAGCAAAGGTTTCAGAGACAGTTAGTAGCAAACATAGCATGCTTTCCTAAAAACTGACTGTTGTGTCTTTTTCTTTATAGCTTGCCGACACCTGGCAAGTCAGAATCGGCGAAGGGTCCAGTCTGCTAAACAAAGACAGAGGCTTTTTCTTCCCCCCCCCCCAAAAGATAGGTTTTTGTCTTTTGGGGTGTGCTAAATTAGGGAAAGCAGAACAACAAAGGTTTCAGAGACAGTTAGTAGCAAACAAAGCATGCTTTCCTAAAAACTGACTGTTGTGTCTATTTTTCTTTATAGCATACCGACACCTGGCAAGACAGAATCGCGAAGGGTCCAGTCTGCTAAACAAAGACAGAGGTTGGCATAGAGCTTGGCGGAGGACTTGCTATGGGTAAATAATCTTATTTTTTTCTTTCCCCCCTTCCTAAGTTAGGTTTTTGTCTTTTGGGGTTTGCTAAGTTAGGGAAAGCAGAACTGCAAAGTTTTCGAGTACAGTTAGTGGCAAACAAAGTATGCTTTCCTAAAAACTGACTGTTGTGTCTTTTTTTCTTTATAGCATACCGGCACCTGGCAAGACAGAATCGGCGAAGGATCCAGTCTGCTAAACAAAGACAGAGGCTGGCATAGATCTCGGCAGAGGACTTGCTAAAGGTAAATAGTCTTAATTTTTTCTTCCCCCCTCCCCCCCATGTTAGGTACTTGTAGTTTGGGGTGTGCTAAGTTAGTCAAAGTAGAAGAGAAAAAGGTTCAGGGACAGTTAGGAACAAACAAAGCATGCTTTCCTAAAAACTGACTTGTGTCTTTTTCCTTTTCAGCATACCAACCCCTGGCAAGATGTAATCATCGAAGGGTCCAGTCTGCTAAACAAAGACAGAGGCTGGCATAGAGCTCGGAGGAGGACTTGCCAAGAGTAAATAGTCTTATTTTTTTCTTTTTCTCCCCCCCCCCCAAGTTAGTTTTTTTGTCTTTTGGGTTGTGCTAAGTTAGGGAAAGTAGAAGAGAAAAAGGTTCAGGGACAATTAGAAATAAACAAAGCATGCTTTCCTAAAAACTGACTTGTGTCTTTTTCCTTTTTAGCATACCAACCCATGGCAAGACGTAATCATTGAAGGGACCAGTCTGCTAAACAAAGACAGAGGCTGGCATAGAGCTCGGCAGAGGACTTGCTAAGGGTAAATAGTCTTAATTTTTTATTTTTCTTCCCCCCCAAAAGATAGGTTTTTGTCTTTTGGGGTGTGCTAAGTTAGGGAAAGCAGAACAGCAAATGTTTCAGAGACAGTTAGTAGCAAACAAAGCATGCTTTCCTAAAAACTGACTGTTGTGTCTTTTTCTTTATAGCTTACCGACACCTGGCAAGACAGAATCGGCGAAGGGTCCAGTCTGCTAAACAAAGATAGAGGCTTTTTCTCCCCCCCCCCCCCCCCCCAAAAAAAAAAGATAGGTTTTTGTCTTTTGGGGTGTGCTAAATTAGGGAAAGCAGAACAACAAAGGTTTCAGAGACAGTTAGTAGCAAACAAAGCATGCTTTCCTAAAAGCTGACTGTTGTGTCTTTTTTTCTTTATAGCATACCGACACCTGGCAAGACAGAATCGGCGAAGGGTCCAGTCTGCCAAACAAAGACAGAGGTTGGCATAGAGCTTGGCGGAGGACTTGCTATGGGTAAATAATCTTAATTTTTTCTTTCCCCCCTTCCTAAGTTATGTTTTTGTCTTTTGGGGTTTGCTAAGTTAGGGAAAGCAGAACTGCAAAGTTTTCAAAGACAGTTAGTGGCAAACAAAGCATGCTTTCCTAAAAACTGACTGTTGTGTCTTTTTTCTTTATAGCATACCAACACCTGGCAAGACAGAGTCGACGAAGGGTCCAGTCTGCTAAACAAAGACAGAGGGTGGCATAGAGCTCGGCAGAGGACTTGCTAAGGGTAAATAGTCTTAATTTTTTTCTTCCCCCTCCAAGTTAGGTTCTTGTATTTTAGGGTGTGCTAAGTTAGTGAAAGTAGAAGAGAAAAAGGTTCAGGTACAGTTAGGCACAAAGCATGCTTTCCAACAAACGGACTTGTGTCTTTTTCCTTTTTAGCATACCAACCCCTGGCAAGATGTAATCATCGAAGGGTCCAGTCTGCTAAACAAAGACAGAGGCTGGCATAGAACTCGGAGGAGGACTTGCCAAGGGTAAATAGTATTAATTTTTTCTTCCCCCCCCAAGTTAGTTTTTTTGTCTTTTGGGTTGTGCTAAGTTAGGGAAAGTAGAAGAGAAAAAGGTTCAGGGACAATTAGAAATAAGCAAAGCATGCTTTCCTAAAAACTGACTTGTGTCTTTTTCCTTTTTAGCATACTAACCCATGGCAAGACGTAATTATTGAAGGGGCCAGTCTGCTAAACAAAGACAGAGGCTGGCATAGAGCTCGGCAGAGGACTTGCTAAGGGTAAATAGTCTTATTTTTTTCTTTTTCTTCCCCCCCAAAAGATAGGTTTTTGTCTTTTGGGGTGTGCTAAGTTAGGGAAAGCAGAAGAGCAAAGGTTTCAGAGACAGTTAGTAGCAAACAAAGCATGCTTTCCTAAAAACTGACTGTTGTGTCTTTTTCTTTATAGCTTACCGACACCTGGCAAGACAGAATCTGCTAAACAAAGACAGAGGCTTTCCCCCCCCAAAAAAAAGATAGGTTTTTGTCTTTTGGGGTGTGCTAAATTAGGGAAAGCAGAACAACAAAGTTTTCAGAGACAGTTAGTAGCAAACAAAGCATGCTTTCCTAAAAACTGACTGTTGTGTCTTTTTTTCTTTATAGCATACCGACACCTGGCAAGACAGAATCGGCGAAGGGTCCAGTCTGCTAAACAAAGACAGAGGCTGGCATAGATCTCGGCAGAGGACTTGCTAAATGTAAATAGTCTTAATTTTTTTCTTCCCCCCTCCCCCCCATGTTAGGTACTTGTAGTTTGGGTTGTGCTAAGTTAGGGAAAGTAGAAGAGAAAAAGGTTCAGGGACAATTAGAAATAAACAAAGCATGCTTTCCTAAAAACTGACTTGTGTCTTTTTCCTTTTTAGCATACCAACCCATGGCAAGACGTAATCATTGAAGGGGCCAGTCTGCTAAACAAAGACAGAGGCTGGCATAGAGCTCGGCAGAGGACTTGCTAAGGGTAAATAGTCTTAATTTTTTCTTTTTCTTCTCCCCCAAAAGATAGGTTTTTGTCTTTTGGGGTGTGCTAAGTTAGGGAAAGCAGAACAGCAAATGTTTCAGAGACAGTTAGTAGCAAACAAAGCATGCTTTCCTAAAAACTGACTGTTGTGTCTTTTTCTTTATAGCTTACCGACACCTGGCCAGACAGAATCGGCGAAGGGTCCAGTCTGCTAAACAAAGACAGAGGCTTTTTCTCCCCCCCCCCCCCCCCCCCAAAAGATAGGTTTTTGTCTTTTGGGGTGTGCTAAATTAGGGAAAGCAGAACAACAAAGGTTTCAGAGACAGTTAGTAGCAAACACAGCATGCTTTCCTAAAAACTGACTGTTGTGTCTTTTTTTCTTTATTGCATACCGACACCTGGCAAGACAGAATCGGCGAAGGGTCCAGTCTGCTAAACAAAGACAGAGGTTGGCATAGAGCTTGGCGGAGGACTTGCTATGGGTAAATAATCTTATTTTTTTCTTTCCCCCCTTCCTAAGTTAGGTTTTTGTCTTTTGGGGTGTGCTAAGTTAGGGAAAGCAGAACAGCAAATGTTTCAGAGACAGTTAGTCTTAATTTTTTTCTTCCACCCCCCCCCCCCCCCCCCCAAGTTAGGTTCTTGTATTTTAGGGTGTGTAAAGTAGAAGAGAAAAAGGTTCAGGGACAATTAGAAATAAACAAAGCATGCTTTCCTAAAAACTGACTTGTGTCTTTTTCCTTTTTAGCATACCAACCCATGGCAAGACGTAATCATTGAAGGGGCCAGTCTGCTAAACAAAGACAGAGGCTGGCATAGAGCTCGGCAGAGGACTTGCTAAGGGTAAATAGTCTTAATTTTTTCTTTCCATCCCCCCCCAAAAGATAGGTTTTTGTCTTTTGGGGTGTGCTAAGTTAGGGAAAGCAGAAGAGCAAAGGTTTCAGAGACAGTTAGTAGCAAACATAGCATGCTTTCCTAAAAACTGACTGTTGTGTCTTTTTCTTTATAGCTTGCCGACACCTGGCAAGTCAGAATCGGCGAAGGGTCCAGTCTGCTAAACAAAGACAGAGGCTTTTTCTTCCCCCCCCCCAAAAGATAGGTTTTTGTCTTTTGGGGTGTGCTAAATTAGGGAAAGCAGAACAACAAAGGTTTCAGAGACAGTTAGTAGCAAACAAAGCATGCTTTCCTAAAAACTGACTGTTGTGTCTATTTTTCTTTATAGCATACCGACACCTGGCAAGACAGAATCGCGAAGGGTCCAGTCTGCTAAACAAAGACAGAGGTTGGCATAGAGCTTGGCGGAGGACTTGCTATGGGTAAATAATCTTATTTTTTTCTTTCCCCCCTTCCTAAGTTAGGTTTTTGTCTTTTGGGGTTTGCTAAGTTAGGGAAAGCAGAACTGCAAAGTTTTCGAGTACAGTTAGTGGCAAACAAAGTATGCTTTCCTAAAAACTGACTGTTGTGTCTTTTTTTCTTTATAGCATACCGACACCTGGCAAGACAGAATCGGCGAAGGATCCAGTCTGCTAAACAAAGACAGAGGCTGGCATAGATCTCGGCAGAGGACTTGCTAAGGGTAAATAGTCTTAATTTTTTCTTTTTCTTCCCCCCCAAAAGATAGGTTTTTGTCTTTTGGGGTGTGCTAAGTTAGGGAAAGCAGAACAGCAAATGTTTCAGAGACAGTTAGTAGCAAACAAAGCATGCTTTCCTAAAAACTGACTGTTGTGTCTTTTTCTTTATAGCTTACCGACACCTGGCAAGACAGAATCGGCGAAGGGTCCAGTCTGCTAAACAAAGACAGAGGCTTTTTCTCTCTCTCCCCCCCCCCCCCCCCCCAAAAGATAGGTTTTTGTCTTTTGGGGTGTGCTAAATTAGGGAAAGCAGAACAACAAAGGTTTCAGAGACAGTTAGTAGCAAACACAGCATGCTTTCCTAAATACTGACTGTTGTGTCTTTTTTTCTTTATAGCATACCGACACCTGGCAAGACAGAATCGGCGAAGGGTCCAGTCTGCTAAACAAAGACAGAGGTTGGCATAGAGCTTGGCGGAGGACTTGCTATGGGTAAATAATCTTAATTTTTTCTTTCCCCCCCTTCCTAAGTTAGGTTTTTGTCTTTTGGGGTTTGCTAAGTTAGGGAAAGCAGAACTGCAAAGTTTTCAAAGACAGTTAGTGGCAAACAAAGCATGCTTTCCTAAAAACTGACTGTTGTGTCTTTTTTCTTTATAGCATACCAACACCTGGCAAGACAGAATCGGCGAAGGGTCCAGTCTGCTAAACAAAGACAGAGGCTGGCATAGATCTCGGCAGAGGACTTGCTAAAGGTAAATAGTCTTAATTTTTTTCTTCCCCCCTCCCCCCCATGTTAGGTACTTGTATTTTAGGGTGTGTTAAGTTAGTGAAAGTAGAAGAGAATAAGGTTCAGGTACAGTTAGGAACAAAGCATGCTTTCCTAAAAACTGACTTGTGTCTTTTTCCTTTTTAGCATACCAACCCCTGGCAAGATGTAATCATCAAAGGGTCCAGTCTGCTAAACAAAGACAGAGGCTGGCATAGAGCTCGGAGGAGGACTTGCCAAGGGTAAATAGTCTTAATTTTTTCTTTTTCTTCCCCCCCAAAAGATAGGTTTTTGTCTTTTGGGGTGTGCTAAGTTAGGGAAAGCAGAACAGCAAATGTTTCAGAGACAGTTAGTAGCAAACAAAGCATGCTTTCCTAAAAACTGACTGTTGTGTCTTTTTTTCTTTATAGCATACCGACACCTGGCAAGACAGAATCGGCGAAGGGTCCAGTCTGCTAAACAAAAACAGAGGTTGGCATAGAGCTTGGCGGAGGACTTGCTATGGGTAAATAATCTTAATTTTTTCTTTCCCCCCTTCCTAAGTTATGTTTTTGTCTTTTGGGGTTTGCTAAGTTAGGGAAAGCAGAACTGCAAAGTTTTCAAAGACAGTTAGTGGCAAACAAAGCATGCTTTCCTAAAAACTGACTGTTGTGTCTTTTTTCTTTATAGCATACCAACACCTGGCAAGACAGAATCGATGAAGGGTCCAGTCTGCTAAACAAAGACAGAGGCTGGCATAGAGCTCGGCAGAGGACTTGCTAAGGGTAAATAGTCTTAATTTTTTTCTTCCACCCCCCCCCCCCCCCCCCAAGTTAGGTTCTTGTATTTTAGGGTGTGCTAAGTTAGTGAAAGTAGAAGAGAAAAAGGTTCAGGTACAGTCAGGAACAAAGCATGCTTTCCTAAAAACTGACTTGTGTCTTTTTCCTTTTTAGCATACCAACCCCTGGCAAGATGTAATCATCGAAGGGTCCAGTCTGCTAAACAAAGACAGAGGATGGCATAGAGCTCGGCGGAGGACTTGCTATGGGTAAATAATCTTAATTTTTTCTTTCCCCCCTTCCTAAGTTATGTTTTTGTCTTTTGGGGTTTGCTAAGTTAGGGAAAGCAGAACTGCAAAGTTTTCAAAGACAGTTAGTGGCAAACAAAGCATGCTTTCCTAAAAACTGACTGTTGTGTCTTTTTTCTTTATAGCATACCAACACCTGGCAAGACAGAGTCGACGAAGGGTCCAGTCTGCTAAACAAAGACAGAGGGTGGCATAGAGCTCGGCAGAGGACTTGCTAAGGGTAAATAGTCTTAATTTTTTTCTTCCCCCCCCAAGTTAGGTTCTTGTATTTTAGGGTGTGCTAAGTTAGTGAAAGTAGAAGAGAAAAAGGTTCAGGTACAGTTAGGCACAAAGCATGCTTTCCTAAAAACGGACTTGTGTCTTTTTCCTTTTTAGCATACCAACCCCTGGCAAGATGTAATCATCGAAGGGTCCAGTCTGCTAAACAAAGACAGAGGCTGGCATAGAACTCGGAGGAGGACTTGCCAAGGGTAAATAGTATTAATTTTTTCTTCCCCCCCCAAGTTAGTTTTTTTGTCTTTTGGGTTGTGCTAAGTTAGGGAAAGTAGAAGAGAAAAAGGTTCAAGGACAATTAGAAATAAGCAAAGCATGCTTTCCTAAAAACTGACTTGTGTCTTTTTCCTTTTTAGCATACTAACCCATGGCAAGACGTAATTATTGAAGGGGCCAGTCTGCTAAACAAAGACAGAGGCTGGCATAGAGCTCGGCAGAGGACTTGCTAAGGGTAAATAGTCTTATTTTTTTCTTTTTCTTCCCCCCCAAAAGATAGGTTTTTGTCTTTTGGGGTGTGCTAAGTTAGGGAAAGCAGAAGAGCAAAGGTTTCAGAGACAGTTAGTAGCAAACAAAGCATGCTTTCCTAAAAACTGACTGTTGTGTCTTTTTCTTTATAGCTTACCGACACCTGGCAAGACAGAATCTGCTAAACAAAGACAGAGGCTTTCCCCCCAAAAAAAAAAAAGATAGGTTTTTGTCTTTTGGGGTGTGCTAAATTAGGGAAAGCAGAACAACAAAGTTTTCAGAGACAGTTAGTAGCAAACAAAGCATGCTTTCCTAAAAACTGACTGTTGTGTCTTTTTTTCTTTATAGCATACCGACACCTGGCAAGACAGAATCGGCGAAGGGTCCAGTCTGCTAAACAAAGACAGAGGCTGGCATAGATCTCGGCAGAGGACTTGCTAAATGTAAATAGTCTTAATTTTTTTCTTCCCCCCTCCCCCCCATGTTAGGTACTTGTAGTTTGGGTTGTGCTAAGTTAGGGAAAGTAGAAGAGAAAAAGGTTCAGGGACAATTAGAAATAAACAAAGCATGCTTTCCTAAAAACTGACTTGTGTCTTTTTCCTTTTTAGCATACCAACCCATGGCAAGACGTAATCATTGAAGGGGCCAGTCTGCTAAACAAAGACAGAGGCTGGCATAGAGCTCGGCAGAGGACTTGCTAAGGGTAAGTAGTCTTAATTTTTTCTTTTTTTTTCTCCCCCAAAAGATAGGTTTTTGTCTTTTGGGGTGTGCTAAGTTAGGGAAAGCAGAACAGCAAATGTTTCAGAGACAGTTAGTAGCAAACAAAGCATGCTTTCCTAAAAACTGACTGTTGTGTCTTTTTCTTTATAGCTTACCGACACCTGGCCAGACAGAATCGGCGAAGGGTCCAGTCTGCTAAACAAAGACAGAGGCTTTTTCTCCCCCCCCAAAAGATAGGTTTTTGTCTTTTGGGGTGTGCTAAATTAGGGAAAGCAGAACAACAAAGGTTTCAGAGACAGTTAGTAGCAAACACAGCATGCTTTCCTAAAAACTGACTGTTGTGTCTTTTTTTCTTTATAGCATACCGACACCTGGCAAGACAGAATCGGCGAAGGGTCCAGTCTGCTAAACAAAGACAGAGGTTGGCATAGAGCTTGGCGGAGGACTTGCTATGGGTAAATAATCTTAATTTTTTCTTTCCCCCCCTTCCTAAGTTAGGTTTTTGTCTTTTGGGGTTTGCTAAGTTAGGGAAAGCAGAACTGCAAAGTTTTCAAAGACAGTTAGTGGCAAACAAAGCATGCTTTCCTAAAAACTGACTGTTGTGTCTTTTTTCTTTATAGCATACCAACACCTGGCAAGACAGAATCGGCGAAGGGTCCAGTCTGCTAAACAAAGACAGAGGCTGGCATAGATCTCGGCAGAGGACTTGCTAAAGGTAAATAGTCTTAATTTTTTTCTTCCCCCCTCCCCCCCATGTTAGGTACTTGTATTTTAGGGTGTATTAAGTTAGTGAAAGTAGAAGAGAATAAGGTTCAGGTACAGTTAGGAAAAAAGCATGCTTTCCTAAAAACTGACTTGTGTCTTTTTCCTTTTTAGCATACCAACCCCTGGCAAGATATAATCATCAAAGGGTCCAGTCTGCTAAACAAAGACAGAGGCTGGCATAGAGCTCGGAGGAGGACTTGCCAAGGGTAAATAGTCTTAATTTTTTCTTTTTCTTCTCCCCCAAAAGATAGGTTTTTGTCTTTTGGGGTGTGCTAAGTTAGGGAAAGCAGAACAGCAAATGTTTCAGACAGTTAGTAGCAAACAAAGCATGCTTTCCTAAAAACTGACTGTTGTGTCTTTTTTTCTTTATAGCATACCGACACCTGGCAAGACAGAATCGGCGAAGGGTCCAGTCTGCTAAACAAAAACAGAGGTTGGCATAGAGCTTGGCGGAGGACTTGCTATGGGTAAATAATCTTAATTTTTTCATTCCCCCCTTCCTAAGTTATGTTTTTGTCTTTTGGGGTTTGCTAAGTTAGGGAAAGCAGAACTGCAAAGTTTTCAAAGACCGTTAGTGGCAAACAAAGCATGCTTTCCTAAAAACTGACTGTTGTGTCTTTTTTCTTTATAGCATACCAACACCTGGCAAGACAGAATCGATGAAGGGTCCAGTCTGCTAAACAAAGACAGAGGCTGGCATAGAGCTCGGCAGAGGACTTGCTAAGGGTAAATAGTCTTAATTTTTTTCTTCCACCCCCCCCCCCCCATCCAAGTTAGGTTCTTGTATTTTAGGGTGTGCTAAGTTAGTGAAAGTAGAAGAGAAAAAGGTTCAGGTACAGTCAGGAACAAAGCATGCTTTCCTAAAAACTGACTTGTGTCTTTTTCCTTTTTAGCATACCAACCCCTGGCAAGATGTAATCATCGAAGGGTCCAGTCTGCTAAACAAAGACAGAGGATGGCATAGAGCTCGGAGGATGACTTTCCAAGGGTAAATAGTCTTAATTTTTTCTTTCCCCCCCCCCCAAGTTAGTTTTTTTGTCTTTTGGGTTGTGCTAAGTTAGGGAAAGTAGAAGTGAAAAAGGTTCAGGGACAATTAGAAATAAACAAAGCATGCTTTCCTAAAAACGGACTTGTGTCTTTTTCCTTTTTAGCATACCAACCCATGGCAAGACGTAATCATTGAAGGGGCCAGTCTGCTAAACAAAGACAGAGGCTGGCATAGAGCTCGGCAGAGGACTTGCTAAGGGTAAATAGTCTTAATTTTTTTCTTCCACCCCCCATCCCCAAGTTAGGTTCTTGTATTTTAGGGTGTGCTAAGTTAGTGAAAGTAGAAGAGAAAAAGGTTCAGGTACAGTTAGGCACAAAGCATGCTTTCCTAAAAACGGACTTGTGTCTTTTTCCTTTTTAGCATACCAACCCCTGGCAAGATGTAATCATCGAAGGGTCCAGTCTGCTAAACAAAGACAGAGGCTGGCATAGAACTCGGAGGAGGACTTGCCAAGGGTAAATAGTATTCATTTTTTCTTCCCCCCCCCCCCCCCCAAGTTAGTTTTTTTGTCTTTTGGGTTGTGCTAAGTTAGGTAAAGTAGAAGAGAAAAAGGTTCAGGGACAATTAGAAATAAACAAAGCATGCTTTCCTAAAAACTGACTTGTGTCTTTTTCCTTTTTAGCATACCAACCCATGGCAAGACGTAATCATTGAAGGGGCCAGTCTGCTAAACAAAGACAGAGGCTGGCATAGAGCTCGGCAGAGGACTTGCTAAGGGTAAATAGCCTTAATTTTTTCTTTCCATCCCCCCCCAAAAGATAGGTTTTTGTCTTTTGGGGTGTGCTAAGTTAGGGAAAGCAGAAGAGCAAAGGTTTCAGAGACAGTTAGTAGCAAACATAGCATGCTTTCCTACTAACTGACTGTTGTGTCTTTTTCTTTATAGCTTGCCGACACCTGGCAAGTCAGAATCGGCGAAGGGTCCAGTCTGCTTAACAAAGACAGAGGCTTTTTCTTCCCCCCCCCAAAAGATAGGTTTTTGTCTTTTGGGGTGTGCTAAATTAGGGAAAGCAGAACAACAAAGGTTTCAGAGACAGTTAGTAGCAAACACAGCATGCTTTCCTAAAAACTGACTGTTGTGTCTTTTTTTCTTTATAGCATACCGACACCTGGCAAGACAGAATCGGCGAAGGGTCCAGTCTGCTAAACAAAGACAGAGGTTGGCATAGAGCTTGGCGGAGGACTTGCTATGGGTAAATAATCTTAATTTTTTCTTTCCCCCCCTTCCTAAGTTAGGTTTTTGTCTTTTGGGGTTTGCTAAATTAGGGAAAGCAGAACTGCAAAGTTTTCAAAGACAGTTAGTGGCAAACAAAGCATGCTTTCCTAAAAACTGACTGTTGTGTCTTTTTTCTTTATAGCATACCAACACCTGGCAAGACAGAATCGGCGAAGGGTCCAGTCTGCTAAACAAAGACAGAGGCTGGCATAGATCTCGGCAGAGGACTTGCTAAAGGTAAATAGTCTTAATTTTTTTCTTCCCCCCTCCCCCCCATGTTAGGTACTTGTATTTTAGGGTGTGTTAAGTTAGTGAAAGTAGAAGAGAATAAGGTTCAGGTACAGTTAGGAACAAAGCATGCTTTCCTAAAAACTGACTTGTGTCTTTTTCCTTTTTAGCATACCAACCCCTGGCAAGATGTAATCATCAAAGGGTCCAGTCTGCTAAACAAAGACAGAGGCTGGCATAGAGCTCGGAGGAGGACTTGCCAAGGGTAAATAGTCTTAATTTTTTCTTTTTCTTCCCCCCCAAAAGATAGGTTTTTGTCTTTTGGGGTGTGCTAAGTTAGGGAAAGCAGAACAGCAAATGTTTCAGAGACAGTTAGTAGCAAACAAAGCATGCTTTCCTAAAAACTGACTGTTGTGTCTTTTTTTCTTTATAGCATACCGACACCTGGCAAGACAGAATCGGCGAAGGGTCCAGTCTGCTAAACAAAGATAGAGGCTTTTTCTCCCCCCCCCCCCCCCAAAAAAAAAAAGATAGGTTTTTGTCTTTTGGGGTGTGCTAAATTAGGGAAAGCAGAACAACAAAGGTTTCAGAGACAGTTAGTAGCAAACAAAGCATGCTTTCCTAAAAGCTGACTGTTGTGTCTTTTTTTCTTTATAGCATACCGACACCTGGCAAGACAGAATCGGCGAAGGGTCCAGTCTGCCAAACAAAGACAGAGGTTGGCATAGAGCTTGGCGGAGGACTTGCTATGGGTAAATAATCTTAATTTTTTCTTTCCCCCCTTCCTAAGTTATGTTTTTGTCTTTTGGGGTTTGCTAAGTTAGGGAAAGCAGAACTGCAAAGTTTTCAAAGACAGTTAGTGGCAAACAAAGCATGCTTTCCTAAAAACTGACTGTTGTGTCTTTTTTCTTTATAGCATACCAACACCTGGCAAGACAGAGTCGACGAAGGGTCCAGTCTGCTAAACAAAGACAGAGGGTGGCATAGAGCTCGGCAGAGGACTTGCTAAGGGTAAATAGTCTTAATTTTTTTCTTCCCCCTCCAAGTTAGGTTCTTGTATTTTAGGGTGTGCTAAGTTAGTGAAAGTAGAAGAGAAAAAGGTTCAGGTACAGTTAGGCACAAAGCATGCTTTCCTACAAACGGACTTGTGTCTTTTTCCTTTTTAGCATACCAACCCCTGGCAAGATGTAATCATCGAAGGGTCCAGTCTGCTAAACAAAGACAGAGGCTGGCATAGAACTCGGAGGAGGACTTGCCAAGGGTAAATAGTATTAATTTTTTCTTCCCCCCCCAAGTTAGTTTTTTTGTCTTTTGGGTTGTGCTAAGTTAGGGAAAGTAGAAGAGAAAAAGGTTCAGGGACAATTAGAAATAAGCAAAGCATGCTTTCCTAAAAACTGACTTGTGTCTTTTTCCTTTTTAGCATACTAACCCATGGCAAGACGTAATTATTGAAGGGGCCAGTCTGCTAAACAAAGACAGAGGCTGGCATAGAGCTCGGCAGAGGACTTGCTAAGGGTAAATAGTCTTATTTTTTTCTTTTTCTTCCCCCCCAAAAGATAGGTTTTTGTCTTTTGGGGTGTGCTAAGTTAGGGAAAGCAGAAGAGCAAAGGTTTCAGAGACAGTTAGTAGCAAACAAAGCATGCTTTCCTAAAAACTGACTGTTGTGTCTTTTTCTTTATAGCTTACCGACACCTGGCAAGACAGAATCTGCTAAACAAAGACAGAGGCTTTCCCCCCCCCAAAAAAAGATAGGTTTTTGTCTTTTGGGGTGTGCTAAATTAGGGAAAGCAGAACAACAAAGTTTTCAGAGACAGTTAGTAGCAAACAAAGCATGCTTTCCTAAAAACTGACTGTTGTGTCTTTTTTTCTTTATAGCATACCGACACCTGGCAAGACAGAATCGGCGAAGGGTCCAGTCTGCTAAACAAAGACAGAGGCTGGCATAGATCTCGGCAGAGGACTTGCTAAATGTAAATAGTCTTAATTTTTTTCTTCCCCCCTCCCCCCCATGTTAGGTACTTGTAGTTTGGGTTGTGCTAAGTTAGGGAAAGTAGAAGAGAAAAAGGTTCAGGGACAATTAGAAATAAACAAAGCATGCTTTCCTAAAAACTGACTTGTGTCTTTTTCCTTTTTAGCATACCAACCCATGGCAAGACGTAATCATTGAAGGGGCCAGTCTGCTAAACAAAGACAGAGGCTGGCATAGAGCTCGGCAGAGGACTTGCTAAGGGTAAATAGTCTTAATTTTTTCTTTTTCTTCTCCCCCAAAAGATAGGTTTTTGTCTTTTGGGGTGTGCTAAGTTAGGGAAAGCAGAACAGCAAATGTTTCAGAGACAGTTAGTAGCAAACAGAGCATGCTTTCCTAAAAACTGACTGTTGTGTCTTTTTCTTTATAGCTTACCGACACCTGGCCAGACAGAATCGGCGAAGGGTCCAGTCTGCTAAACAAAGACAGAGGCTTTTTCTCCCCCCCCCCCCCCCCCCCCCAAAAGATAGGTTTTTGTCTTTTGGGGTGTGCTAAATTAGGGAAAGCAGAACAACAAAGGTTTCAGAGACAGTTAGTAGCAAACACAGCATGCTTTCCTAAAAACTGACTGTTGTGTCTTTTTTTCTTTATTGCATACCGACACCTGGCAAGACAGAATCGGCGAAGGGTCCAGTCTGCTAAACAAAGACAGAGGTTGGCATAGAGCTTGGCGGAGGACTTGCTATGGGTAAATAATCTTATTTTTTTCTTTCCCCCCTTCCTAAGTTAGGTTTTTGTCTTTTGGGGTGTGCTAAGTTAGGGAAAGCAGAACAGCAAATGTTTCAGAGACAGTTAGTCTTAATTTTTTTCTTCCACCCCCCCCCCCCCCCCCAAGTTAGGTTCTTGTATTTTAGGGTGTGTAAAGTAGAAGAGAAAAAGGTTCAGGGACAATTAGAAATAAACAAAGCATGCTTTCCTAAAAACTGACTTGTGTCTTTTTCCTTTTTAGCATACCAACCCATGGCAAGACGTAATCATTGAAGGGGCCAGTCTGCTAAACAAAGACAGAGGCTGGCATAGAGCTCGGCAGAGGACTTGCTAAGGGTAAATAGTCTTAATTTTTTCTTTCCATCCCCCCCCAAAAGATAGGTTTTTGTCTTTTGGGGTGTGCTAAGTTAGGGAAAGCAGAAGAGCAAAGGTTTCAGAGACAGTTAGTAGCAAACATAGCATGCTTTCCTAAAAACTGACTGTTGTGTCTTTTTCTTTATAGCTTGCCGACACCTGGCAAGTCAGAATCGGCGAAGGGTCCAGTCTGCTAAACAAAGACAGAGGCTTTTTCTTCCCCCCCCCCAAAAGATAGGTTTTTGTCTTTTGGGGTGTGCTAAATTAGGGAAAGCAGAACAACAAAGGTTTCAGAGACAGTTAGTAGCAAACAAAGCATGCTTTCCTAAAAACTGACTGTTGTGTCTATTTTTCTTTATAGCATACCGACACCTGGCAAGACAGAATCGCGAAGGGTCCAGTCTGCTAAACAAAGACAGAGGTTGGCATAGAGCTTGGCGGAGGACTTGCTATGGGTAAATAATCTTATTTTTTTCTTTCCCCCCTTCCTAAGTTAGGTTTTTGTCTTTTGGGGTTTGCTAAGTTAGGGAAAGCAGAACTGCAAAGTTTTCGAGTACAGTTAGTGGCAAACAAAGTATGCTTTCCTAAAAACTGACTGTTGTGTCTTTTTTTCTTTATAGCATACCGACACCTGGCAAGACAGAATCGGCGAAGGATCCAGTCTGCTAAACAAAGACAGAGGCTGGCATAGATCTCGGCAGAGGACTTGCTAAGGGTAAATAGTCTTAATTTTTTCTTTTTCTTCCCCCCCAAAAGATAGGTTTTTGTCTTTTGGGGTGTGCTAAGTTAGGGAAAGCAGAACAGCAAATGTTTCAGAGACAGTTAGTAGCAAACAAAGCATGCTTTCCTAAAAACTGACTGTTGTGTCTTTTTCTTTATAGCTTACCGACACCTGGCAAGACAGAATCGGCGAAGGGTCCAGTCTGCTAAACAAAGACAGAGGCTTTTTCTCTCTCTCCCCCCCCCCCCCCCCCCCCCAAAAGATAGGTTTTTGTCTTTTGGGGTGTGCTAAATTAGGGAAAGCAGAACAACAAAGGTTTCAGAGACAGTTAGTAGCAAACACAGCATGCTTTCCTAAATACTGACTGTTGTGTCTTTTTTTCTTTATAGCATACCGACACCTGGCAAGACAGAATCGGCGAAGGGTCCAGTCTGCTAAACAAAGACAGAGGTTGGCATAGAGCTTGGCGGAGGACTTGCTATGGGTAAATAATCTTAATTTTTTCTTTCCCCCCCTTCCTAAGTTAGGTTTTTGTCTTTTGGGGTTTGCTAAGTTAGGGAAAGCAGAACTGCAAAGTTTTCAAAGACAGTTAGTGGCAAACAAAGCATGCTTTCCTAAAAACTGACTGTTGTGTCTTTTTTCTTTATAGCATACCAACACCTGGCAAGACAGAATCGGCGAAGGGTCCAGTCTGCTAAACAAAGACAGAGGCTGGCATAGATCTCGGCAGAGGACTTGCTAAAGGTAAATAGTCTTAATTTTTTTCTTCCCCCCTCCCCCCCATGTTAGGTACTTGTATTTTAGGGTGTGTTAAGTTAGTGAAAGTAGAAGAGAATAAGGTTCAGGTACAGTTAGGAACAAAGCATGCTTTCCTAAAAACTGACTTGTGTCTTTTTCCTTTTTAGCATACCAACCCCTGGCAAGATGTAATCATCAAAGGGTCCAGTCTGCTAAACAAAGACAGAGGCTGGCATAGAGCTCGGAGGAGGACTTGCCAAGGGTAAATAGTCTTAATTTTTTCTTTTTCTTCCCCCCCAAAAGATAGGTTTTTGTCTTTTGGGGTGTGCTAAGTTAGGGAAAGCAGAACAGCAAATGTTTCAGAGACAGTTAGTAGCAAACAAAGCATGCTTTCCTAAAAACTGACTGTTGTGTCTTTTTTTCTTTATAGCATACCGACACCTGGCAAGACAGAATCGGCGAAGGGTCCAGTCTGCTAAACAAAAACAGAGGTTGGCATAGAGCTTGGCGGAGGACTTGCTATGGGTAAATAATCTTAATTTTTTCTTTCCCCCCTTCCTAAGTTATGTTTTTGTCTTTTGGGGTTTGCTAAGTTAGGGAAAGCAGAACTGCAAAGTTTTCAAAGACAGTTAGTGGCAAACAAAGCATGCTTTCCTAAAAACTGACTGTTGTGTCTTTTTTCTTTATAGCATACCAACACCTGGCAAGACAGAATCGATGAAGGGTCCAGTCTGCTAAACAAAGACAGAGGCTGGCATAGAGCTCGGCAGAGGACTTGCTAAGGGTAAATAGTCTTAATTTTTTTCTTCCACCCCCCCCCCCCCCCCCCCCAAGTTAGGTTCTTGTATTTTAGGGTGTGCTAAGTTAGTGAAAGTAGAAGAGAAAAAGGTTCAGGTACAGTCAGGAACAAAGCATGCTTTCCTAAAAACTGACTTGTGTCTTTTTCCTTTTTAGCATACCAACCCCTGGCAAGATGTAATCATCGAAGGGTCCAGTCTGCTAAACAAAGACAGAGGATGGCATAGAGCTCGGCGGAGGACTTGCTATGGGTAAATAATCTTAATTTTTTCTTTCCCCCCTTCCTAAGTTATGTTTTTGTCTTTTGGGGTTTGCTAAGTTAGGGAAAGCAGAACTGCAAAGTTTTCAAAGACAGTTAGTGGCAAACAAAGCATGCTTTCCTAAAAACTGACTGTTGTGTCTTTTTTCTTTATAGCATACCAACACCTGGCAAGACAGAGTCGACGAAGGGTCCAGTCTGCTAAACAAAGACAGAGGGTGGCATAGAGCTCGGCAGAGGACTTGCTAAGGGTAAATAGTCTTAATTTTTTTCTTCCCCCCCCAAGTTAGGTTCTTGTATTTTAGGGTGTGCTAAGTTAGTGAAAGTAGAAGAGAAAAAGGTTCAGGTACAGTTAGGCACAAAGCATGCTTTCCTAAAAACGGACTTGTGTCTTTTTCCTTTTTAGCATACCAACCCCTGGCAAGATGTAATCATCGAAGGGTCCAGTCTGCTAAACAAAGACAGAGGCTGGCATAGAACTCGGAGGAGGACTTGCCAAGGGTAAATAGTATTAATTTTTTCTTCCCCCCCCAAGTTAGTTTTTTTGTCTTTTGGGTTGTGCTAAGTTAGGGAAAGTAGAAGAGAAAAAGGTTCAAGGACAATTAGAAATAAGCAAAGCATGCTTTCCTTAAAACTGACTTGTGTCTTTTTCCTTTTTAGCATACTAACCCATGGCAAGACGTAATTATTGAAGGGGCCAGTCTGCTAAACAAAGACAGAGGCTGGCATAGAGCTCGGCAGAGGACTTGCTAAGGGTAAATAGTCTTATTTTTTTCTTTTTCTTCCCCCCCAAAAGATAGGTTTTTGTCTTTTGGGGTGTGCTAAGTTAGGGAAAGCAGAAGAGCAAAGGTTTCAGAGACAGTTAGTAGCAAACAAAGCATGCTTTCCTAAAAACTGACTGTTGTGTCTTTTTCTTTATAGCTTACCGACACCTGGCAAGACAGAATCTGCTAAACAAAGACAGAGGCTTTCCCCCCCCAAAAAAAAAAAGATAGGTTTTTGTCTTTTGGGGTGTGCTAAATTAGGGAAAGCAGAACAACAAAGTTTTCAGAGACAGTTAGTAGCAAACAAAGCATGCTTTCCTAAAAACTGACTGTTGTGTCTTTTTTTCTTTATAGCATACCGACACCTGGCAAGACAGAATCGGCGAAGGGTCCAGTCTGCTAAACAAAGACAGAGGCTGGCATAGATCTCGGCAGAGGACTTGCTAAATGTAAATAGTCTTAATTTTTTTCTTCCCCCCTCCCCCCCATGTTAGGTACTTGTAGTTTGGGTTGTGCTAAGTTAGGGAAAGTAGAAGAGAAAAAGGTTCAGGGACAATTAGAAATAAACAAAGCATGCTTTCCTAAAAACTGACTTGTGTCTTTTTCCTTTTTAGCATACCAACCCATGGCAAGACGTAATCATTGAAGGGGCCAGTCTGCTAAACAAAGACAGAGGCTGGCATAGAGCTCGGCAGAGGACTTGCTAAGGGTAAGTAGTCTTAATTTTTTCTTTTTTTTTCTCCCCCAAAAGATAGGTTTTTGTCTTTTGGGGTGTGCTAAGTTAGGGAAAGCAGAACAGCAAATGTTTCAGAGACAGTTAGTAGCAAACAAAGCATGCTTTCCTAAAAACTGACTGTTGTGTCTTTTTCTTTATAGCTTACCGACACCTGGCCAGACAGAATCGGCGAAGGGTCCAGTCTGCTAAACAAAGACAGAGGCTTTTTCTCCCCCCCCAAAAGATAGGTTTTTGTCTTTTGGGGTGTGCTAAATTAGGGAAAGCAGAACAACAAAGGTTTCAGAGACAGTTAGTAGCAAACACAGCATGCTTTCCTAAAAACTGACTGTTGTGTCTTTTTTTCTTTATAGCATACCGACACCTGGCAAGACAGAATCGGCGAAGGGTCCAGTCTGCTAAACAAAGACAGAGGTTGGCATAGAGCTTGGCGGAGGACTTGCTATGGGTAAATAATCTTAATTTTTTCTTTCCCCCCCTTCCTAAGTTAGGTTTTTGTCTTTTGGGGTTTGCTAAGTTAGGGAAAGCAGAACTGCAAAGTTTTCAAAGACAGTTAGTGGCAAACAAAGCATGCTTTCCTAAAAACTGACTGTTGTGTCTTTTTTCTTTATAGCATACCAACACCTGGCAAGACAGAATCGGCGAAGGGTCCAGTCTGCTAAACAAAGACAGAGGCTGGCATAGATCTCGGCAGAGGACTTGCTAAAGGTAAATAGTCTTAATTTTTTTCTTCCCCCCTCCCCCCCATGTTAGGTACTTGTATTTTAGGGTGTATTAAGTTAGTGAAAGTAGAAGAGAATAAGGTTCAGGTACAGTTAGGAAAAAAGCATGCTTTCCTAAAAACTGACTTGTGTCTTTTTCCTTTTTAGCATACCAACCCCTGGCAAGATATAATCATCAAAGGGTCCAGTCTGCTAAACAAAGACAGAGGCTGGCATAGAGCTCGGAGGAGGACTTGCCAAGGGTAAATAGTCTTAATTTTTTCTTTTTCTTCTCCCCCAAAAGATAGGTTTTTGTCTTTTGGGGTGTGCTAAGTTAGGGAAAGCAGAACAGCAAATGTTTCAGACAGTTAGTAGCAAACAAAGCATGCTTTCCTAAAAACTGACTGTTGTGTCTTTTTTTCTTTATAGCATACCGACACCTGGCAAGACAGAATCGGCGAAGGGTCCAGTCTGCTAAACAAAAACAGAGGTTGGCATAGAGCTTGGCGGAGGACTTGCTATGGGTAAATAATCTTAATTTTTTCATTCCCCCCTTCCTAAGTTATGTTTTTGTCTTTTGGGGTTTGCTAAGTTAGGGAAAGCAGAACTGCAAAGTTTTCAAAGACCGTTAGTGGCAAACAAAGCATGCTTTCCTAAAAACTGACTGTTGTGTCTTTTTTCTTTATAGCATACCAACACCTGGCAAGACAGAATCGATGAAGGGTCCAGTCTGCTAAACAAAGACAGAGGCTGGCATAGAGCTCGGCAGAGGACTTGCTAAGGGTAAATAGTCTTAATTTTTTTCTTCCACCCCCCCCCCCCCATCCAAGTTAGGTTCTTGTATTTTAGGGTGTGCTAAGTTAGTGAAAGTAGAAGAGAAAAAGGTTCAGGTACAGTCAGGAACAAAGCATGCTTTCCTAAAAACTGACTTGTGTCTTTTTCCTTTTTAGCATACCAACCCCTGGCAAGATGTAATCATCGAAGGGTCCAGTCTGCTAAACAAAGACAGAGGATGGCATAGAGCTCGGAGGATGACTTTCCAAGGGTAAATAGTCTTAATTTTTTCTTTCCCCCCCCCCCAAGTTAGTTTTTTTGTCTTTTGGGTTGTGCTAAGTTAGGGAAAGTAGAAGTGAAAAAGGTTCAGGGACAATTAGAAATAAACAAAGCATGCTTTCCTAAAAACGGACTTGTGTCTTTTTCCTTTTTAGCATACCAACCCATGGCAAGACGTAATCATTGAAGGGGCCAGTCTGCTAAACAAAGACAGAGGCTGGCATAGAGCTCGGCAGAGGACTTGCTAAGGGTAAATAGTCTTAATTTTTTTCTTCCACCCCCCATCCCCAAGTTAGGTTCTTGTATTTTAGGGTGTGCTAAGTTAGTGAAAGTAGAAGAGAAAAAGGTTCAGGTACAGTTAGGCACAAAGCATGCTTTCCTAAAAACGGACTTGTGTCTTTTTCCTTTTTAGCATACCAACCCCTGGCAAGATGTAATCATCGAAGGGTCCAGTCTGCTAAACAAAGACAGAGGCTGGCATAGAACTCGGAGGAGGACTTGCCAAGGGTAAATAGTATTCATTTTTTCTTCCCCCCCCCCCCCCCAAGTTAGTTTTTTTGTCTTTTGGGTTGTGCTAAGTTAGGTAAAGTAGAAGAGAAAAAGGTTCAGGGACAATTAGAAATAAACAAAGCATGCTTTCCTAAAAACTGACTTGTGTCTTTTTCCTTTTTAGCATACCAACCCATGGCAAGACGTAATCATTGAAGGGGCCAGTCTGCTAAACAAAGACAGAGGCTGGCATAGAGCTCGGCAGAGGACTTGCTAAGGGTAAATAGCCTTAATTTTTTCTTTCCATCCCCCCCCAAAAGATAGGTTTTTGTCTTTTGGGGTGTGCTAAGTTAGGGAAAGCAGAAGAGCAAAGGTTTCAGAGACAGTTAGTAGCAAACATAGCATGCTTTCCTACTAACTGACTGTTGTGTCTTTTTCTTTATAGCTTGCCGACACCTGGCAAGTCAGAATCGGCGAAGGGTCCAGTCTGCTTAACAAAGACAGAGGCTTTTTCTTCCCCCCCCCAAAAGATAGGTTTTTGTCTTTTGGGGTGTGCTAAATTAGGGAAAGCAGAACAACAAAGGTTTCAGAGACAGTTAGTAGCAAACACAGCATGCTTTCCTAAAAACTGACTGTTGTGTCTTTTTTTCTTTATAGCATACCGACACCTGGCAAGACAGAATCGGCGAAGGGTCCAGTCTGCTAAACAAAGACAGAGGTTGGCATAGAGCTTGGCGGAGGACTTGCTATGGGTAAATAATCTTAATTTTTTCTTTCCCCCCCTTCCTAAGTTAGGTTTTTGTCTTTTGGGGTTTGCTAAATTAGGGAAAGCAGAACTGCAAAGTTTTCAAAGACAGTTAGTGGCAAACAAAGCATGCTTTCCTAAAAACTGACTGTTGTGTCTTTTTTCTTTATAGCATACCAACACCTGGCAAGACAGAATCGGCGAAGGGTCCAGTCTGCTAAACAAAGACAGAGGCTGGCATAGATCTCGGCAGAGGACTTGCTAAAGGTAAATAGTCTTAATTTTTTTCTTCCCCCCTCCCCCCCATGTTAGGTACTTGTATTTTAGGGTGTGTTAAGTTAGTGAAAGTAGAAGAGAATAAGGTTCAGGTACAGTTAGGAACAAAGCATGCTTTCCTAAAAACTGACTTGTGTCTTTTTCCTTTTTAGCATACCAACCCCTGGCAAGATGTAATCATCAAAGGGTCCAGTCTGCTAAACAAAGACAGAGGCTGGCATAGAGCTCGGAGGAGGACTTGCCAAGGGTAAATAGTCTTAATTTTTTCTTTTTCTTCCCCCCCAAAAGATAGGTTTTTGTCTTTTGGGGTGTGCTAAGTTAGGGAAAGCAGAACAGCAAATGTTTCAGAGACAGTTAGTAGCAAACAAAGCATGCTTTCCTAAAAACTGACTGTTGTGTCTTTTTTTCTTTATAGCATACCGACACCTGGCAAGACAGAATCGGCGAAGGGTCCAGTCTGCTAAACAAAAACAGAGGTTGGCATAGAGCTTGGCGGAGGACTTGCTATGGGTAAATAATCTTAATTTTTTCTTTCCCCCCTTCCTAAGTTATGTTTTTGTCTTTTGGGGTTTGCTAAGTTAGGGAAAGCAGAACTGCAAAGTTTTCAAAGACAGTTAGTGGCAAACAAAGCATGCTTTCCTAAAAACTGACTGTTGTGTCTTTTTTCTTTATAGCATACCAACACCTGGCAAGACAGAATCGATGAAGGGTCCAGTCTGCTAAACAAAGACAGAGGCTGGCATAGAGCTCGGCAGAGGACTTGCTAAGGGTAAATAGTCTTAATTTTTTTCTTCCACCCCCCCCCCCCCCCCCAAGTTAGGTTCTTGTATTTTAGGGTGTGCTAAGTTAGTGAAAGTAGAAGAGAAAAAGGTTCAGGTACAGTCAGGAACAAAGCATGCTTTCCTAAAAACTGACTTGTGTCTTTTTCCTTTTTAGCATACCAACCCCTGGCAAGATGTAATCATCGAAGGGTCCAGTCTGCTAAACAAAGACAGAGGATGGCATAGAGCTCGGAGGATGACTTTCCAAGGGTAAATAGTCTTAATTTTTTCTCTCCCCCCCCCCCAAGTTAGTTTTTTGGTCTTTTGGGTTGTGCTAAGTTAGGGAAAGTAGAAGAGAAAAAGGTTCAGGGACAATTAGAAATAAACAAAGCATGCTTTCCTAAAAACGGACTTGTGTCTTTTTCCTTTTTAGCATACCAACCCATGGCAAGACGTAATCATTGAAGGGGCCAGTCTGCTAAACAAAGACAGAGGCTGGCATAGAGCTCGGAAGAGGACTTGCTAAGGGTAAATAGTCTTAATTTTTTTCTTCCACCCCCCATCCCCAAGTTAGGTTCTTGTATTTTAGGGTGTGCTAAGTTAGTGAAAGTAGAAGAGAAAAAGGTTCAGGTACAGTTAGGCACAAAGCATGCTTTCCTAAAAACGGACTTGTGTCTTTTTCCTTTTTAGCATACCAACCCCTGGCAAGATGTAATCATCGAAGGGTCCAGTCTGCTAAACAAAGACAGAGGCTGGCATAGAACTCGGAGGAGGACTTGCCAAGGGTAAATAGTATTAATTTTTTCTTCCCCCCCCCCCCCCCCCCAAGTTAGTTTTTTTGTCTTTTGGGTTGTGCTAAGTTACGGAAAGTAGAAGAGAAAAAGGTTCAGGGACAATTAGAAATAAACAAAGCATGCTTTCCTAAAAACTGACTTGTGTCTTTTTCCTTTTTAGCATACCAACCCCTGGCAAGATGTAATCATCGAAGGGTCCAGTCTGCTAAACAAAGACAGAGGATGGCATAGAGCTCGGAGGATGACTTTCCAAGGGTAAATAGTCTTAATTTTTTCTCTCCCCCCCCCCCAAGTTAGTTTTTTGGTCTTTTGGGTTGTGCTAAGTTAGGGAAAGTAGAAGAGAAAAAGGTTCAGGGACAATTAGAAATAAACAAAGCATGCTTTCCTAAAAACGGACTTGTGTCTTTTTCCTTTTTAGCATACCAACCCATGGCAAGACGTAATCATTGAAGGGGCCAGTCTGCTAAACAAAGACAGAGGCTGGCATAGAGCTCGGAAGAGGACTTGCTAAGGGTAAATAGTCTTAATTTTTTTCTTCCACCCCCCATCCCCAAGTTAGGTTCTTGTATTTTAGGGTGTGCTAAGTTAGTGAAAGTAGAAGAGAAAAAGGTTCAGGTACAGTTAGGCACAAAGCATGCTTTCCTAAAAACGGACTTGTGTCTTTTTCCTTTTTAGCATACCAACCCCTGGCAAGATGTAATCATCGAAGGGTCCAGTCTGCTAAACAAAGACAGAGGCTGGCATAGAACTCGGAGGAGGACTTGCCAAGGGTAAATAGTATTAATTTTTTCTTCCCCCCCCCCTCCCCCCCCAAGTTAGTTTTTTTGTCTTTTGGGTTGTGCTAAGTTACGGAAAGTAGAAGAGAAAAAGGTTCAGGGACAATTAGAAATAAACAAAGCATGCTTTCCTAAAAACTGACTTGTGTCTTTTTCCTTTTTAGCATACCAACCCATGGCAAGACGTAATCATTGAAGGGGCCAGTCTACTAAACAAAGACAGAGGCTGGCATAGAGCTCGGCAGAGGACTTGCTAAGGGTAAATAGTCTTAATTTTTTCTTTCCATCCCCCCCCCAAAAGATAGGTTTTTGTCTTTTGGGGTGTGCTAAGTTAGGGAAAGCAGAAGAGCAAAGGTTTCAGAGACAGTTAGTAGCAAACATAGCATGCTTTCCTAAAAACTGATTGTTGTGTCTTTTTCTTTATAGCTTGCCGACACCTGGCAAGTCAGAATCGGCGAAGGGTCCAGTCTGCTAAACAAAGACAGAGGCTTTTTCTTCTCCCCCCCAAAAGATAGGTTTTTGTCTTTTGGGGTGTGCTAAATTAGGGAAAGCAGAACAACAAAGGTTTCAGAGACAGTTAGTAGCAAACAAAGCATGCTTTCCTAAAAACTGACTGTTGTGTCTATTTTTCTTTATAGCATACCGACACCTGGCAAGACAGAATCGCGAAGGGTCCAGTCTGCTAAACAAAGACAGAGGTTGGCATAGAGCTTGGCGGAGAACTTGCTATGGGTAAATAATCTTATTTTTTTCTTTCCCCCCTTCCTAAGTTAGGTTTTTGTCTTTTGGGGTTTGCTAAGTTAGGGAAAGCAGAACTGCAAAGTTTTCGAGTACAGTTAGTGGCAAACAAAGTATGCTTTCCTAAAAACTGACTGTTGTGTCTTTTTTTCTTTATAGCATACCGACACCTGGCAAGACAGAATCGGCGAAGGATCCAGTCTGCTAAACAAAGACAGAGGCTGGCATAGATCTCGGCAGAGGACTTGCTAAAGGTAAATAGTCTTAATTTTTTCTTCCCCCCTCCCCCCCATGTTAGGTACTTGTAGTTTGGGGTGTGCTAAGTTAGTCAAAGTAGAAGAGAAAAAGGTTCAGGGACAGTTAGGAACAAACAAAGCATGCTTTCCTAAAAACTGACTTGTGTCTTTTTCCTTTTCAGCATACCAACCCCTGGCAAGATGTAATCATCGAAGGGTCCAGTCTGCTAAACAAAGACAGAGGCTGGCATAGAGCTCGGAGGAGGACTTGTCAAGAGTAAATAGTCTTAATTTTTTCTTTTTCTCTCCCCCCCCCCCCCCCCTCCCAAGTTAGTTTTTTTGTCTTTTGGGTTGTGCTAAGTTAGGGAAAGTAGAAGAGAAAAAGGTTCAGGGACAATTAGAAATAAACAAAGCATGCATTCCTAAAAACTGACTTGTGTCTTTTTCCTTTTTAGCATACCAACCCATGGCAAGACGTAATCATTGAAGGGGCCTGTCTGCTAAACAAAGACAGAGGCTGGCATAGAGCTCGGCAGAGGACTTGCTAAGGGTAAATAGTCTTAATTTTTTCTTTTTCTTCCCCCCGAAAAGATAGGTTTTTGTCTTTTGGGGTGTGCTAAGTTAGGGAAAGCAGAACAGCAAATGTTTCAGAGACAGTTAGTAGCAGACAAAGCATGCTTTCCTAAAAACTGACTGTTGTGTCTTTTTCTTTATAGCTTACCGACACCTGGCAAGACAGAATCGGCGAAGGGTCCAGTCTGCTAAACAAAGACAGAGGCTTTTTCTCCCCCCCCCAAAAAAAAAAGATAGGTTTTTGTCTTTTGGGGTGTGCTAAATTAGGGAAAGCAGAACAACAAAGGTTTCAGAGACAGTTAGTAGCAAACAAAGCATGCTTTCCTAAAAACTGACTTGTGTCTTTTTCCTTTTTAGCATACCAACCCCTGGCAAGATGTAATCATCGAAGGGTCCAGTCTGCTAAACAAAGACAGAGGCTGGCATAGAGCTCGGAGGAGGACTAGCCAAGGGTAAATAGTCTTAATTTTTTCTTTTTCTTTTCCCCCCCAAGTTAGTTTTTTGTCTTTTGGGTTGTGCTAAGTTAGGGAAAGTAGAAGAGAAAAAGGTTCAGGGACAATTAGAAATAAACAAAGCATGCTTTCCTAAAAACTGACTTGTGTCTTTTTCCTTTTTAGCATACCAACCCATGGCAAGACGTAATCATTGAAGGGTCCAGTCTGCTAAACAAAGACAGAGGCTGGCATAGAGCTCGGAGGAGGACTTGCCAAGGGTAAATAGTCTTAATTTTTTCTTTTTCTTCCCCCCCAAAAGATAGGTTTTTGTCTTTTGGGTTGTGCTAAGTTAGGGAAAGCAGAACAGCAAATGTTTCAGAGACAGTTAGTAGCAAACAAAGCATGCTTTCCTAAAAACTGACTGTTGTGTCTTTTTTTCTTTATAGCATACCGACACCTGGCAAGACAGAATCGGCGAAGGGTCCAGTCTGCTAAACAAAGACAGAGGCTGGCATAAATCTCGGCAGAGTGCTTGCTAAAGGTAAATAGTCTTAATTTTTTTCTTCCCTCCTTCATGTTAGGTACTTGTAGTTTGGGGTGTGCTAAGTTAGTGAAAGTAGAAGAGAAAAAGGTTCAGGGACAGTTAGGAACAAACAAAGCATGCTTTCCTAAAAACTGACTTGTGTCTTTTTCCTTTTTAGCATACCAACCCCTGGCAAGATGTAATCATCGAAGGGTCCAGTCTGCTAAACAAAGACAGAGGCTGGCATAGAGCTCGGAGGAGGACTAGCCAAGGGTAAATAGTCTTAATTTTTTCTTTTTCTTTTCCCCCCCAAGTTAGTTTTTTGTCTTTTGGGTTGTGCTAAGTTAGGGAAAGTAGAAGAGAAAAAGGTTCAGGGACAATTAGAAATAAACAAAGCATGCTTTCCTAAAAACTGACTTGTGTCTTTTTCCTTTTTAGCATACCAACCCATGGCAAGACGTAATCATTGAAGGGTCCAGTCTGCTAAACAAAGACAGAGGCTGGCATAGAGCTCGGAGGAGGACTTGCCAAGGGTAAATAGTCTTAATTTTTTCTTTTTCTTCCCCCCCAAAAGATAGGTTTTTGTCTTTTGGGTTGTGCTAAGTTAGGGAAAGCAGAACAGCAAATGTTTCAGAGACAGTTAGTAGCAAACAAAGCATGCTTTCCTAAAAACTGACTGTTGTGTCTTTTTTTCTTTATAGCATACCGACACCTGGCAAGACAGAATCGGCGAAGGGTCCAGTCTGCTAAACAAAGACAGAGGCTGGCATAAATCTCGGCAGAGTGCTTGCTAAAGGTAAATAGTCTTAATTTTTTTCTTCCCTCCTTCCTCCTTCATGTTAGGTACTTGTAGTTTGGGGTGTGCTAAGTTAGTGAAAGTAGAAGAGAAAAAGGTTCAGGGACAGTTAGGAACAAACAAAGCATGCTTTCCTAAAAACTGACTTGTGTCTTTTTCCTTTTTAGCATACCAACCCCTGGCAAGATGTAATCATCGAAGGGTCCAGTCTGCTAAACAAAGACAGAGGCTGGCATAGAGCTCGGAGGAGGACTAGCCAAGGGTAAATAGTCTTAATTTTTCTTTTTCTTTTCCCCCCCAAGATAGTTTTTTGTCTTTTGGGTTGTGCTAAGTTAGGGAAAGTAGAAGAGAAAAAGGTTCAGGGACAATTAGAAATAAACAAAGCTTGCTTTCCTAAAAACTGACTTGTGTCTTTTTCCTTTTTAGCATACCAACCCATATCAAGACGTAATCATTGAAGGGGCCAGCCTGCTAAACAAAGACAGAGGCTGGCATAGAGCTCGGCAGAGGACTTGCTAAGGGTAAATAGTCTTAATTTTTTCTTTTTCTTCCCCCCGAAAAGATTGGTTTTTGTCTTTTGGGGTGTGCTAAGTTAGGAAAAGTAGAAGAGCAAAGGTTTCAGAGACAGTTAGTAGCAAACAAAGCATGCTTTCCTAAAAACTGACTGTTGTGTCTTTTTCTTTATAGCTTACCGACACCTGGCAAGACAGAATCGGCGAAGGGTCCAGTCTGCTTAACAAAGACAGAGGCTTCCCCCCCCCCCCCCCCAAAAGATAGGTTTTTGTCTTTTGGGGTGTGCTAAATTAGGGAAAGCAGAACAACAAAGGTTTCAGAGACAGTTAGTAGCAAACAAAGCATGCTTTCCTAAAAGCTGACTGTTGTGTCTTTTTTTCTTTATAGCATACCGACACCTGGCAAGACAGAATCGGCGAAGGGTCCAGTCTGCTAAACAAAGACAGAGGTTGGCATAGAGCTTGGCGGAGGACTTGCTAAGGGTAAATAATCTTAATTTTTTCTTTCCCCCCCCTTCCTAAGTTAGGTTTTTGTCTTTTGGGGTTTGCTAAGTTAGGGAAAACAGAACTGCAAAGTTTTCAAAGACAGTTAGTGGCAAACAAAGCATGCTTTCCTAAAAACTGACTGTTGTGTCTTTTTCTTTATAGCTTACCGACACCTGGCAAGACAGAATCTGCTAAACAAAGACAGAGGCTTTCCCCCCCCCAAAAAAAGATAGGTTTTTGTCTTTTGGGGTGTGCTAAATTAGGGAAAGCAGAACAACAAAGTTTTCAGAGACAGTTAGTAGCAAACAAAGCATGCTTTCCTAAAAACTGACTGTTGTGTCTTTTTTTCTTTATAGCATACCGACACCTGGCAAGACAGAATCGGCGAAGGGTCCAGTCTGCTAAACAAAGACAGAGGCTGGCATAGATCTCGGCAGAGGACTTGCTAAATGTAAATAGTCTTAATTTTTTTCTTCCCCCCTCCCCCCCATGTTAGGTACTTGTAGTTTTGGTTGTGCTAAGTTAGGGAAAGTAGAAGAGAAAAAGGTTCAGGGACAATTAGAAATAAACAAAGCATGCTTTCCTAAAAACTGACTTGTGTCTTTTTCCTTTTTAGCATACCAACCCATGGCAAGACGTAATCATTGAAGGGGCCAGTCTGCTAAACAAAGACAGAGGCTGGCATAGAGCTCGGCAGAGGACTTGCTAAGGGTAAATAGTCTTAATTTTTTCTTTTTCTTCTCCCCCAAAAGATAGGTTTTTGTCTTTTGGGGTGTGCTAAGTTAGGGAAAGCAGAACAGCAAATGTTTCAGAGACAGTTAGTAGCAAACAAAGCATGCTTTCCTAAAAACTGACTGTTGTGTCTTTTTCTTTATAGCTTACCGACACCTGGCCAGACAGAATCGGCGAAGGGTCCAGTCTGCTAAACAAAGACAGAGGCTTTTTCTCCCCCCCCCCCCCCCCAAAAGATAGGTTTTTGTCTTTTGGGGTGTGCTAAATTAGGGAAAGCAGAACAACAAAGGTTTCAGAGACAGTTAGTAGCAAACACAGCATGCTTTCCTAAAAACTGACTGTTGTGTCTTTTTTTCTTTATAGCATACCGACACCTGGCAAGACAGAATCGGCGAAGGGTCCAGTCTGCTAAACAAAGACAGAGGTTGGCATAGAGCTTGGCGGAGGACTTGCTATGGGTAAATAATCTTAATTTTTTCTTTCCCCCCCTTCCTAAGTTAGGTTTTTGTCTTTTGGGGTTTGCTAAGTTAGGGAAAGCAGAACTGCAAAGTTTTCAAAGACAGTTAGTGGCAAACAAAGCATGCTTTCCTAAAAACTGACTGTTGTGTCTTTTTTCTTTATAGCATACCAACACCTGGCAAGACAGAATCGGCGAAGGGTCCAGTCTGCTAAACAAAGACAGAGGCTGGCATAGATCTCGGCAGAGGACTTGCTAAAGGTAAATAGTCTTAATTTTTTTCTTCCCCCCTCCCCCCCATGTTAGGTACTTGTATTTTAGGGTGTGTTAAGTTAGTGAAAGTAGAAGAGAATAAGGTTCAGGTACAGTTAGGAACAAAGCATGCTTTCCTAAAAACTGACTTGTGTCTTTTTCCTTTTTAGCATACCAACCCCTGGCAAGATGTAATCATCAAAGGGTCCAGTCTGCTAAACAAAGACAGAGGCTGGCATAGAGCTCGGAGGAGGACTTGCCAAGGGTAAATAGTCTTAATTTTTTCTTTTTCTTCTCCCCCAAAAGATAGGTTTTTGTCTTTTGGGGTGTGCTAAGTTAGGGAAAGCAGAACAGCAAATGTTTCAGAGACAGTTAGTAGCAAACAAAGCATGCTTTCCTAAAAACTGACTGTTGTGTCTTTTTTTCTTTATAGCATACCGACACCTGGCAAGACAGAATCGGCGAAGGGTCCAGTCTGCTAAACAAAAACAGAGGTTGGCATAGAGCTTGGCGGAGGACTTGCTATGGGTAAATAATCTTAATTTTTTCATTCCCCCCTTCCTAAGTTATGTTTTTGTCTTTTGGGGTTTGCTAAGTTAGGGAAAGCAGAACTGCAAAGTTTTCAAAGACCGTTAGTGGCAAACAAAGCATGCTTTCCTAAAAACTGACTGTTGTGTCTTTTTTCTTTATAGCATACCAACACCCGGCAAGACAGAATCGATGAAGGGTCCAGTCTGCTAAACAAAGACAGAGGCTGGCATAGAGCTCGGCAGAGGACTTGCTAAGGGTAAATAGTCTTAATTTTTTTCTTCCACCCCCCCCCCCCCCCCCCAAGTTAGGTTCTTGTATTTTAGGGTGTGCTAAGTTCGTGAAAGTAGAAGAGAAAAAGGTTCAGGTACAGTCAGGAACAAAGCATGCTTTCCTAAAAACTGACTTGTGTCTTTTTCCTTTTTAGCATACCAACCCCTGGCAAGATGTAATCATCGAAGGGTCCAGTCTGCTAAACAAAGACAGAGGATGGCATAGAGCTCGGAGGATGACTTTCCAAGGGTAAATAGTCTTAATTTTTTCTTTCCCCCCCCAAGTTAGTTTTTTTGTCTTTTGGGTTGTGCTAAGTTAGGGAAAGTAGAAGAGAAAAAGGTTCAGGGACAATTAGAAATAAACAAAGCATGCTTTCCTAAAAACGGACTTGTGTCTTTTTCCTTTTTAGCATACCAACCCATGGCAAGACGTAATCATTGAAGGGGCCAGTCTGCTAAACAAAGACAGAGGCTGGCATAGAGCTCGGCAGAGGACTTGCTAAGGGTAAATAGTCTTAATTTTTTTCTTCCACCCCCCATCCCCAAGTTAGGTTCTTGTATTTTAGGGTGTGCTAAGTTAGTGAAAGTAGAAGAGAAAAAGGTTCAGGTACAGTTAGGCACAAAGCATGCTTTCCTAAAAACGGACTTGTGTCTTTTTCCTTTTTAGCATACCAACCCCTGGCAAGATGTAATCATCGAAGGGTCCAGTCTGCTAAACAAAGACAGAGGCTGGCATAGAACTCGGAGGAGGACTTGCCAAGGGTAAATAGTATTCATTTTTTCTTCCCCCCCCCCCCCCAAGTTAGTTTTTTTGTCTTTTGGGTTGTGCTAAGTTAGGTAAAGTAGAAGAGAAAAAGGTTCAGGGACAATTAGAAATAAACAAAGCATGCTTTCCTAAAAACTGACTTGTGTCTTTTTCCTTTTTAGCATACCAACCCATGGCAAGACGTAATCATTGAAGGGGCCAGTCTGCTAAACAAAGACAGAGGCTGGCATAGAGCTCGGCAGAGGACTTGCTAAGGGTAAATAGTCTTAATTTTTTCTTTCCATCCCCCCCCAAAAGATAGGTTTTTGTCTTTTGGGGTGTGCTAAGTTAGGGAAAGCAGAAGAGCAAAGGTTTCAGAGACAGTTAGTAGCAAACATAGCATGCTTTCCTAAAAACTGACTGTTGTGTCTTTTTCTTTATAGCTTGCCGACACCTGGCAAGTCAGAATCGGCGAAGGGTCCAGTCTGCTAAACAAAGACAGAGGCTTTTTCTTCCCCCCCCCAAAAGATAGGTTTTTGTCTTTTGGGGTGTGCTAAATTAGGGAAAGCAGAACAACAAAGGTTTCAGAGACAGTTAGTAGCAAACAAAGCATGCTTTCCTAAAAACTGACTGTTGTGTCTATTTTTCTTTATAGCATACCGACACCTGGCAAGACAGAATCACGAAGGGTCCAGTCTGCTAAACAAAGACAGAGGTTGGCATAGAGCTTGGCGGAGGACTTGCTATGGGTAAATAATCTTATTTTTTTCTTTCCCCCCTTCCTAAGTTAGGTTTTTGTCTTTTGGGGTTTGCTAAGTTAGGGAAAGCAGAACTGCAAAGTTTTCGAGTACAGTTAGTGGCAAACAAAGTATGCTTTCCTAAAAACTGACTGTTGTGTCTTTTTTTCTTTATAGCATACCGACACCTGGCAAGACAGAATCGGCGAAGGATCCAGTCTGCTAAACAAAGACAGAGGCTGGCATAGATCTCGGCAGAGGACTTGCTATGGGTAAATAATCTTAATTTTTTCTTTCCCCCCTTCCTAAGTTATGTTTTTGTCTTTTGGGGTTTGCTAAGTTAGGGAAAGCAGAACTGCAAAGTTTTCAAAGACCGTTAGTGGCAAACAAAGCATGCTTTCCTAAAAACTGACTGTTGTGTCTTTTTTCTTTATAGCATACCAACACCTGGCAAGACAGAATCGATGAAGGGTCCAGTCTGCTAAACAAAGACAGAGGCTGGCATAGAGCTCGGCAGAGGACTTGCTAAGGGTAAATAGTCTTAATTTTTTTCTTCCACCCCCCCCCCCCCCAAGTTAGGTTCTTGTATTTTAGGGTGTGCTAAGTTAGTGAAAGTAGAAGAGAAAAAGGTTCAGGTACAGTCAGGAACAAAGCATGCCTTCCTAAAAACTGACTTGTGTCTTTTTCCTTTTTAGCATACCAACCCCTGGCAAGATGTAATCATCGAAGGGTCAAGTCTGCTAAACAAAGACAGAGGATGGCACAGAGCTCGGAGGATGACTTTCCAAGGGTAAATAGTCTTAATTTATTCTCCCCCCCCCAAGTTATTTTTTTTGTCTTTTGGGTTGTGCTAAGTTAGGGAAAGTAGAAGAGAAAAAGGTTCAGGGACAATTAGAAATAAACAAAGCATGCTTTCCTAAAAACGGACTTGTGTCTTTTTCCTTTTTAGCATACCAACCCATGGCAAGACGTAATCATTGAAGGGGCCAGTCTGCTAAACAAAGACAGAGCCTGGCATAGAGCTCGGCAGAGGACTTGCTAAGGGTAAATAGTCTTAATTTTTTTCTTCCACCCCCCATCCCCAAGTTAGGTTCTTGTATTTTAGGGTGTGCTAAGTTAGTGAAAATAGAAGAGAAAAAGGTTCAGGTACAGTTAGGCACAAAGCATGCTTTCCTAAAAACGGACTTGTGTCTTTTTCCTTTTTAGCATACCAACCCCTGGCAAGATGTAATCATCGAAGGGTCCAGTCTGCTAAACAAAGACAGAGGCTGGCATAGAACTCGGAGGAGGACTTGCCAAGGGTAAATAGTCTTAATTTTTTCTCCCCCCCCCCCCCCAAGTTAGTTTTTTTGTCTTTTGGGTTGTGCTAAGTTAGGGAAAGTAGAAGAGAAAAAGGTTCAGGGACAATTAGAAATAAACAAAGCATGCTTTCCTAAAAACTGACTTGTGTCTTTTTCCTTTTTAGCATACCAACCCATGGCAAGACGTAATCATTGAAGGGGCCAGTCTGCTAAACAAAGACAGAGACTGGCATAGAGCTCGGCAGAGGACTTGCTAAAGGTAAATTGTCTTAATTTTTTCTTTCCATCCCCCCCAAAAGATAGGTTTTTGTCTTTTGGGGTGTGCTAATTTAGGGAAAGCAGAAGAGCAAAGGTTTCAGAGACAGTTAGTAGCAAACATAGCATGCTTTCCTAAAAACTGACTGTTGTGTCTTTTTCTTTATAGCTTGCCGACACCTGGCAAGTCAGAATCGGCGAAGGGTCCAGTCTGCTAAACAAAGACAGAGGCTTTTTCTTCCCCCCCCCCCCAAAAGATAGGTTTTTGTCTTTTGGGGTGTGCTAAATTAGGGAAAGCAGAACAACAAAGGTTTCAGAGACAGTTAGTAGCAAACAAAGCATGCTTTCCTAAAAACTGACTGTTGTGTCTATTTTTCTTTATAGCATACCGACACCTGGCAAGACAGAATCGCGAAGGGTCCAGTCTGCTAAACAAAGACAGAGGTTGGCATAGAGCTTGGCGGAGGACTTGCTATGGGTAAATAATCTTATTTTTTTCTTTCCCCCCTTCCTAAGTTAGGTTTTTGTCTTTTGGGGTTTGCTAAGTTAGGGAAAGCAGAACTGCAAAGTTTTCGAGTACAGTTAGTGGCAAACAAAGTATGCTTTCCTAAAAACTGACTGTTGTGTCTTTTTTTCTTTATAGCATACCGGCACCTGGCAAGACAGAATCGGCGAAGGATCCAGTCTGCTAAACAAAGACAGAGGCTGGCATAGATCTCGGCAGAGGACTTGCTAAAGGTAAATAGTCTTAATTTTTTCTTCCCCCCTCCCCCCCATGTTAGGTACTTGTAGTTTGGGGTGTGCTAAGTTAGTCAAAGTAGAAGAGAAAAAGGTTCAGGGACAGTTAGGAACAAACAAAGCATGCTTTCCTAAAAACTGACTTGTGTCTTTTTCCTTTTCAGCATACCAACCCCTGGCAAGATGTAATCATCGAAGGGTCCAGTCTGCTAAACAAAGACAGAGGCTGGCATAGAGCTCGGAGGAGGACTTGCCAAGAGTAAATAGTCTTATTTTTTTCTTTTTCTCCCCCCCCCCAAGTTAGTTTTTTTGTCTTTTGGGTTGTGCTAAGTTAGGGAAAGTAGAAGAGAAAAAGGTTCAGGGACAATTAGAAATAAACAAAGCATGCTTTCCTAAAAACTGACTTGTGTCTTTTTCCTTTTTAGCATACCAACCCATGGCAAGACGTAATCATTGAAGGGACCAGTCTGCTAAACAAAGACAGAGGCTGGCATAGAGCTCGGCAGAGGACTTGCTAAGGGTAAATAGTCTTAATTTTTTATTTTTCTTCCCCCCCAAAAGATAGGTTTTTGTCTTTTGGGGTGTGCTAAGTTAGGGAAAGCAGAACAGCAAATGTTTCAGAGACAGTTAGTAGCAAACAAAGCATGCTTTCCTAAAAACTGACTGTTGTGTCTTTTTCTTTATAGCTTACCGACACCTGGCAAGACAGAATCGGCGAAGGGTCCAGTCTGCTAAACAAAGATAGAGGCTTTTTCTCCCCCCCCCCCCCCCCCCAAAAAAAAAAGATAGGTTTTTGTCTTTTGGGGTGTGCTAAATTAGGGAAAGCAGAACAACAAAGGTTTCAGAGACAGTTAGTAGCAAACAAAGCATGCTTTCCTAAAAGCTGACTGTTGTGTCTTTTTTTCTTTATAGCATACCGACACCTGGCAAGACAGAATCGGCGAAGGGTCCAGTCTGCTAAACAAAGACAGAGGTTGGCATAGAGCTTGGCGGAGGACTTGCTAAGGGTAAATAATCTTAATTTTTTCTTTCCCCCCCCTTCCTAAGTTAGGTTTTTGTCTTTTGGGGTTTGCTAAGTTAGGGAAAACAGAACTGCAAAGTTTTCAAAGACAGTTAGTGGCAAACAAAGCATGCTTTCCTAAAAACTGACTGTTGTGTCTTTTTCTTTATAGCTTACCGACACCTGGCAAGACAGAATCTGCTAAACAAAGACAGAGGCTTTCCCCCCCCCAAAAAAAGATAGGTTTTTGTCTTTTGGGGTGTGCTAAATTAGGGAAAGCAGAACAACAAAGTTTTCAGAGACAGTTAGTAGCAAACAAAGCATGCTTTCCTAAAAACTGACTGTTGTGTCTTTTTTTCTTTATAGCATACCAACACCTGGCAAGACAGAATCGGCGAAGGGTCCAGTCTGCTAAACAAAGACAGAGGCTGGCATAGATCTCGGCAGAGGACTTGCTAAATGTAAATAGTCTTAATTTTTTTCTTCCCCCCTCCCCCCCATGTTAGGTACTTGTAGTTTTGGTTGTGCTAAGTTAGGGAAAGTAGAAGAGAAAAAGGTTCAGGGACAATTAGAAATAAACAAAGCATGCTTTCCTAAAAACTGACTTGTGTCTTTTTCCTTTTTAGCATACCAACCCATGGCAAGACGTAATCATTGAAGGGGCCAGTCTGCTAAACAAAGACAGAGGCTGGCATAGAGCTCGGCAGAGGACTTGCTAAGGGTAAATAGTCTTAATTTTTTCTTTTTCTTCTCCCCCAAAAGATAGGTTTTTGTCTTTTGGGGTGTGCTAAGTTAGGGAAAGCAGAACAGCAAATGTTTCAGAGACAGTTAGTAGCAAACAAAGCATGCTTTCCTAAAAACTGACTGTTGTGTCTTTTTCTTTATAGCTTACCGACACCTGGCCAGACAGAATCGGCGAAGGGTCCAGTCTGCTAAACAAAGACAGAGGCTTTTTCTCCCCCCCCCCCCCCCCAAAAGATAGGTTTTTGTCTTTTGGGGTGTGCTAAATTAGGGAAAGCAGAACAACAAAGGTTTCAGAGACAGTTAGTAGCAAACACAGCATGCTTTCCTAAAAACTGACTGTTGTGTCTTTTTTTCTTTATAGCATACCGACACCTGGCAAGACAGAATCGGCGAAGGGTCCAGTCTGCTAAACAAAGACAGAGGTTGGCATAGAGCTTGGCGGAGGACTTGCTATGGGTAAATAATCTTAATTTTTTCTTTCCCCCCCTTCCTAAGTTAGGTTTTTGTCTTTTGGGGTTTGCTAAGTTAGGGAAAGCAGAACTGCAAAGTTTTCAAAGACAGTTAGTGGCAAACAAAGCATGCTTTCCTAAAAACTGACTGTTGTGTCTTTTTTCTTTATAGCATACCAACACCTGGCAAGACAGAATCGGCGAAGGGTCCAGTCTGCTAAACAAAGACAGAGGCTGGCATAGATCTCGGCAGAGGACTTGCTAAAGGTAAATAGTCTTAATTTTTTTCTTCCCCCCTCCCCCCCATGTTAGGTACTTGTATTTTAGGGTGTGTTAAGTTAGTGAAAGTAGAAGAGAATAAGGTTCAGGTACAGTTAGGAACAAAGCATGCTTTCCTAAAAACTGACTTGTGTCTTTTTCCTTTTTAGCATACCAACCCCTGGCAAGATGTAATCATCAAAGGGTCCAGTCTGCTAAACAAAGACAGAGGCTGGCATAGAGCTCGGAGGAGGACTTGCCAAGGGTAAATAGTCTTAATTTTTTCTTTTTCTTCTCCCCCAAAAGATAGGTTTTTGTCTTTTGGGGTGTGCTAAGTTAGGGAAAGCAGAACAGCAAATGTTTCAGAGACAGTTAGTAGCAAACAAAGCATGCTTTCCTAAAAACTGACTGTTGTGTCTTTTTTTCTTTATAGCATACCGACACCTGGCAAGACAGAATCGGCGAAGGGTCCAGTCTGCTAAACAAAAACAGAGGTTGGCATAGAGCTTGGCGGAGGACTTGCTATGGGTAAATAATCTTAATTTTTTCATTCCCCCCTTCCTAAGTTATGTTTTTGTCTTTTGGGGTTTGCTAAGTTAGGGAAAGCAGAACTGCAAAGTTTTCAAAGACCGTTAGTGGCAAACAAAGCATGCTTTCCTAAAAACTGACTGTTGTGTCTTTTTTCTTTATAGCATACCAACACCCGGCAAGACAGAATCGATGAAGGGTCCAGTCTGCTAAACAAAGACAGAGGCTGGCATAGAGCTCGGCAGAGGACTTGCTAAGGGTAAATAGTCTTAATTTTTTTCTTCCACCCCCCCCCCCCCCCCCAAGTTAGGTTCTTGTATTTTAGGGTGTGCTAAGTTCGTGAAAGTAGAAGAGAAAAAGGTTCAGGTACAGTCAGGAACAAAGCATGCTTTCCTAAAAACTGACTTGTGTCTTTTTCCTTTTTAGCATACCAACCCCTGGCAAGATGTAATCATCGAAGGGTCCAGTCTGCTAAACAAAGACAGAGGATGGCATAGAGCTCGGAGGATGACTTTCCAAGGGTAAATAGTCTTAATTTTTTCTTTCCCCCCCCAAGTTAGTTTTTTTGTCTTTTGGGTTGTGCTAAGTTAGGGAAAGTAGAAGAGAAAAAGGTTCAGGGACAATTAGAAATAAACAAAGCATGCTTTCCTAAAAACGGACTTGTGTCTTTTTCCTTTTTAGCATACCAACCCATGGCAAGACGTAATCATTGAAGGGGCCAGTCTGCTAAACAAAGACAGAGGCTGGCATAGAGCTCGGCAGAGGACTTGCTAAGGGTAAATAGTCTTAATTTTTTTCTTCCACCCCCCATCCCCAAGTTAGGTTCTTGTATTTTAGGGTGTGCTAAGTTAGTGAAAGTAGAAGAGAAAAAGGTTCAGGTACAGTTAGGCACAAAGCATGCTTTCCTAAAAACGGACTTGTGTCTTTTTCCTTTTTAGCATACCAACCCCTGGCAAGATGTAATCATCGAAGGGTCCAGTCTGCTAAACAAAGACAGAGGCTGGCATAGAACTCGGAGGAGGACTTGCCAAGGGTAAATAGTATTCATTTTTTCTTCCCCCCCCCCCCAAGTTAGTTTTTTTGTCTTTTGGGTTGTGCTAAGTTAGGTAAAGTAGAAGAGAAAAAGGTTCAGGGACAATTAGAAATAAACAAAGCATGCTTTCCTAAAAACTGACTTGTGTCTTTTTCCTTTTTAGCATACCAACCCATGGCAAGACGTAATCATTGAAGGGGCCAGTCTGCTAAACAAAGACAGAGGCTGGCATAGAGCTCGGCAGAGGACTTGCTAAGGGTAAATAGTCTTAATTTTTTCTTTCCATCCCCCCCCAAAAGATAGGTTTTTGTCTTTTGGGGTGTGCTAAGTTAGGGAAAGCAGAAGAGCAAAGGTTTCAGAGACAGTTAGTAGCAAACATAGCATGCTTTCCTAAAAACTGACTGTTGTGTCTTTTTCTTTATAGCTTGCCGACACCTGGCAAGTCAGAATCGGCGAAGGGTCCAGTCTGCTAAACAAAGACAGAGGCTTTTTCTTCCCCCCCCCAAAAGATAGGTTTTTGTCTTTTGGGGTGTGCTAAATTAGGGAAAGCAGAACAACAAAGGTTTCAGAGACAGTTAGTAGCAAACAAAGCATGCTTTCCTAAAAACTGACTGTTGTGTCTATTTTTCTTTATAGCATACCGACACCTGGCAAGACAGAATCACGAAGGGTCCAGTCTGCTAAACAAAGACAGAGGTTGGCATAGAGCTTGGCGGAGGACTTGCTATGGGTAAATAATCTTATTTTTTTCTTTCCCCCCTTCCTAAGTTAGGTTTTTGTCTTTTGGGGTTTGCTAAGTTAGGGAAAGCAGAACTGCAAAGTTTTCGAGTACAGTTAGTGGCAAACAAAGTATGCTTTCCTAAAAACTGACTGTTGTGTCTTTTTTTCTTTATAGCATACCGACACCTGGCAAGACAGAATCGGCGAAGGATCCAGTCTGCTAAACAAAGACAGAGGCTGGCATAGATCTCGGCAGAGGACTTGCTATGGGTAAATAATCTTAATTTTTTCTTTCCCCCCTTCCTAAGTTATGTTTTTGTCTTTTGGGGTTTGCTAAGTTAGGGAAAGCAGAACTGCAAAGTTTTCAAAGACCGTTAGTGGCAAACAAAGCATGCTTTCCTAAAAACTGACTGTTGTGTCTTTTTTCTTTATAGCATACCAACACCTGGCAAGACAGAATCGATGAAGGGTCCAGTCTGCTAAACAAAGACAGAGGCTGGCATAGAGCTCGGCAGAGGACTTGCTAAGGGTAAATAGTCTTAATTTTTTTCTTCCACCCCCCCCCCCCCAAGTTAGGTTCTTGTATTTTAGGGTGTGCTAAGTTAGTGAAAGTAGAAGAGAAAAAGGTTCAGGTACAGTCAGGAACAAAGCATGCCTTCCTAAAAACTGACTTGTGTCTTTTTCCTTTTTAGCATACCAACCCCTGGCAAGATGTAATCATCGAAGGGTCAAGTCTGCTAAACAAAGACAGAGGATGGCACAGAGCTCGGAGGATGACTTTCCAAGGGTAAATAGTCTTAATTTATTCTTCCCCCCCCCCCCCCCCCCCCCAAGTTATTTTTTTTGTCTTTTGGGTTGTGCTAAGTTAGGGAAAGTAGAAGAGAAAAAGGTTCAGGGACAATTAGAAATAAACAAAGCATGCTTTCCTAAAAACGGACTTGTGTCTTTTTCCTTTTTAGCATACCAACCCATGGCAAGACGTAATCATTGAAGGGGCCAGTCTGCTAAACAAAGACAGAGCCTGGCATAGAGCTCGGCAGAGGACTTGCTAAGGGTAAATAGTCTTAATTTTTTTCTTCCACCCCCCATCCCCAAGTTAGGTTCTTGTATTTTAGGGTGTGCTAAGTTAGTGAAAATAGAAGAGAAAAAGGTTCAGGTACAGTTAGGCACAAAGCATGCTTTCCTAAAAACGGACTTGTGTCTTTTTCCTTTTTAGCATACCAACCCCTGGCAAGATGTAATCATCGAAGGGTCCAGTCTGCTAAACAAAGACAGAGGCTGGCATAGAACTCGGAGGAGGACTTGCCAAGGGTAAATAGTCTTAATTTTTTCTCCCCCCCCCCCCCCAAGTTAGTTTTTTTGTCTTTTGGGTTGTGCTAAGTTAGGGAAAGTAGAAGAGAAAAAGGTTCAGGGACAATTAGAAATAAACAAAGCATGCTTTCCTAAAAACTGACTTGTGTCTTTTTCCTTTTTAGCATACCAACCCATGGCAAGACGTAATCATTGAAGGGGCCAGTCTGCTAAACAAAGACAGAGACTGGCATAGAGCTCGGCAGAGGACTTGCTAAAGGTAAATTGTCTTAATTTTTTCTTTCCATCCCCCCCAAAAGATAGGTTTTTGTCTTTTGGGGTGTGCTAATTTAGGGAAAGCAGAAGAGCAAAGGTTTCAGAGACAGTTAGTAGCAAACATAGCATGCTTTCCTAAAAACTGACTGTTGTGTCTTTTTCTTTATAGCTTGCCGACACCTGGCAAGTCAGAATCGGCGAAGGGTCCAGTCTGCTAAACAAAGACAGAGGCTTTTTCTTCCCCCCCCCCCCAAAAGATAGGTTTTTGTCTTTTGGGGTGTGCTAAATTAGGGAAAGCAGAACAACAAAGGTTTCAGAGACAGTTAGTAGCAAACAAAGCATGCTTTCCTAAAAACTGACTGTTGTGTCTATTTTTCTTTATAGCATACCGACACCTGGCAAGACAGAATCGCGAAGGGTCCAGTCTGCTAAACAAAGACAGAGGTTGGCATAGAGCTTGGCGGAGGACTTGCTATGGGTAAATAATCTTATTTTTTTCTTTCCCCCCTTCCTAAGTTAGGTTTTTGTCTTTTGGGGTTTGCTAAGTTAGGGAAAGCAGAACTGCAAAGTTTTCGAGTACAGTTAGTGGCAAACAAAGTATGCTTTCCTAAAAACTGACTGTTGTGTCTTTTTTTCTTTATAGCATACCGGCACCTGGCAAGACAGAATCGGCGAAGGATCCAGTCTGCTAAACAAAGACAGAGGCTGGCATAGATCTCGGCAGAGGACTTGCTAAAGGTAAATAGTCTTAATTTTTTCTTCCCCCCTCCCCCCCATGTTAGGTACTTGTAGTTTGGGGTGTGCTAAGTTAGTCAAAGTAGAAGAGAAAAAGGTTCAGGGACAGTTAGGAACAAACAAAGCATGCTTTCCTAAAAACTGACTTGTGTCTTTTTCCTTTTCAGCATACCAACCCCTGGCAAGATGTAATCATCGAAGGGTCCAGTCTGCTAAACAAAGACAGAGGCTGGCATAGAGCTCGGAGGAGGACTTGCCAAGAGTAAATAGTCTTATTTTTTTCTTTTTCTCCCCCCCCCCAAGTTAGTTTTTTTGTCTTTTGGGTTGTGCTAAGTTAGGGAAAGTAGAAGAGAAAAAGGTTCAGGGACAATTAGAAATAAACAAAGCATGCTTTCCTAAAAACTGACTTGTGTCTTTTTCCTTTTTAGCATACCAACCCATGGCAAGACGTAATCATTGAAGGGACCAGTCTGCTAAACAAAGACAGAGGCTGGCATAGAGCTCGGCAGAGGACTTGCTAAGGGTAAATAGTCTTAATTTTTTATTTTTCTTCCCCCCCAAAAGATAGGTTTTTGTCTTTTGGGGTGTGCTAAGTTAGGGAAAGCAGAACAGCAAATGTTTCAGAGACAGTTAGTAGCAAACAAAGCATGCTTTCCTAAAAACTGACTGTTGTGTCTTTTTCTTTATAGCTTACCGACACCTGGCAAGACAGAATCGGCGAAGGGTCCAGTCTGCTAAACAAAGATAGAGGCTTTTTCTCCCCCCCCCCCCCCCCCAAAAAAAAAAGATAGGTTTTTGTCTTTTGGGGTGTGCTAAATTAGGGAAAGCAGAACAACAAAGGTTTCAGAGACAGTTAGTAGCAAACAAAGCATGCTTTCCTAAAAGCTGACTGTTGTGTCTTTTTTTCTTTATAGCATACCGACACCTGGCAAGACAGAATCGGCGAAGGGTCCAGTCTGCTAAACAAAGACAGAGGTTGGCATAGAGCTTGGCGGAGGACTTGCTAAGGGTAAATAATCTTAATTTTTTCTTTCCCCCCCCTTCCTAAGTTAGGTTTTTGTCTTTTGGGGTTTGCTAAGTTAGGGAAAACAGAACTGCAAAGTTTTCAAAGACAGTTAGTGGCAAACAAAGCATGCTTTCCTAAAAACTGACTGTTGTGTCTTTTTCTTTATAGCTTACCGACACCTGGCAAGACAGAATCTGCTAAACAAAGACAGAGGCTTTCCCCCCCCCAAAAAAAGATAGGTTTTTGTCTTTTGGGGTGTGCTAAATTAGGGAAAGCAGAACAACAAAGTTTTCAGAGACAGTTAGTAGCAAACAAAGCATGCTTTCCTAAAAACTGACTGTTGTGTCTTTTTTTCTTTATAGCATACCAACACCTGGCAAGACAGAATCGGCGAAGGGTCCAGTCTGCTAAACAAAGACAGAGGCTGGCATAGATCTCGGCAGAGGACTTGCTAAATGTAAATAGTCTTAATTTTTTTCTTCCCCCCTCCCCCCCATGTTAGGTACTTGTAGTTTTGGTTGTGCTAAGTTAGGGAAAGTAGAAGAGAAAAAGGTTCAGGGACAATTAGAAATAAACAAAGCATGCTTTCCTAAAAACTGACTTGTGTCTTTTTCCTTTTTAGCATACCAACCCATGGCAAGACGTAATCATTGAAGGGGCCAGTCTGCTAAACAAAGACAGAGGCTGGCATAGAGCTCGGCAGAGGACTTGCTAAGGGTAAATAGTCTTAATTTTTTCTTTTTCTTCTCCCCCAAAAGATAGGTTTTTGTCTTTTGGGGTGTGCTAAGTTAGGGAAAGCAGAACAGCAAATGTTTCAGAGACAGTTAGTAGCAAACAAAGCATGCTTTCCTAAAAACTGACTGTTGTGTCTTTTTCTTTATAGCTTACCGACACCTGGCCAGACAGAATCGGCGAAGGGTCCAGTCTGCTAAACAAAGACAGAGGCTTTTTCTCCCCCCCCCCCCCCCCCAAAAGATAGGTTTTTGTCTTTTGGGGTGTGCTAAATTAGGGAAAGCAGAACAACAAAGGTTTCAGAGACAGTTAGTAGCAAACACAGCATGCTTTCCTAAAAACTGACTGTTGTGTCTTTTTTTCTTTATAGCATACCGACACCTGGCAAGACAGAATCGGCGAAGGGTCCAGTCTGCTAAACAAAGACAGAGGTTGGCATAGAGCTTGGCGGAGGACTTGCTATGGGTAAATAATCTTAATTTTTTCTTTCCCCCCCTTCCTAAGTTAGGTTTTTGTCTTTTGGGGTTTGCTAAGTTAGGGAAAGCAGAACTGCAAAGTTTTCAAAGACAGTTAGTGGCAAACAAAGCATGCTTTCCTAAAAACTGACTGTTGTGTCTTTTTTCTTTATAGCATACCAACACCTGGCAAGACAGAATCGGCGAAGGGTCCAGTCTGCTAAACAAAGACAGAGGCTGGCATAGATCTCGGCAGAGGACTTGCTAAAGGTAAATAGTCTTAATTTTTTTCTTCCCCCCTCCCCCCCATGTTAGGTACTTGTATTTTAGGGTGTGTTAAGTTAGTGAAAGTAGAAGAGAATAAGGTTCAGGTACAGTTAGGAACAAAGCATGCTTTCCTAAAAACTGACTTGTGTCTTTTTCCTTTTTAGCATACCAACCCCTGGCAAGATGTAATCATCAAAGGGTCCAGTCTGCTAAACAAAGACAGAGGCTGGCATAGAGCTCGGAGGAGGACTTGCCAAGGGTAAATAGTCTTAATTTTTTCTTTTTCTTCTCCCCCAAAAGATAGGTTTTTGTCTTTTGGGGTGTGCTAAGTTAGGGAAAGCAGAACAGCAAATGTTTCAGAGACAGTTAGTAGCAAACAAAGCATGCTTTCCTAAAAACTGACTGTTGTGTCTTTTTTTCTTTATAGCATACCGACACCTGGCAAGACAGAATCGGCGAAGGGTCCAGTCTGCTAAACAAAAACAGAGGTTGGCATAGAGCTTGGCGGAGGACTTGCTATGGGTAAATAATCTTAATTTTTTCATTCCCCCCTTCCTAAGTTATGTTTTTGTCTTTTGGGGTTTGCTAAGTTAGGGAAAGCAGAACTGCAAAGTTTTCAAAGACCGTTAGTGGCAAACAAAGCATGCTTTCCTAAAAACTGACTGTTGTGTCTTTTTTCTTTATAGCATACCAACACCCGGCAAGACAGAATCGATGAAGGGTCCAGTCTGCTAAACAAAGACAGAGGCTGGCATAGAGCTCGGCAGAGGACTTGCTAAGGGTAAATAGTCTTAATTTTTTTCTTCCACCCCCCCCCCCCCCCCCAAGTTAGGTTCTTGTATTTTAGGGTGTGCTAAGTTCGTGAAAGTAGAAGAGAAAAAGGTTCAGGTACAGTCAGGAACAAAGCATGCTTTCCTAAAAACTGACTTGTGTCTTTTTCCTTTTTAGCATACCAACCCCTGGCAAGATGTAATCATCGAAGGGTCCAGTCTGCTAAACAAAGACAGAGGATGGCATAGAGCTCGGAGGATGACTTTCCAAGGGTAAATAGTCTTAATTTTTTCTTTCCCCCCCCCCAAGTTAGTTTTTTTGTCTTTTGGGTTGTGCTAAGTTAGGGAAAGTAGAAGAGAAAAAGGTTCAGGGACAATTAGAAATAAACAAAGCATGCTTTCCTAAAAACGGACTTGTGTCTTTTTCCTTTTTAGCATACCAACCCATGGCAAGACGTAATCATTGAAGGGGCCAGTCTGCTAAACAAAGACAGAGGCTGGCATAGAGCTCGGCAGAGGACTTGCTAAGGGTAAATAGTCTTAATTTTTTTCTTCCACCCCCCATCCCCAAGTTAGGTTCTTGTATTTTAGGGTGTGCTAAGTTAGTGAAAGTAGAAGAGAAAAAGGTTCAGGTACAGTTAGGCACAAAGCATGCTTTCCTAAAAACGGACTTGTGTCTTTTTCCTTTTTAGCATACCAACCCCTGGCAAGATGTAATCATCGAAGGGTCCAGTCTGCTAAACAAAGACAGAGGCTGGCATAGAACTCGGAGGAGGACTTGCCAAGGGTAAATAGTATTCATTTTTTCTTTCCCCCCCCCCCCAAGTTAGTTTTTTTGTCTTTTGGGTTGTGCTAAGTTAGGTAAAGTAGAAGAGAAAAAGGTTCAGGGACAATTAGAAATAAACAAAGCATGCTTTCCTAAAAACTGACTTGTGTCTTTTTCCTTTTTAGCATACCAACCCATGGCAAGACGTAATCATTGAAGGGGCCAGTCTGCTAAACAAAGACAGAGGCTGGCATAGAGCTCGGCAGAGGACTTGCTAAGGGTAAATAGTCTTAATTTTTTCTTTCCATCCCCCCCCAAAAGATAGGTTTTTGTCTTTTGGGGTGTGCTAAGTTAGGGAAAGCAGAAGAGCAAAGGTTTCAGAGACAGTTAGTAGCAAACATAGCATGCTTTCCTAAAAACTGACTGTTGTGTCTTTTTCTTTATAGCTTGCCGACACCTGGCAAGTCAGAATCGGCGAAGGGTCCAGTCTGCTAAACAAAGACAGAGGCTTTTTCTTCCCCCCCCCAAAAGATAGGTTTTTGTCTTTTGGGGTGTGCTAAATTAGGGAAAGCAGAACAACAAAGGTTTCAGAGACAGTTAGTAGCAAACAAAGCATGCTTTCCTAAAAACTGACTGTTGTGTCTATTTTTCTTTATAGCATACCGACACCTGGCAAGACAGAATCACGAAGGGTCCAGTCTGCTAAACAAAGACAGAGGTTGGCATAGAGCTTGGCGGAGGACTTGCTATGGGTAAATAATCTTATTTTTTTCTTTCCCCCCTTCCTAAGTTAGGTTTTTGTCTTTTGGGGTTTGCTAAGTTAGGGAAAGCAGAACTGCAAAGTTTTCGAGTACAGTTAGTGGCAAACAAAGTATGCTTTCCTAAAAACTGACTGTTGTGTCTTTTTTTCTTTATAGCATACCGACACCTGGCAAGACAGAATCGGCGAAGGATCCAGTCTGCTAAACAAAGACAGAGGCTGGCATAGATCTCGGCAGAGGACTTGCTATGGGTAAATAATCTTAATTTTTTCTTTCCCCCCTTCCTAAGTTATGTTTTTGTCTTTTGGGGTTTGCTAAGTTAGGGAAAGCAGAACTGCAAAGTTTTCAAAGACCGTTAGTGGCAAACAAAGCATGCTTTCCTAAAAACTGACTGTTGTGTCTTTTTTCTTTATAGCATACCAACACCTGGCAAGACAGAATCGATGAAGGGTCCAGTCTGCTAAACAAAGACAGAGGCTGGCATAGAGCTCGGCAGAGGACTTGCTAAGGGTAAATAGTCTTAATTTTTTTCTTCCACCCCCCCCCCCCAAGTTAGGTTCTTGTATTTTAGGGTGTGCTAAGTTAGTGAAAGTAGAAGAGAAAAAGGTTCAGGTACAGTCAGGAACAAAGCATGCCTTCCTAAAAACTGACTTGTGTCTTTTTCCTTTTTAGCATACCAACCCCTGGCAAGATGTAATCATCGAAGGGTCAAGTCTGCTAAACAAAGACAGAGGATGGCACAGAGCTCGGAGGATGACTTTCCAAGGGTAAATAGTCTTAATTTATTCTTCCCCCCCCCAAGTTAGTTTTTTTGTCTTTTGGGTTGTGCTAAGTTAGGGAAAGTAGAAGAGAAAAAGGTTCAGGGACAATTAGAAATAAACAAAGCATGCTTTCCTAAAAACGGACTTGTGTCTTTTTCCTTTTTAGCATACCAACCCATGGCAAGACGTAATCATTGAAGGGGCCAGTCTGCTAAACAAAGACAGAGCCTGGCATAGAGCTCGGCAGAGGACTTGCTAAGGGTAAATAGTCTTAATTTTTTTCTTCCACCCCCCATCCCCAAGTTAGGTTCTTGTATTTTAGGGTGTGCTAAGTTAGTGAAAATAGAAGAGAAAAAGGTTCAGGTACAGTTAGGCACAAAGCATGCTTTCCTAAAAACGGACTTGTGTCTTTTTCCTTTTTAGCATACCAACCCCTGGCAAGATGTAATCATCGAAGGGTCCAGTCTGCTAAACAAAGACAGAGGCTGGCATAGAACTCGGAGGAGGACTTGCCAAGGGTAAATAGTCTTAATTTTTTCTCCCCCCCCCCCCCAAGTTAGTTTTTTTGTCTTTTGGGTTGTGCTAAGTTAGGGAAAGTAGAAGAGAAAAAGGTTCAGGGACAATTAGAAATAAACAAAGCATGCTTTCCTAAAAACTGACTTGTGTCTTTTTCCTTTTTAGCATACCAACCCATGGCAAGACGTAATCATTGAAGGGGCCAGTCTGCTAAACAAAGACAGAGACTGGCATAGAGCTCGGCAGAGGACTTGCTAAAGGTAAATTGTCTTAATTTTTTCTTTCCATCCCCCCCAAAAGATAGGTTTTTGTCTTTTGGGGTGTGCTAATTTAGGGAAAGCAGAAGAGCAAAGGTTTCAGAGACAGTTAGTAGCAAACATAGCATGCTTTCCTAAAAACTGACTGTTGTGTCTTTTTCTTTATAGCTTGCCGACACCTGGCAAGTCAGAATCGGCGAAGGGTCCAGTCTGCTAAACAAAGACAGAGGCTTTTTCTTCCCCCCCCCCAAAAGATAGGTTTTTGTCTTTTGGGGTGTGCTAAATTAGGGAAAGCAGAACAACAAAGGTTTCAGAGACAGTTAGTAGCAAACAAAGCATGCTTTCCTAAAAACTGACTGTTGTGTCTATTTTTCTTTATAGCATACCGACACCTGGCAAGACAGAATCGCGAAGGGTCCAGTCTGCTAAACAAAGACAGAGGTTGGCATAGAGCTTGGCGGAGGACTTGCTATGGGTAAATAATCTTATTTTTTTCTTTCCCCCCTTCCTAAGTTAGGTTTTTGTCTTTTGGGGTTTGCTAAGTTAGGGAAAGCAGAACTGCAAAGTTTTCGAGTACAGTTAGTGGCAAACAAAGTATGCTTTCCTAAAAACTGACTGTTGTGTCTTTTTTTCTTTATAGCATACCGGCACCTGGCAAGACAGAATCGGCGAAGGATCCAGTCTGCTAAACAAAGACAGAGGCTGGCATAGATCTCGGCAGAGGACTTGCTAAAGGTAAATAGTCTTAATTTTTTCTTCCCCCCTCCCCCCCATGTTAGGTACTTGTAGTTTGGGGTGTGCTAAGTTAGTCAAAGTAGAAGAGAAAAAGGTTCAGGGACAGTTAGGAACAAACAAAGCATGCTTTCCTAAAAACTGACTTGTGTCTTTTTCCTTTTCAGCATACCAACCCCTGGCAAGATGTAATCATCGAAGGGTCCAGTCTGCTAAACAAAGACAGAGGCTGGCATAGAGCTCGGAGGAGGACTTGCCAAGAGTAAATAGTCTTATTTTTTTCTTTTTCTCCCCCCCCCCAAGTTAGTTTTTTTGTCTTTTGGGTTGTGCTAAGTTAGGGAAAGTAGAAGAGAAAAAGGTTCAGGGACAATTAGAAATAAACAAAGCATGCTTTCCTAAAAACTGACTTGTGTCTTTTTCCTTTTTAGCATACCAACCCATGGCAAGACGTAATCATTGAAGGGACCAGTCTGCTAAACAAAGACAGAGGCTGGCATAGAGCTCGGCAGAGGACTTGCTAAGGGTAAATAGTCTTAATTTTTTATTTTTCTTCCCCCCCAAAAGATAGGTTTTTGTCTTTTGGGGTGTGCTAAGTTAGGGAAAGCAGAACAGCAAATGTTTCAGAGACAGTTAGTAGCAAACAAAGCATGCTTTCCTAAAAACTGACTGTTGTGTCTTTTTCTTTATAGCTTACCGACACCTGGCAAGACAGAATCGGCGAAGGGTCCAGTCTGCTAAACAAAGATAGAGGCTTTTTCTCCCCCCCCCCCCCCCCCAAAAAAAAAGATAGGTTTTTGTCTTTTGGGGTGTGCTAAATTAGGGAAAGCAGAACAACAAAGGTTTCAGAGACAGTTAGTAGCAAACAAAGCATGCTTTCCTAAAAGCTGACTGTTGTGTCTTTTTTTCTTTATAGCATACCGACACCTGGCAAGACAGAATCGGCGAAGGGTCCAGTCTGCCAAACAAAGACAGAGGTTGGCATAGAGCTTGGCGGAGGACTTGCTATGGGTAAATAATCTTAATTTTTTCTTTCCCCCCTTCCTAAGTTATGTTTTTGTCTTTTGGGGTTTGCTAAGTTAGGGAAAGCAGAACTGCAAAGTTTTCAAAGACAGTTAGTGGCAAACAAAGCATGCTTTCCTAAAAACTGACTGTTGTGTCTTTTTTCTTTATAGCATACCAACACCTGGCAAGACAGAGTCGACGAAGGGTCCAGTCTGCTAAACAAAGACAGAGGGTGGCATAGAGCTCGGCAGAGGACTTGCTAAGGGTAAATAGTCTTAATTTTTTTCTTCCCCCTCCAAGTTAGGTTCTTGTATTTTAGGGTGTGCTAAGTTAGTGAAAGTAGAAGAGAAAAAGGTTCAGGTACAGTTAGGCACAAAGCATGCTTTCCTACAAACGGACTTGTGTCTTTTTCCTTTTTAGCATACCAACCCCTGGCAAGATGTAATCATCGAAGGGTCCAGTCTGCTAAACAAAGACAGAGGCTGGCATAGAACTCGGAGGAGGACTTGCCAAGGGTAAATAGTATTAATTTTTTCTTCCCCCCCCCAAGTTAGTTTTTTTGTCTTTTGGGTTGTGCTAAGTTAGGGAAAGTAGAAGAGAAAAAGGTTCAGGGACAATTAGAAATAAGCAAAGCATGCTTTCCTAAAAACTGACTTGTGTCTTTTTCCTTTTTAGCATACTAACCCATGGCAAGACGTAATTATTGAAGGGGCCAGTCTGCTAAACAAAGACAGAGGCTGGCATAGAGCTCGGCAGAGGACTTGCTAAGGGTAAATAGTCTTATTTTTTTCTTTTTCTTCCCCCCCAAAAGATAGGTTTTTGTCTTTTGGGGTGTGCTAAGTTAGGGAAAGCAGAAGAGCAAAGGTTTCAGAGACAGTTAGTAGCAAACAAAGCATGCTTTCCTAAAAACTGACTGTTGTGTCTTTTTCTTTATAGCTTACCGACACCTGGCAAGACAGAATCTGCTAAACAAAGACAGAGGCTTTCCCCCCCCCAAAAAAAGATAGGTTTTTGTCTTTTGGGGTGTGCTAAATTAGGGAAAGCAGAACAACAAAGTTTTCAGAGACAGTTAGTAGCAAACAAAGCATGCTTTCCTAAAAACTGACTGTTGTGTCTTTTTTTCTTTATAGCATACCGACACCTGGCAAGACAGAATCGGCGAAGGGTCCAGTCTGCTAAACAAAGACAGAGGCTGGCATAGATCTCGGCAGAGGACTTGCTAAATGTAAATAGTCTTAATTTTTTTCTTCCCCCCTCCCCCCCATGTTAGGTACTTGTAGTTTGGGTTGTGCTAAGTTAGGGAAAGTAGAAGAGAAAAAGGTTCAGGGACAATTAGAAATAAACAAAGCATGCTTTCCTAAAAACTGACTTGTGTCTTTTTCCTTTTTAGCATACCAACCCATGGCAAGACGTAATCATTGAAGGGGCCAGTCTGCTAAACAAAGACAGAGGCTGGCATAGAGCTCGGCAGAGGACTTGCTAAGGGTAAATAGTCTTAATTTTTTCTTTTTCTTCTCCCCCAAAAGATAGGTTTTTGTCTTTTGGGGTGTGCTAAGTTAGGGAAAGCAGAACAGCAAATGTTTCAGAGACAGTTAGTAGCAAACAAAGCATGCTTTCCTAAAAACTGACTGTTGTGTCTTTTTCTTTATAGCTTACCGACACCTGGCCAGACAGAATCGGCGAAGGGTCCAGTCTGCTAAAAAAAAGACAGAGGCTTTTTCTCCCCCCCCCCCCCCCCCCAAAAGATAGGTTTTTGTCTTTTGGGGTGTGCTAAATTAGGGAAAGCAGAACAACAAAGGTTTCAGAGACAGTTAGTAGCAAACACAGCATGCTTTCCTAAAAACTGACTGTTGTGTCTTTTTTTCTTTATTGCATACCGACACCTGGCAAGACAGAATCGGCGAAGGGTCCAGTCTGCTAAACAAAGACAGAGGTTGGCATAGAGCTTGGCGGAGGACTTGCTATGGGTAAATAATCTTATTTTTTTCTTTCCCCCCTTCCTAAGTTAGGTTTTTGTCTTTTGGGGTTTGCTAAGTTAGGGAAAGCAGAACTGCAAAGTTTTCAAAGACAGTTAGTGGCAAACAAAGCATGCTTTCCTAAAAACTGACTGTTGTGTCTTTTTTCTTTATAGCATACCAACACCTGGCAAGACAGAATCGGCGAAGGGTCCAGTCTGCTAAACAAAGACAGAGGCTGGCATAGATCTCGGCAGAGGACTTGCTAAAGGTAAATAGTCTTAATTTTTTTCTTCCCCCCTCCCCCCCATGTTAGGTACTTGTATTTTAGGGTGTGTTAAGTTAGTGAAAGTAGAAGAGAATAAGGTTCAGGTACAGTTAGGAACAAAGCATGCTTTCCTAAAAACTGACTTGTGTCTTTTTCCTTTTTAGCATACCAACCCCTGGCAAGATGTAATCATCAAAGGGTCCAGTCTGCTAAACAAAGACAGAGGCTGGCATAGAGCTCGGAGGAGGACTTGCCAAGGGTAAATAGTCTTAATTTTTTCTTTTTCTTCTCCCCCAAAAGATAGGTTTTTGTCTTTTGGGGTGTGCTAAGTTAGGGAAAGCAGAACAGCAAATGTTTCAGAGACAGTTAGTAGCAAACAAAGCATGCTTTCCTAAAAACTGACTGTTGTGTCTTTTTTTCTTTATAGCATACCGACACCTGGCAAGACAGAATCGGCGAAGGGTCCAGTCTGCTAAACAAAAACAGAGGTTGGCATAGAGCTTGGCGGAGGACTTGCTATGGGTAAATAATCTTAATTTTTTCTTTCCCCCCTTCCTAAGTTATGTTTTTGTCTTTTGGGGTTTGCTAAGTTAGGGAAAGCAGAACCTCAAAGTTTTCAAAGACCGTTAGTGGCAAACAAAGCATGCTTTCCTAAAAACTGACTGTTGTGTCTTTTTTCTTTATAGCATACCAACACCTGGCAAGACAGAATCGATGAAGGGTCCAGTCTGCTAAACAAAGACAGAGGCTGGCATAGAGCTCGGCAGAGGACTTGCTAAGGGTAAATAGTCTTAATTTTTTTCTTCCACCCCCCCCCCCCCCCCCAAGTTAGGTTCTTGTATTTTAGGGTGTGCTAAGTTAGTGAAAGTAGAAGAGAAAAAGGTTCAGGTACAGTCAGGAACAAAGCATGCTTTCCTAAAAACTGACTTGTGTCTTTTTCCTTTTTAGCATACCAACCCCTGGCAAGATGTAATCATCGAAGGGTCCAGTCTGCTAAACAAAGACAGAGGATGGCATAGAGCTCGGAGGATGACTTTCCAAGGGTAAATAGTCTTAATTTTTTCTTTCCCCCCCCCAAGTTAGTTTTTTTGTCTTTTGGGTTGTGCTAAGTTAGGGAAAGTAGAAGAGAAAAAGGTTCAGGGACAATTAGAAATAAACAAAGCATGCTTTCCTAAAAACGGACTTGTGTCTTTTTCCTTTTTAGCATACCAACCCATGGCAAGACGTAATCATTGAAGGGGCCAGTCTGCTAAACAAAGACAGAGGCTGGCATAGAGCTCGGCAGAGGACTTGCTAAGGGTAAATAGTCTTAATTTTTTTCTTCCACCCCCCATCCCCAAGTTAGGTTCTTGTATTTTAGGGTGTGCTAAGTTAGTGAAAGTAGAAGAGAAAAAGGTTCAGGTACAGTTAGGCACAAAGCATGCTTTCCTAAAAACGGACTTGTGTCTTTTTCCTTTTAAGCATACCAACCCCTGGCAAGATGTAATCATCGAAGGGTCCAGTCTGCTAAACAAAGACAGAGGCTGGCATAGAACTCGGAGGAGGACTTGCCAAGGGTAAATAGTATTCATTTTTTCTTTCCCCCCCCCCCCAAGTTAGTTTTTTTGTCTTTTGGGTTGTGCTAAGTTAGGTAAAGTAGAAGAGAAAAAGGTTCAGGGACAATTAGAAATAAACAAAGCATGCTTTCCTAAAAACTGACTTGTGTCTTTTTCCTTTTTAGCATACCAACCCATGGCAAGACGTAATCATTGAAGGGGCCAGTCTGCTAAACAAAGACAGAGGCTGGCATAGAGCTCGGCAGAGGACTTGCTAAGGGTAAATAGTCTTAATTTTTTCTTTCCATCCCCCCCCAAAAGATAGGTTTTTGTCTTTTGGGGTGTGCTAAGTTAGGGAAAGCAGAAGAGCAAAGGTTTCAGAGACAGTTAGTAGCAAACATAGCATGCTTTCCTAAAAACTGACTGTTGTGTCTTTTTCTTTATAGCTTGCCGACACCTGGCAAGTCAGAATCGGCGAAGGGTCCAGTCTGCTAAACAAAGACAGAGGCTTTTTCTTCCCCCCCCCCAAAAGATAGGTTTTTGTCTTTTGGGGTGTGCTAAATTAGGGAAAGCAGAACAACAAAGGTTTCAGAGACAGTTAGTAGCAAACAAAGCATGCTTTCCTAAAAACTGACTGTTGTGTCTATTTTTCTTTATAGCATACCGACACCTGGCAAGACAGAATCGCGAAGGGTCCAGTCTGCTAAACAAAGACAGAGGTTGGCATAGAGCTTGGCGGAGGACTTGCTATGGGTAAATAATCTTATTTTTTTCTTTCCCCCCTTCCTAAGTTAGGTTTTTGTCTTTTGGGGTTTGCTAAGTTAGGGAAAGCAGAACTGCAAAGTTTTCGAGTACAGTTAGTGGCAAACAAAGTATGCTTTCCTAAAAACTGACTGTTGTGTCTTTTTTTCTTTATAGCATACCGACACCTGGCAAGACAGAATCGGCGAAGGATCCAGTCTGCTAAACAAAGACAGAGGCTGGCATAGATCTCGGCAGAGGACTTGCTAAGGGTAAATAGTCTTAATTTTTTCTTTTTCTTCCCCCCCAAAAGATAGGTTTTTGTCTTTTAGGGTGTGCTAAGTTAGGGAAAGCAGAACAGCAAATGTTTCAGAGACAGTTAGTAGCAAACAAAGCATGCTTTCCTAAAAACTGACTGTTGTGTCTTTTTCTTTATAGCTTACCGACACCTGGCAAGACAGAATCGGCGAAGGGTCCAGTCTGCTAAACAAAGACAGAGGCTTTTTCTTCCCCCCCCCCAAAAGATAGGTTTTTGTCTTTTGGGGTGTGCTAAATTAGGGAAAGCAGAACAACAAAGGTTTCAGAGACAGTTAGTAGCAAACACAGCATGCTTTCCTAAATACTGACTGTTGTGTCTTTTTTTCTTTATAGCATACCGACACCTGGCAAGACAGAATCGGCGAAGGGTCCAGTCTGCTAAACAAAGACAGAGGTTGGCATAGAGCTTGGCGGAGGACTTGCTAAGGGTAAATAATCTTAATTTTTTCTTTCCCCCCCTTCCTAAGTTAGGTTTTTGTCTTTTGGGGTTTGCTAAGTTAGGGAAAGCAGAACTGCAAAGTTTTCAAAGACAGTTAGTGGCAAACAAAGCATGCTTTCCTAAAAACTGACTGTTGTGTCTTTTTTCTTTATAGCATACCAACACCTGGCAAGACAGAATCGGCGAAGGGTCCAGTCTGCTAAACAAAGACAGAGGCTGGCATAGATCTCGGCAGAGGACTTGCTAAAGGTAAATAGTCTTAATTTTTTTCTTCCCCCCTCCCCCCCATGTTAGGTACTTGTATTTTAGGGTGTGTTAAGTTAGTGAAAGTAGAAGAGAATAAGGTTCAGGTACAGTTAGGAACAAAGCATGCTTTCCTAAAAACTGACTTGTGTCTTTTTCCTTTTTAGCATACCAACCCCTGGCAAGATGTAATCATCAAAGGGTCCAGTCTGCTAAACAAAGACAGAGGCTGGCATAGATCTCGGCAGAGGACTTGCTAAGGGTAAATAGTCTTAATTTTTTCTTTTTCTTCCCCCCCAAAAGATAGGTTTTTGTCTTTTAGGGTGTGCTAAGTTAGGGAAAGCAGAACAGCAAATGTTTCAGAGACAGTTAGTAGCAAACAAAGCATGCTTTCCTAAAAACTGACTGTTGTGTCTTTTTTTCTTTATAGCATACCGACACCTGGCAAGACAGAATCGGCGAAGGGTCCAGTCTGCTAAACAAAAACAGAGGTTGGCATAGAGCTTGGCGGAGGACTTGCTATGGGTAAATAATCTTAATTTTTTCTTTCCCCCCTTCCTAAGTTATGTTTTTGTCTTTTGGGGTTTGCTAAGTTAGGGAAAGCAGAACTGCAAAGTTTTCAAAGACAGTTAGTGGCAAACAAAGCATGCTTTCCTAAAAACTGACTGTTGTGTCTTTTTTCTTTATAGCATACCAACACCTGGCAAGACAGAATCGATGAAGGGTCCAGTCTGCTAAACAAAGACAGAGGCTGGCATAGAGCTCGGCAGAGGACTTGCTAAGGGTAAATAGTCTTAATTTTTTTCTTCCACCCCCCCCCCCCCAAGTTAGGTTCTTGTATTTTAGGGTGTGCTAAGTTAGTGAAAGTAGAAGAGAAAAAGGTTCAGGTACAGTCAGGAACAAAGCATGCTTTCCTAAAAACTGACTTGTGTCTTTTTCCTTTTTAGCATACCAACCCCTGGCAAGATGTAATCATCGAAGGGTCCAGTCTGCTAAACAAAGACAGAGGATGGCATAGAGCTCGGCGGAGGACTTGCTATGGGTAAATAATCTTAATTTTTTCTTTCCCCCCTTCCTAAGTTATGTTTTTGTCTTTTGGGGTTTGCTAAGTTAGGGAAAGCAGAACTGCAAAGTTTTCAAAGACAGTTAGTGGCAAACAAAGCATGCTTTCCTAAAAACTGACTGTTGTGTCTTTTTTCTTTATAGCATACCAACACCTGGCAAGACAGAGTCGACGAAGGGTCCAGTCTGCTAAACAAAGACAGAGGGTGGCATAGAGCTCGGCAGAGGACTTGCTAAGGGTAAATAGTCTTAATTTTTTTCTTCCCCCCCCAAGTTAGGTTCTTGTATTTTAGGGTGTGCTAAGTTAGTGAAAGTAGAAGAGAAAAAGGTTCAGGTACAGTTAGGCGCAAAGCATGCTTTCCTAAAAACGGACTTGTGTCTTTTTCCTTTTTAGCATACCAACCCCTGGCAAGATGTAATCATCGAAGGGTCCAGTCTGCTAAACAAAGACAGAGGCTGGCATAGAACTCGGAGGAGGACTTGCCAAGGGTAAATAGTATTAATTTTTTCTTCCCCCCCCCAAGTTAGTTTTTTTGTCTTTTGGGTTGTGCTAAGTTAGGGAAAGTAGAAGAGAAAAAGGTTCAAGGACAATTAGAAATAAGCAAAGCATGCTTTCCTAAAAACTGACTTGTGTCTTTTTCCTTTTTAGCATACTAACCCATGGCAAGACGTAATTATTGAAGGGGCCAGTCTGCTAAACAAAGACAGAGGCTGGCATAGAGCTCGGCAGAGGACTTGCTAAGGGTAAATAGTCTTATTTTTTTCTTTTTCTTCCCCCCCAAAAGATAGGTTTTTGTCTTTTGGGGTGTGCTAAGTTAGGGAAAGCAGAAGAGCAAAGGTTTCAGAGACAGTTAGTAGCAAACAAAGCATGCTTTCCTAAAAACTGACTGTTGTGTCTTTTTCTTTATAGCTTACCGACACCTGGCAAGACAGAATCTGCTAAACAAAGACAGAGGCTTTCCCCCCCCAAAAAAAAAAGATAGGTTTTTGTCTTTTGGGGTGTGCTAAATTAGGGAAAGCAGAACAACAAAGTTTTCAGAGACAGTTAGTAGCAAACAAAGCATGCTTTCCTAAAAACTGACTGTTGTGTCTTTTTTTCTTTATAGCATACCGACACCTGGCAAGACAGAATCGGCGAAGGGTCCAGTCTGCTAAACAAAGACAGAGGCTGGCATAGATCTCGGCAGAGGACTTGCTAAATGTAAATAGTCTTAATTTTTTTCTTCCCCCCTCCCCCCCATGTTAGGTACTTGTAGTTTGGGTTGTGCTAAGTTAGGGAAAGTAGAAGAGAAAAAGGTTCAGGGACAATTAGAAATAAACAAAGCATGCTTTCCTAAAAACTGACTTGTGTCTTTTTCCTTTTTAGCATACCAACCCATGGCAAGACGTAATCATTGAAGGGGCCAGTCTGCTAAACAAAGACAGAGGCTGGCATAGAGCTCGGCAGAGGACTTGCTAAGGGTAAGTAGTCTTAATTTTTTCTTTTTTTTTCTCCCCCAAAAGATAGGTTTTTGTCTTTTGGGGTGTGCTAAGTTAGGGAAAGCAGAACAGCAAATGTTTCAGAGACAGTTAGTAGCAAACAAAGCATGCTTTCCTAAAAACTGACTGTTGTGTCTTTTTCTTTATAGCTTACCGACACCTGGCCAGACAGAATCGGCGAAGGGTCCAGTCTGCTAAACAAAGACAGAGGCTTTTTCTCCCCCCCCAAAAGATAGGTTTTTGTCTTTTGGGGTGTGCTAAATTAGGGAAAGCAGAACAACAAAGGTTTCAGAGACAGTTAGTAGCAAACACAGCATGCTTTCCTAAAAACTGACTGTTGTGTCTTTTTTTCTTTATAGCATACCGACACCTGGCAAGACAGAATCGGCGAAGGGTCCAGTCTGCTAAACAAAGACAGAGGTTGGCATAGAGCTTGGCGGAGGACTTGCTATGGGTAAATAATCTTAATTTTTTCTTTCCCCCCCTTCCTAAGTTAGGTTTTTGTCTTTTGGGGTTTGCTAAGTTAGGGAAAGCAGAACTGCAAAGTTTTCAAAGACAGTTAGTGGCAAACAAAGCATGCTTTCCTAAAAACTGACTGTTGTGTCTTTTTTCTTTATAGCATACCAACACCTGGCAAGACAGAATCGGCGAAGGGTCCAGTCTGCTAAACAAAGACAGAGGCTGGCATAGATCTCGGCAGAGGACTTGCTAAAGGTAAATAGTCTTAATTTTTTTCTTCCCCCCTCCCCCCCATGTTAGGTACTTGTATTTTAGGGTGTATTAAGTTAGTGAAAGTAGAAGAGAATAAGGTTCAGGTACAGTTAGGAACAAAGCATGCTTTCCTAAAAACTGACTTGTGTCTTTTTCCTTTTTAGCATACCAACCCCTGGCAAGATGTAATCATCAAAGGGTCCAGTCTGCTAAACAAAGACAGAGGCTGGCATAGAGCTCGGAGGAGGACTTGCCAAGGGTAAATAGTCTTAATTTTTTCTTTTTCTTCTCCCCCAAAAGATAGGTTTTTGTCTTTTGGGGTGTGCTAAGTTAGGGAAAGCAGAACAGCAAATGTTTCAGACAGTTAGTAGCAAACAAAGCATGCTTTCCTAAAAACTGACTGTTGTGTCTTTTTTTCTTTATAGCATACCGACACCTGGCAAGACAGAATCGGCGAAGGGTCCAGTCTGCTAAACAAAAACAGAGGTTGGCATAGAGCTTGGCGGAGGACTTGCTATGGGTAAATAATCTTAATTTTTTCATTCCCCCCTTCCTAAGTTATGTTTTTGTCTTTTGGGGTTTGCTAAGTTAGGGAAAGCAGAACTGCAAAGTTTTCAAAGACCGTTAGTGGCAAACAAAGCATGCTTTCCTAAAAACTGACTGTTGTGTCTTTTTTCTTTATAGCATACCAACACCTGGCAAGACAGAATCGATGAAGGGTCCAGTCTGCTAAACAAAGACAGAGGCTGGCATAGAGCTCGGCAGAGGACTTGCTAAGGGTAAATAGTCTTAATTTTTTTCTTCCACCCCCCCCCCCCCATCCAAGTTAGGTTCTTGTATTTTAGGGTGTGCTAAGTTAGTGAAAGTAGAAGAGAAAAAGGTTCAGGTACAGTCAGGAACAAAGCATGCTTTCCTAAAAACTGACTTGTGTCTTTTTCCTTTTTAGCATACCAACCCCTGGCAAGATGTAATCATCGAAGGGTCCAGTCTGCTAAACAAAGACAGAGGATGGCATAGAGCTCGGAGGATGACTTTCCAAGGGTAAATAGTCTTAATTTTTTCTTTCCCCCCCCCCAAGTTAGTTTTTTTGTCTTTTGGGTTGTGCTAAGTTAGGGAAAGTAGAAGTGAAAAAGGTTCAGGGACAATTAGAAATAAACAAAGCATGCTTTCCTAAAAACGGACTTGTGTCTTTTTCCTTTTTAGCATACCAACCCATGGCAAGACGTAATCATTGAAGGGGCCAGTCTGCTAAACAAAGACAGAGGCTGGCATAGAGCTCGGCAGAGGACTTGCTAAGGGTAAATAGTCTTAATTTTTTTCTTCCACCCCCCATCCCCAAGTTAGGTTCTTGTATTTTAGGGTGTGCTAAGTTAGTGAAAGTAGAAGAGAAAAAGGTTCAGGTACAGTTAGGCACAAAGCATGCTTTCCTAAAAACGGACTTGTGTCTTTTTCCTTTTTAGCATACCAACCCCTGGCAAGATGTAATCATCGAAGGGTCCAGTCTGCTAAACAAAGACAGAGGCTGGCATAGAACTCGGAGGAGGACTTGCCAAGGGTAAATAGTATTCATTTTTTCTTCCCCCCCCCCCCCCCCCCAAGTTAGTTTTTTTGTCTTTTGGGTTGTGCTAAGTTAGGTAAAGTAGAAGAGAAAAAGGTTCAGGGACAATTAGAAATAAACAAAGCATGCTTTCCTAAAAACTGACTTGTGTCTTTTTCCTTTTTAGCATACCAACCCATGGCAAGACGTAATCATTGAAGGGGCCAGTCTGCTAAACAAAGACAGAGGCTGGCATAGAGCTCGGCAGAGGACTTGCTAAGGGTAAATAGTCTTAATTTTTTCTTTCCATCCCCCCCCAAAAGATAGGTTTTTGTCTTTTGGGGTGTGCTAAGTTAGGGAAAGCAGAAGAGCAAAGGTTTCAGAGACAGTTAGTAGCAAACATAGCATGCTTTCCTACTAACTGACTGTTGTGTCTTTTTCTTTATAGCTTGCCGACACCTGGCAAGTCAGAATCGGCGAAGGGTCCAGTCTGCTTAACAAAGACAGAGGCTTTTTCTTCCCCCCCCCAAAAGATAGGTTTTTGTCTTTTGGGGTGTGCTAAATTAGGGAAAGCAGAACAACAAAGGTTTCAGAGACAGTTAGTAGCAAACACAGCATGCTTTCCTAAAAACTGACTGTTGTGTCTTTTTTTCTTTATAGCATACCGACACCTGGCAAGACAGAATCGGCGAAGGGTCCAGTCTGCTAAACAAAGACAGAGGTTGGCATAGAGCTTGGCGGAGGACTTGCTATGGGTAAATAATCTTAATTTTTTCTTTCCCCCCCTTCCTAAGTTAGGTTTTTGTCTTTTGGGGTTTGCTAAGTTAGGGAAAGCAGAACTGCAAAGTTTTCAAAGACAGTTAGTGGCAAACAAAGCATGCTTTCCTAAAAACTGACTGTTGTGTCTTTTTTCTTTATAGCATACCAACACCTGGCAAGACAGAATCGGCGAAGGGTCCAGTCTGCTAAACAAAGACAGAGGCTGGCATAGATCTCGGCAGAGGACTTGCTAAAGGTAAATAGTCTTAATTTTTTTCTTCCCCCCTCCCCCCCATGTTAGGTACTTGTATTTTAGGGTGTGTTAAGTTAGTGAAAGTAGAAGAGAATAAGGTTCAGGTACAGTTAGGAACAAAGCATGCTTTCCTAAAAACTGACTTGTGTCTTTTTCCTTTTTAGCATACCAACCCCTGGCAAGATGTAATCATCAAAGGGTCCAGTCTGCTAAACAAAGACAGAGGCTGGCATAGAGCTCGGAGGAGGACTTGCCAAGGGTAAATAGTCTTAATTTTTTCTTTTTCTTCCCCCCCAAAAGATAGGTTTTTGTCTTTTGGGGTGTGCTAAGTTAGGGAAAGCAGAACAGCAAATGTTTCAGAGACAGTTAGTAGCAAACAAAGCATGCTTTCCTAAAAACTGACTGTTGTGTCTTTTTTTCTTTATAGCATACCGACACCTGGCAAGACAGAATCGGCGAAGGGTCCAGTCTGCTAAACAAAAACAGAGGTTGGCATAGAGCTTGGCGGAGGACTTGCTATGGGTAAATAATCTTAATTTTTTCTTTCCCCCCTTCCTAAGTTATGTTTTTGTCTTTTGGGGTTTGCTAAGTTAGGGAAAGCAGAACTGCAAAGTTTTCAAAGACAGTTAGTGGCAAACAAAGCATGCTTTCCTAAAAACTGACTGTTGTGTCTTTTTTCTTTATAGCATACCAACACCTGGCAAGACAGAATCGATGAAGGGTCCAGTCTGCTAAACAAAGACAGAGGCTGGCATAGAGCTCGGCAGAGGACTTGCTAAGGGTAAATAGTCTTAATTTTTTTCTTCCACCCCCCCCCCCCCCCAAGTTAGGTTCTTGTATTTTAGGGTGTGCTAAGTTAGTGAAAGTAGAAGAGAAAAAGGTTCAGGTACAGTCAGGAACAAAGCATGCTTTCCTAAAAACTGACTTGTGTCTTTTTCCTTTTTAGCATACCAACCCCTGGCAAGATGTAATCATCGAAGGGTCCAGTCTGCTAAACAAAGACAGAGGATGGCATAGAGCTCGGAGGATGACTTTCCAAGGGTAAATAGTCTTAATTTTTTCTCTCCCCCCCCCCCCAAGTTAGTTTTTTGGTCTTTTGGGTTGTGCTAAGTTAGGGAAAGTAGAAGAGAAAAAGGTTCAGGGACAATTAGAAATAAACAAAGCATGCTTTCCTAAAAACGGACTTGTGTCTTTTTCCTTTTTAGCATACCAACCCATGGCAAGACGTAATCATTGAAGGGGCCAGTCTGCTAAACAAAGACAGAGGCTGGCATAGAGCTCGGAAGAGGACTTGCTAAGGGTAAATAGTCTTAATTTTTTTCTTCCACCCCCCATCCCCAAGTTAGGTTCTTGTATTTTAGGGTGTGCTAAGTTAGTGAAAGTAGAAGAGAAAAAGGTTCAGGTACAGTTAGGCACAAAGCATGCTTTCCTAAAAACGGACTTGTGTCTTTTTCCTTTTTAGCATACCAACCCCTGGCAAGATGTAATCATCGAAGGGTCCAGTCTGCTAAACAAAGACAGAGGCTGGCATAGAACTCGGAGGAGGACTTGCCAAGGGTAAATAGTATTAATTTTTTCTTTCCCCCCCCCCCCCCCCCCCCAAGTTAGTTTTTTTGTCTTTTGGGTTGTGCTAAGTTACGGAAAGTAGAAGAGAAAAAGGTTCAGGGACAATTAGAAATAAACAAAGCATGCTTTCCTAAAAACTGACTTGTGTCTTTTTCCTTTTTAGCATACCAACCCCTGGCAAGATGTAATCATCGAAGGGTCCAGTCTGCTAAACAAAGACAGAGGATGGCATAGAGCTCGGAGGATGACTTTCCAAGGGTAAATAGTCTTAATTTTTTCTCTCCCCCCCCCCCAAGTTAGTTTTTTGGTCTTTTGGGTTGTGCTAAGTTAGGGAAAGTAGAAGAGAAAAAGGTTCAGGGACAATTAGAAATAAACAAAGCATGCTTTCCTAAAAACGGACTTGTGTCTTTTTCCTTTTTAGCATACCAACCCATGGCAAGACGTAATCATTGAAGGGGCCAGTCTGCTAAACAAAGACAGAGGCTGGCATAGAGCTCGGAAGAGGACTTGCTAAGGGTAAATAGTCTTAATTTTTTTCTTCCACCCCCCATCCCCAAGTTAGGTTCTTGTATTTTAGGGTGTGCTAAGTTAGTGAAAGTAGAAGAGAAAAAGGTTCAGGTACAGTTAGGCACAAAGCATGCTTTCCTAAAAACGGACTTGTGTCTTTTTCCTTTTTAGCATACCAACCCCTGGCAAGATGTAATCATCGAAGGGTCCAGTCTGCTAAACAAAGACAGAGGCTGGCATAGAACTCGGAGGAGGACTTGCCAAGGGTAAATAGTATTAATTTTTTCTTCCCCCCCCCCCCCCCCCCCAAGTTAGTTTTTTTGTCTTTTGGGTTGTGCTAAGTTACGGAAAGTAGAAGAGAAAAAGGTTCAGGGACAATTAGAAATAAACAAAGCATGCTTTCCTAAAAACTGACTTGTGTCTTTTTCCTTTTTAGCATACCAACCCATGGCAAGACGTAATCATTGAAGGGGCCAGTCTACTAAACAAAGACAGAGGCTGGCATAGAGCTCGGCAGAGGACTTGCTAAGGGTAAATAGTCTTAATTTTTTCTTTCCATCCCCCCCCCAAAAGATAGGTTTTTGTCTTTTGGGGTGTGCTAAGTTAGGGAAAGCAGAAGAGCAAAGGTTTCAGAGACAGTTAGTAGCAAACATAGCATGCTTTCCTAAAAACTGATTGTTGTGTCTTTTTCTTTATAGCTTGCCGACACCTGGCAAGTCAGAATCGGCGAAGGGTCCAGTCTGCTAAACAAAGACAGAGGCTTTTTCTTCTCCCCCCCAAAAGATAGGTTTTTGTCTTTTGGGGTGTGCTAAATTAGGGAAAGCAGAACAACAAAGGTTTCAGAGACAGTTAGTAGCAAACAAAGCATGCTTTCCTAAAAACTGACTGTTGTGTCTATTTTTCTTTATAGCATACCGACACCTGGCAAGACAGAATCGCGAAGGGTCCAGTCTGCTAAACAAAGACAGAGGTTGGCATAGAGCTTGGCGGAGGACTTGCTATGGGTAAATAATCTTATTTTTTTCTTTCCCCCCTTCCTAAGTTAGGTTTTTGTCTTTTGGGGTTTGCTAAGTTAGGGAAAGCAGAACTGCAAAGTTTTCGAGTACAGTTAGTGGCAAACAAAGTATGCTTTCCTAAAAACTGACTGTTGTGTCTTTTTTTCTTTATAGCATACCGACACCTGGCAAGACAGAATCGGCGAAGGATCCAGTCTGCTAAACAAAGACAGAGGCTGGCATAGATCTCGGCAGAGGACTTGCTAAAGGTAAATAGTCTTAATTTTTTCTTCCCCCCTCCCCCCCATGTTAGGTACTTGTAGTTTGGGGTGTGCTAAGTTAGTCAAAGTAGAAGAGAAAAAGGTTCAGGGACAGTTAGGAACAAACAAAGCATGCTTTCCTAAAAACTGACTTGTGTCTTTTTCCTTTTCAGCATACCAACCCCTGGCAAGATGTAATCATCGAAGGGTCCAGTCTGCTAAACAAAGACAGAGGCTGGCATAGAGCTCGGAGGAGGACTTGCCAAGGGTAAATAGTCTTAATTTTTTCTTTTTCTTCCCCCCCAAAAGATAGGTTTTTGTCTTTTGGGGTGTGCTAAGTTAGGGAAAGCAGAACAGCAAATGTTTCAGAGACAGTTAGTAGCAAACAAAGCATGCTTTCCTAAAAACTGACTGTTGTGTCTTTTTTTCTTTATAGCATACCGACACCTGGCAAGACAGAATCGGCGAAGGGTCCAGTCTGCTAAACAAAAACAGAGGTTGGCATAGAGCTTGGCGGAGGACTTGCTATGGGTAAATAATCTTAATTTTTTCTTTCCCCCCTTCCTAAGTTATGTTTTTGTCTTTTGGGGTTTGCTAAGTTAGGGAAAGCAGAACTGCAAAGTTTTCAAAGACAGTTAGTGGCAAACAAAGCATGCTTTCCTAAAAACTGACTGTTGTGTCTTTTTTCTTTATAGCATACCAACACCTGGCAAGACAGAATCGATGAAGGGTCCAGTCTGCTAAACAAAGACAGAGGCTGGCATAGAGCTCGGCAGAGGACTTGCTAAGGGTAAATAGTCTTAATTTTTTTCTTCCCCCCCCAAGTTAGGTTCTTGTATTTTAGGGTGTGCTAAGTTAGTGAAAGTAGAAGAGAAAAAGGTTCAGGTACAGTCAGGAACAAAGCATGCTTTCCTAAAAACTGACTTGTGTCTTTTTCCTTTTTAGCATACCAACCCCTGGCAAGATGTAATCATCGAAGGGTCCAGTCTGCTAAACAAAGACAGAGGATGGCATAGAGCTCGGAGGATGACTTTCCAAGGGTAAATAGTCTTAATTTTTTCTCTCCCCCCCCCCAAGTTAGTTTTTTGGTCTTTTGGGTTGTGCTAAGTTAGGGAAAGTAGAAGAGAAAAAGGTTCAGGGACAATTAGAAATAAACAAAGCATGCTTTCCTAAAAACGGACTTGTGTCTTTTTCCTTTTTAGCATACCAACCCATGGCAAGACGTAATCATTGAAGGGGCCAGTCTGCTAAACAAAGACAGAGGCTGGCATAGAGCTCGGAAGAGGACTTGCTAAGGGTAAATAGTCTTAATTTTTTTCTTCCACCCCCCATCCCCAAGTTAGGTTCTTGTATTTTAGGGTGTGCTAAGTTAGTGAAAGTAGAAGAGAAAAAGGTTCAGGTACAGTTAGGCACAAAGCATGCTTTCCTAAAAACGGACTTGTGTCTTTTTCCTTTTTAGCATACCAACCCCTGGCAAGATGTAATCATCGAAGGGTCCAGTCTGCTAAACAAAGACAGAGGCTGGCATAGAACTCGGAGGAGGACTTGCCAAGGGTAAATAGTATTAATTTTTTCTTCCCCCCCCCCCCCCCCAAGTTAGTTTTTTTGTCTTTTGGGTTGTGCTAAGTTACGGAAAGTAGAAGAGAAAAAGGTTCAGGGACAATTAGAAATAAACAAAGCATGCTTTCCTAAAAACTGACTTGTGTCTTTTTCCTTTTTAGCATACCAACCCCTGGCAAGATGTAATCATCGAAGGGTCCAGTCTGCTAAACAAAGACAGAGGATGGCATAGAGCTCGGAGGATGACTTTCCAAGGGTAAATAGTCTTAATTTTTTCTCCCCCCCCCCCCCCAAGTTAGTTTTTTGGTCTTTTGGGTTGTGCTAAGTTAGGGAAAGTAGAAGAGAAAAAGGTTCAGGGACAATTAGAAATAAACAAAGCATGCTTTCCTAAAAACGGACTTGTGTCTTTTTCCTTTTTAGCATACCAACCCATGGCAAGACGTAATCATTGAAGGGGCCAGTCTGCTAAACAAAGACAGAGGCTGGCATAGAGCTCGGAAGAGGACTTGCTAAGGGTAAATAGTCTTAATTTTTTTCTTCCACCCCCCATCCCCAAGTTAGGTTCTTGTATTTTAGGGTGTGCTAAGTTAGTGAAAGTAGAAGAGAAAAAGGTTCAGGTACAGTTAGGCACAAAGCATGCTTTCCTAAAAACGGACTTGTGTCTTTTTCCTTTTTAGCATACCAACCCCTGGCAAGATGTAATCATCGAAGGGTCCAGTCTGCTAAACAAAGACAGAGGCTGGCATAGAACTCGGAGGAGGACTTGCCAAGGGTAAATAGTATTAATTTTTTCTCCCCCCCCCCCCCCCCCCCCCCAAGTTAGTTTTTTTGTCTTTTGGGTTGTGCTAAGTTACGGAAAGTAGAAGAGAAAAAGGTTCAGGGACAATTAGAAATAAACAAAGCATGCTTTCCTAAAAACTGACTTGTGTCTTTTTCCTTTTTAGCATACCAACCCATGGCAAGACGTAATCATTGAAGGGGCCAGTCTACTAAACAAAGACAGAGGCTGGCATAGAGCTCGGCAGAGGACTTGCTAAGGGTAAATAGTCTTAATTTTTTCTTTCCATCCCCCCCCCAAAAGATAGGTTTTTGTCTTTTGGGGTGTGCTAAGTTAGGGAAAGCAGAAGAGCAAAGGTTTCAGAGACAGTTAGTAGCAAACATAGCATGCTTTCCTAAAAACTGATTGTTGTGTCTTTTTCTTTATAGCTTGCCGACACCTGGCAAGTCAGAATCGGCGAAGGGTCCAGTCTGCTAAACAAAGACAGAGGCTTTTTCTTCTCCCCCCCAAAAGATAGGTTTTTGTCTTTTGGGGTGTGCTAAATTAGGGAAAGCAGAACAACAAAGGTTTCAGAGACAGTTAGTAGCAAACAAAGCATGCTTTCCTAAAAACTGACTGTTGTGTCTATTTTTCTTTATAGCATACCGACACCTGGCAAGACAGAATCGCGAAGGGTCCAGTCTGCTAAACAAAGACAGAGGTTGGCATAGAGCTTGGCGGAGGACTTGCTATGGGTAAATAATCTTATTTTTTTCTTTCCCCCCTTCCTAAGTTAGGTTTTTGTCTTTTGGGGTTTGCTAAGTTAGGGAAAGCAGAACTGCAAAGTTTTCGAGTACAGTTAGTGGCAAACAAAGTATGCTTTCCTAAAAACTGACTGTTGTGTCTTTTTTTCTTTATAGCATACCGACACCTGGCAAGACAGAATCGGCGAAGGATCCAGTCTGCTAAACAAAGACAGAGGCTGGCATAGATCTCGGCAGAGGACTTGCTAAAGGTAAATAGTCTTAATTTTTTCTTCCCCCCTCCCCCCCATGTTAGGTACTTGTAGTTTGGGGTGTGCTAAGTTAGTCAAAGTAGAAGAGAAAAAGGTTCAGGGACAGTTAGGAACAAACAAAGCATGCTTTCCTAAAAACTGACTTGTGTCTTTTTCCTTTTCAGCATACCAACCCCTGGCAAGATGTAATCATCGAAGGGTCCAGTCTGCTAAACAAAGACAGAGGCTGGCATAGAGCTCGGAGGAGGACTTGTCAAGAGTAAATAGTCTTAATTTTTTCTTTTTCTCTCCCCCCCCCCCCCCCCCTCCCAAGTTAGTTTTTTTGTCTTTTGGGTTGTGCTAAGTTAGGGAAAGTAGAAGAGAAAAAGGTTCAGGGACAATTAGAAATAAACAAAGCATGCATTCCTAAAAACTGACTTGTGTCTTTTTCCTTTTTAGCATACCAACCCATGGCAAGACGTAATCATTGAAGGGGCCTGTCTGCTAAACAAAGACAGAGGCTGGCATAGAGCTCGGCAGAGGACTTGCTAAGGGTAAATAGTCTTAATTTTTTCTTTTTCTTCCCCCCGAAAAGATAGGTTTTTGTCTTTTGGGGTGTGCTAAGTTAGGGAAAGCAGAACAGCAAATGTTTCAGAGACAGTTAGTAGCAGACAAAGCATGCTTTCCTAAAAACTGACTGTTGTGTCTTTTTCTTTATAGCTTACCGACACCTGGCAAGACAGAATCGGCGAAGGGTCCAGTCTGCTAAACAAAGACAGAGGCTTTTTCTCCCCCCCCAAAAAAAAAAAGATAGGTTTTTGTCTTTTGGGGTGTGCTAAATTAGGGAAAGCAGAACAACAAAGGTTTCAGAGACAGTTAGTAGCAAACAAAGCATGCTTTCCTAAAAACTGACTTGTGTCTTTTTCCTTTTTAGCATACCAACCCCTGGCAAGATGTAATCATCGAAGGGTCCAGTCTGCTAAACAAAGACAGAGGCTGGCATAGAGCTCGGAGGAGGACTAGCCAAGGGTAAATAGTCTTAATTTTTTCTTTTTCTTTTCCCCCCCAAGTTAGTTTTTTGTCTTTTGGGTTGTGCTAAGTTAGGGAAAGTAGAAGAGAAAAAGGTTCAGGGACAATTAGAAATAAACAAAGCATGCTTTCCTAAAAACTGACTTGTGTCTTTTTCCTTTTTAGCATACCAACCCATGGCAAGACGTAATCATTGAAGGGTCCAGTCTGCTAAACAAAGACAGAGGCTGGCATAGAGCTCGGAGGAGGACTTGCCAAGGGTAAATAGTCTTAATTTTTTCTTTTTCTTCCCCCCCAAAAGATAGGTTTTTGTCTTTTGGGTTGTGCTAAGTTAGGGAAAGCAGAACAGCAAATGTTTCAGAGACAGTTAGTAGCAAACAAAGCATGCTTTCCTAAAAACTGACTGTTGTGTCTTTTTTTCTTTATAGCATACCGACACCTGGCAAGACAGAATCGGCGAAGGGTCCAGTCTGCTAAACAAAGACAGAGGCTGGCATAAATCTCGGCAGAGTGCTTGCTAAAGGTAAATAGTCTTAATTTTTTTCTTCCCTCCTTCCTCCTTCATGTTAGGTACTTGTAGTTTGGGGTGTGCTAAGTTAGTGAAAGTAGAAGAGAAAAAGGTTCAGGGACAGTTAGGAACAAACAAAGCATGCTTTCCTAAAAACTGACTTGTGTCTTTTTCCTTTTTAGCATACCAACCCCTGGCAAGATGTAATCATCGAAGGGTCCAGTCTGCTAAACAAAGACAGAGGCTGGCATAGAGCTCGGAGGAGGACTAGCCAAGGGTAAATAGTCTTAATTTTTTCTTTTTCTTTTCCCCCCCAAGTTAGTTTTTTGTCTTTTGGGTTGTGCTAAGTTAGGGAAAGTAGAAGAGAAAAAGGTTCAGGGACAATTAGAAATAAACAAAGCATGCTTTCCTAAAAACTGACTTGTGTCTTTTTCCTTTTTAGCATACCAACCCATGGCAAGACGTAATCATTGAAGGGTCCAGTCTGCTAAACAAAGACAGAGGCTGGCATAGAGCTCGGAGGAGGACTTGCCAAGGGTAAATAGTCTTAATTTTTTCTTTTTCTTCCCCCCCAAAAGATAGGTTTTTGTCTTTTGGGTTGTGCTAAGTTAGGGAAAGCAGAACAGCAAATGTTTCAGAGACAGTTAGTAGCAAACAAAGCATGCTTTCCTAAAAACTGACTGTTGTGTCTTTTTTTCTTTATAGCATACCGACACCTGGCAAGACAGAATCGGCGAAGGGTCCAGTCTGCTAAACAAAGACAGAGGCTGGCATAAATCTCGGCAGAGTGCTTGCTAAAGGTAAATAGTCTTAATTTTTTTCTTCCCTCCTTCCTCCTTCATGTTAGGTACTTGTAGTTTGGGGTGTGCTAAGTTAGTGAAAGTAGAAGAGAAAAAGGTTCAGGGACAGTTAGGAACAAACAAAGCATGCTTTCCTAAAAACTGACTTGTGTCTTTTTCCTTTTTAGCATACCAACCCCTGGCAAGATGTAATCATCGAAGGGTCCAGTCTGCTAAACAAAGACAGAGGCTGGCATAGAGCTCGGAGGAGGACTAGCCAAGGGTAAATAGTCTTAATTTTTCTTTTTCTTTTCCCCCCCAAGATAGTTTTTTGTCTTTTGGGTTGTGCTAAGTTAGGGAAAGTAGAAGAGAAAAAGGTTCAGGGACAATTAGAAATAAACAAAGCTTGCTTTCCTAAAAACTGACTTGTGTCTTTTTCCTTTTTAGCATACCAACCCATATCAAGACGTAATCATTGAAGGGGCCAGCCTGCTAAACAAAGACAGAGGCTGGCATAGAGCTCGGCAGAGGACTTGCTAAGGGTAAATAGTCTTAATTTTTTCTTTTTCTTCCCCCCGAAAAGATTGGTTTTTGTCTTTTGGGGTGTGCTAAGTTAGGAAAAGTAGAAGAGCAAAGGTTTCAGAGACAGTTAGTAGCAAACAAAGCATGCTTTCCTAAAAACTGACTGTTGTGTCTTTTTCTTTATAGCTTACCGACACCTGGCAAGACAGAATCGGCGAAGGGTCCAGTCTGCTTAACAAAGACAGAGGCTTCCCCCCCCCCCCCCAAAAGATAGGTTTTTGTCTTTTGGGGTGTGCTAAATTAGGGAAAGCAGAACAACAAAGGTTTCAGAGACAGTTAGTAGCAAACAAAGCATGCTTTCCTAAAAGCTGACTGTTGTGTCTTTTTTTCTTTATAGCATACCGACACCTGGCAAGACAGAATCGGCGAAGGGTCCAGTCTGCTAAACAAAGACAGAGGTTGGCATAGAGCTTGGCGGAGGACTTGCTAAGGGTAAATAATCTTAATTTTTTCTTTCCCCCCCCTTCCTAAGTTAGGTTTTTGTCTTTTGGGGTTTGCTAAGTTAGGGAAAACAGAACTGCAAAGTTTTCAAAGACAGTTAGTGGCAAACAAAGCATGCTTTCCTAAAAACTGACTGTTGTGTCTTTTTTCTTTATAGCATACCAACACCTGGCAAGACAGAATCGGCGAAGGGTCCAGTCTGCTAAACAAAGACAGAGGCTGGCATAGATCTCGGCAGAGGACTTGCTAAAGGTAAATAGTCTTAATTTTTTTCTTCCCCCCTCCCCCCCATGTTAGGTACATGTATTTTAGGGTGTGCTAAGTTAGTGAAAGTAGAAGAGAAAAAGGTTCAGGTACAGTTATGAACAAAGCATGCTTTCCTAAAAACTGACTTGTGTCTTTTTCCTTTTTAGCATACCAACCCCTGGCAAGATGTAATCATCAAAAGGTCCAGTCTGCTAAACAAAGACAGAGGCTGGCATAGAGCTCGGAGGAGGACTTGCCAAGGGTAAATAGTCTTAATTTTTTCTTTTTCTTCCCCCCCAAAAGATAGGTTTTTGTCTTTTGGGTTGTGCTAAGTTAGGGAAAGCAGAACAGCAAATGTTTCAGAGACAGTTAGTAGCAAACAAAGCATGCTTTCCTAAAAACTGACTGTTGTGTCTTTTTCTTTATAGCTTACCGACACCTGGCAAGACAGAATCGGCGAAGGGTCCAGTCTGCTAAACAATGACAGAGGCTTTTTCTCTCCTCACCCCCCCCCCCCCCCCAAAGATAGGTTTTTGTCTTTTGGGGTGTGCTAAATTAGGGAAAGCAGAACAACAAAGGTTTCAGAGACAGTTAGTAGCAAACACAGCATGCTTTCCTAAAAACTGACTATTGTGTCTTTTTTTCTTTATAGCATACCGACACCTGGCAAGACAGAATCGGCGAAGGGTCCAATCTGCTAAACAAAGACAGAGGTTGGTATAGAGCTTGGCGGAGGACTTGCTATGGGTAAATAATCTTAATTTTTTCTTTCCCCCCCTTCCTAAGTTAGGTTTTTGTCTTTTGGGGTTTGCTAAGTTAGGGAAAGCAGAACTGCAAAGTTTTCAAAGACAGATAGTGGCAAACAAAGCATGCTTTCCTAAAAACTGACTGTTGTGTCTTTTTTCTTTATAGCATACCAACACCTGGCAAGACAGAATCGGCGAAGGGTCCAGTCTGCTAAACAAAGACAGAGGCTGGCATAGATCTCGGCAGAGGACTTGCTAAAGGTAAATAGTCTTAATTTTTTTCTTCCCCCCTCCCCCCCATGTTAGGTACATGTATTTTAGGGTGTGCTAAGTTAGTGAAAGTAGAAGAGAAAAAGGTTCAGGTACAGTTATGAACAAAGCATGCTTTCCTAAAAACTGACTTGTGTCTTTTTCCTTTTTAGCATACCAACCCCTGGCAAGATGTAATCATCAAAAGGTCCAGTCTGCTAAACAAAGACAGAGGCTGGCATAGAGCTCGGAGGAGGACTTGCCAAGGGTAAATAGTCTTAATTTTTTCTTTTTCTCCCCCCCCAAAAGATAGGTTTTTGTCTTTTGGGTTGTGCTAAGTTAGGGAAAGCAGAACAGCAAATGTTTCAGAGACAGTAAGTAGCAAACAAAGCATGCTTTCCTAAAAACTGACTGTTGTGTCTTTTTCTTTATAGCTTACCGACACCTGGCAAGACAGAATCGGCGAAGGGTCCAGTCTGCTAAACAATGACAGAGGCTTTTTCTCTCCTCCCCCCCCCCCCCAAAGATAGGTTTTTGTCTTTTGGGGTGTGCTAAATTAGGGAAAGCAGAACAACAAAGGTTTCAGAGACAGTTAGTAGCAAACACAGCATGCTTTCCTAAAAACTGACTGTTGTGTCTTTTTTTCTTTATAGCATACCGACACCTGGCAAGACAGAATCGGCGAAGGGTCCAATCTGCTAAACAAAGACAGAGGTTGGTATAGAGCTTGGCGGAGGACTTGCTATGGGTAAATAATCTTAATTTTTTCTTTCCCCCCCTTCCTAAGTTAGGTTTTTGTCTTTTGGGGTTTGCTAAGTTAGGGAAAGCAGAACTGCAAAGTTTTCAAAGACAGATAGTGGCAAACAAAGCATGCTTTCCTAAAAACTGACTGTTGTGTCTTTTTTCTTTATAGCATACCAACACCTGGCAAGACAGAATCGGCGAAGGGTCCAGTCTGCTAAACAAAGACAGAGGCTGGCATATATCTCGGCAGAGGACTTGCTAAAGGTAAATAGTCTTAATTTTTTTCTTCCCCCCTCCCCCCCATGTTAGGTACTTGTATTTTAGGGTGTGCTAAGTTAGTGAAAGTAGAAGAGAAAAAGGTTCAGGTACAGTTATGAACAAAGCATGCTTTCCTAAAAACTGACTTGTGTCTTTTTCCTTTTTAGCATACCAACCCCTGGCAAGATGTAATCATCAAAAGGTCCAGTCTGCTAAACAAAGACAGAGGCTGGCATAGAGCTCGGAGGAGGACTTGCCAAGGGTAAATAGTCTTAATTTTTTCTTTTTCTTCCCCCCCAAAAGATAGGTTTTTGTCTTTTGGGGTGTGCTAAGTTAGGGAAAGCAGAACAGCAAATGTTTCAGAGACAGTTAGTAGCAAACAAAGCATGCTTTCCTAAAAACTGACTGTTGTGTCTTTTTCTTTATAGCTTACCGACACCTGGCAAGACAGAATCGGCGAAGGGTCCAGTCTGCTAAACAATGACAGAGGCTTTTTCTCCCCCCCCCCCCCCCCCCCCCAAAAGATAGGTTTTTGTCTTTTGGGGTGTGCTAAATTAGGGAAAACAGAACAACAAAGGTTTCAGAGACAGCTAGTAGCAAACAAAGCATGCTTTCCTAAAAACTGACTGTTGTGTCTTTTTTTCTTTATAGCATACCGACACCTGGCAAGACAGAATCGGCGAAGGGTCCAGTCTGCTAAACAAAAACAGAGGTTGGCATAGAGCTTGGCGGATGACTTGCTATGGGTAAATAATCTTAATTTTTTCTTTCCCCCCTTCCTAAGTTATGTTTTTGTCTTTTGGGGTTTGCTAAGTTAGGGAAAGCAGAACTGCAAAGTTTTCAAAGACAGTTAGTGGCAAACAAAGCATGCTTTCCTAAAAACTGACTGTTGTGTCTTTTTTCTTTATAGCATACCAACACCTGGCAAGACAGAGTCGACGAAGGGTCCAGTCTGCTAAACAAAGACAGAGGGTGGCATAGAGCTCGGCAGAGGACTTGCTAAGGGTAAATAGTCTTAATTTTTTTCTTCCCCCCCAAGTTAGGTTCTTGTATTTTAGGGTGTGCTAAGTTAGTGAAAGTAGAAGAGAAAAAGGTTCAGGTACAGTTAGGCACAAAGCATGCTTTCCTAAAAACGGACTTGTGTCTTTTTCCTTTTTAGCATACCAACCCCTGGCAAGATGTAATCATCGAAGGGTCCAGTCTGCTAAACAAAGACAGAGGCTGGCATAGAACTCGGAGGAGGACTTGCCAAGGGTAAATAGTCTTCATTTTTTCTTTCCCCCCCCCAAGTTAGTTTTTTTGTCTTTTGGGTTGTGCTAAGTTAGGGAAAGTAGAAGAGAAAAAGGTTCAGGGACAATTAGAAATAAGCAAAGCATGCTTTCCTAAAAACTGACTTGTGTCTTTTTCCTTTTTAGCATACTAACCCATGGCAAGACGTAATCATTGAAGGGGCCAGTCTGCTAAACAAAGACAGAGGCTGGCATAGAGCTCGGCAGAGGACTTGCTAAGGGTAAATAGTCTTATTTTTTTCTTTTTCTTCCCCCCCAAAAGATAGGTTTTTGTCTTTTGGGGTGTGCTAAGTTAGGGAAAGCAGAAGAGCAAAGGTTTCAGAGACAGTTAGTAGCAAACAAAGCATGCTTTCCTAAAAACTGACTGTTGTGTCTTTTTCTTTATAGCTTACCGACACATGGCAAGACAGAATCTGCTAAACAAAGACAGAGGCTTTCCCCCCCCCAAAAAAAAAAAAGATAGGTTTTTGTCTTTTGGGGTGTGCTAAATTAGGGAAAGCAGAACAACAAAGTTTTCAGAGACAGTTAGTAGCAAACAAAGCATGCTTTCCTAAAAACTGACTGTTGTGTCTTTTTTTCTTTATAGCATACCGACACCTGGCAAGACAGAATCGGCGAAGGGTCCAGTCTGCTAAACAAAGACAGAGGCTGGCATAGATCTCGGCAGAGGACTTGCTAAATGTAAATAGTCTTAATTTTTTTCTTCCCCCCTCCCCCCCATGTTAGGTACTTGTAGTTTGGGTTGTGCTAAGTTAGGGAAAGTAGAAGAGAAAAAGGTTCAGGGACAATTAGAAATAAACAAAGCATGCTTTCCTAAAAACTGACTTGTGTCTTTTTCCTTTTTGGCATACCAACCCATGGCAAGACGTAATCATTGAAGGGGCCAGTCTGCTAAACAAAGACAGAGACTGGCACAGAGCTCGGCAGAGGACTTGCTAAAGGTAAATAGTCTTAATTTTTTCTTTCCATCCCCCCCAAAAGATAGGTTTTTGTCTTTTGGGGTGTGCTAATTTAGGGAAAGCAGAAGAGCAAAGGTTTCAGAGACAGTTAGTAGCAAACATAGCATGCTTTCCTAAAAACTGACTGTTGTGTCTTTTTCTTTATAGCTTGCCGACACCTGGCAAGTCAGAATCGGCGAAGGGTCCAGTCTGCTAAACAAAGACAGAGGCTTTTTCTTCCCCCCCCCCCAAAAGATAGGTTTTTGTCTTTTGGGGTGTGCTAAATTAGGGAAAGCAGAACAACAAAGGTTTCAGAGACAGTTAGTAGCAAACAAAGCATGCTTTCCTAAAAACTGACTGTTGTGTCTATTTTTCTTTATAGCATACCGACACCTGGCAAGACAGAATCGCGAAGGGTCCAGTCTGCTAAACAAAGACAGAGGTTGGCATAGAGCTTGGCGGAGGACTTGCTATGGGTAAATAATCTTATTTTTTTCTTTCCCCCCTTCCTAAGTTAGGTTTTTGTCTTTTGGGGTTTGCTAAGTTAGGGAAAGCAGAACTGCAAAGTTTTCGAGTACAGTTAGTGGCAAACAAAGTATGCTTTCCTAAAAACGGACTTGTGTCTTTTTCCTTTTTAGCATACCAACCCCTGGCAAGATGTAATCATCGAAGGGTCCAGTCTGCTAAACAAAGACAGAGGCTGGCATAGAACTCGGAGGAGGACTTGCCAAGGGTAAATAGTATTAATTTTTTCTTCCCCCCCAAGTTAGTTTTTTTGTCTTTTGGGTTGTGCTAAGTTAGGGAAAGTAGAAGAGAAAAAGGTTCAGGGACAATTAGAAATAAGCAAAGCATGCTTTCCTAAAAACGGACTTGTGTCTTTTTCCTTTTTAGCATACTAACCCATGGCAAGACGTAATTATTGAAGGGGCCAGTCTGCTAAACAAAGACAGAGGCTGGCATAGAGCTCGGCAGAGGACTTGCTAAGGGTAAATAGTCTTATTTTTTTCTTTTTCTTCCCCCCCAAAAGATAGGTTTTTGTCTTTTGGGGTGTGCTAAGTTAGGGAAAGCAGAAGAGCAAAGGTTTCAGAGACAGTTAGTAGCAAACAAAGCATGCTTTCCTAAAAACTGACTGTTGTGTCTTTTTCTTTATAGCTTACCGACACCTGGCAAGACAGAATCTGCTAAACAAAGACAGAGGCTTTCCCCCCCCAAAAAAAAGATAGGTTTTTGTCTTTTGGGGTGTGCTAAATTAGGGAAAGCAGAACAACAAAGTTTTCAGAGACAGTTAGTAGCAAACAAAGCATGCTTTCCTAAAAACTGACTGTTGTGTCTTTTTTTCTTTATAGCATACCGACACCTGGCAAGACAGAATCGGCGAAGGGTCCAGTCTGCTAAACAAAGACAGAGGCTGGCATAGATCTCGGCAGAGGACTTGCTAAATGTAAATAGTCTTAATTTTTTTCTTCCCCCCTCCCCCCCATGTTAGGTACTTGTAGTTTGGGTTGTGCTAAGTTAGGGAAAGTAGAAGAGAAAAAGGTTCAGGGACAATTAGAAATAAACAAAGCATGCTTTCCTAAAAACTGACTTGTGTCTTTTTCCTTTTTAGCATACCAACCCATGGCAAGACGTAATCATTGAAGGGGCCAGTCTGCTAAACAAAGACAGAGGCTGGCATAGAGCTCGGCAGAGGACTTGCTAAGGGTAAATAGTCTTAATTTTTTCTTTTTCTTCCCCCCCAAAAGATAGGTTTTTGTCTTTTGGGGTGTGCTAAGTTAGGGAAAGCAGAACAGCAAATGTTTCAGAGACAGTTAGTAGCAAACAAAGCATGCTTTCCTAAAAACTGACTGTCGTGTCTTTTTCTTTATAGCTTACCGACACCTGGCAAGACAGAATCGGCGAAGGGTCCAGTCTGCTAAACAAAGACAGAGGCTTTTTCTCCCCCCCCCCCCCAAAAGATAGGTTTTTGTCTTTTGGGGTGTGCTAAATTAGGGAAAGCAGAACAACAAAGGTTTCAGAGACAGTTAGTAGCAAACACAGCATGCTTTCCTAAAAACTGACTGTTGTGTCTTTTTTTCTTTATAGCATACCGACACCTGGCAAGACAGAATCGGCGAAGGGTCCAGTCTGCTAAACAAAGACAGAGGTTGGCATAGAGCTTGGCGGAGGACTTGCTATGGGTAAATAATCTTAATTTTTTCTTTCCCCCCCTTCCTAAGTTAGGTTTTTGTCTTTTGGGGTTTGCTAAGTTAGGGAAAGCAGAACTGCAAAGTTTTCAAAGACAGTTAGTGGCAAACAAAGCATGCTTTCCTAAAAACTGACTGTTGTGTCTTTTTTCTTTATAGCATACCAACACCTGGCAAGACAGAATCGGCGAAGGGTCCAGTCTGCTAAACAAAGACAGAGGCTGGCATAGATCTCGGCAGAGGACTTGCTAAAGGTAAATAGTCTTAATTTTTTTCTTCCCCCCTCCCCCCCATGTTAGGTACTTGTATTTTAGGGTGTGTTAAGTTAGTGAAAGTAGAAGAGAATAAGGTTCAGGTACAGTTAGGAACAAAGCATGCTTTCCTAAAAACTGACTTGTGTCTTTTTCCTTTTTAGCATACCAACCCCTGGCAAGATGTAATCATCAAAGGGTCCAGTCTGCTAAACAAAGACAGAGGCTGGCATAGAGCTCGGAGGAGGACTTGCCAAGGGTAAATAGTCTTAATTTTTTCTTTTTCTTCCCCCCCAAAAGATAGGTTTTTGTCTTTTGGGGTGTGCTAAGTTAGGGAAAGCAGAACAGCAAATGTTTCAGAGACAGTTAGTAGCAAACAAAGCATATGCTTTCCTAAAAACTGACTGTTGTGTCTTTTTTTCTTTATAGCATACCGACACCTGGCAAGACAGAATCGGCGAAGGGTCCAGTCTGCTAAACAAAAACAGAGGTTGGCATAGAGCTTGGCGGAGGACTTGCTATGGGTAAATAATCTTAATTTTTTCTTTCCCCCCTTCCTAAGTTATGTTTTTGTCTTTTGGGGTTTGCTAAGTTAGGGAAAGCAGAACTGCAAAGTTTTCAAAGACAGTTAGTGGCAAACAAAGCATGCTTTCCTAAAAACTGACTGTTGTGTCTATTTTCTTTATAGCATACCAACACCTGGCAAGACAGAATCGATGAAGGGTCCAGTCTGCTAAACAAAGACAGAGGCTGGCATAGAGCTCGGCAGAGGACTTGCTAAGGGTAAATAGTCTTAATTTTTTTCTTCCACCCCCCCCCCCCAAGTTAGGTTCTTGTATTTTAGGGTGTGCTCAGTTAGTGAAAGTAGAAGAGAAAAAGGTTCAGGTACAGTCAGGAACAAAGCATGCTTTCCTAAAAACTGACTTGTGTCTTTTTCCTTTTTAGCATACCAACCCCTGGCAAGATGTAATCATCGAAGGGTCCAGTCTGCTAAACAAAGACAGAGGATGGCATAGAGCTCGGAGGATGTCTTTCCAAGGGTAAATAGTCTTAATTTTTTCTCCCCCCCCCCCCAAGTTAGTTTTTTGGTCTTTTGGGTTGTGCTAAGTTAGGGAAAGTAGAAGAGAAAAAGGTTCAGGGACAATTAGAAATAAACAAAGCATGCTTTCCTAAAAACTGACTGTTGTGTCTTTTTCTTTATAGCTTACCGACACCTGGCAAGACAGAATCGGCGAAGGGTCCAGTCTGCTAAACAAAGACAGAGGTTGGCATAGAGCTTGGCGGAGGACTTGCTATGGGTAAATAATCTTAATTTTTTCTTTCCCCCCCTTCCTAAGTTAGGTTTTTGTCTTTTGGGGTTTGCTAAGTTAGGGAAAGCAGAACTGCAAAGTTTTCAAAGACAGTTAGTGGCAAACAAAGCATGCTTTCCTAAAAACTGACTGTTGTGTCTTTTTTCTTTATAGCATACCAACACCTGGCAAGACAGAATCGGCGAAGGGTCCAGTCTGCTAAACAAAGACAGAGGCTGGCATAGATCTCGGCAGAGGACTTGCTAAAGGTAAATAGTCTTAATTTTTTTCTTCCCCCCTCCCCCCCATGTTAGGTACTTGTATTTTAGGGTGTGTTAAGTTAGTGAAAGTAGAAGAGAATAAGGTTCAGGTACAGTTAGGAACAAAGCATGCTTTCCTAAAAACTGACTTGTGTCTTTTTCCTTTTTAGCATACCAACCCCTGGCAAGATGTAATCATCAAAGGGTCCAGTCTGCTAAACAAAGACAGAGGCTGGCATAGAGCTCGGAGGAGGACTTGCCAAGGGTAAATAGTCTTAATTTTTTCTTTTTCTTCCCCCCCAAAAGATAGGTTTTTGTCTTTTGGGGTGTGCTAAGTTAGGGAAAGCAGAACAGCAAATATTTCAGAGACAGTTAGTAGCAAACAAAGCATGCTTTCCTAAAAACTGACTGTTGTGTCTTTTTTTCTTTATAGCATACCGACACCTGGCAAGACAGAATCAGCGAAGGGTCCAGTCTGCTAAACAAAGACAGAGGCTGGCATAAATCTCGGCAGAGTGCTTGCTAAAGGTAAATAGTCTTAATTTTTTTCTTCCCCCCTCCCCCCCATGTTAGGTACTTGTAGTTTGGGGTGTGCTAAGTTAGTCAAAGTAGAAGAGAAAAAGGTTCAGGGACAGTTAGGAACAAACAAAGCATGCTTTCCTAAAAACTGACTTGTGTCTTTTTCCTTTTCAGCATACCAACCCCTGGCAAGATGTAATCATCGAAGGGTCCAGTCTGCTAAACAAAGACAGAGGCTGGCATAGAGCTCGGAGGAGGACTTGCCAAGAGTAAATAGTCTTATTTTTTTCTTTTTCTCCCCCCCCCCCCCCAAGTTAGTTTTTTTGTCTTTTGGGTTGTGCTAAGTTAGGGAAAGTAGAAGAGAAAAAGGTTCAGGGACAATTAGAAATAAACAAAGCATGCTTTCCTAAAAACTGACTTGTGTCTTTTTCCTTTTTAGCATACCAACCCATGGCAAGACGTAATCATTGAAGGGACCAGTCTGCTAAACAAAGACAGAGGCTGGCATAGAGCTCGGCAGAGGACTTGCTAAGGGTAAATAGTCTTAATTTTTTCTTTTTCTTCCCCCCCAAAAGATAGGTTTTTGTCTTTTGGGGTGTGCTAAGTTAGGGAAAGCAGAACAGCAAATGTTTCAGAGACAGTTAGTAGCAAACAAAGCATGCTTTCCTAAAAACTGACTGTTGTGTCTTTTTTTCTTTATAGCATACCGACACCTGGCAAGACAGAATCGGCGAAGGGTCCAGTCTGCCAAACAAAGACAGAGGTTGGCATAGAGCTTGGCGGAGGACTTGCTATGGGTAAATAATCTTAATTTTTTCTTTCCCCCCTTCCTAAGTTATGTTTTTGTCTTTTGGGGTTTGCTAAGTTAGGGAAAGCAGAACTGCAAAGTTTTCAAAGACAGTTAGTGGCAAACAAAGCATGCTTTCCTAAAAACTGACTGTTGTGTCTTTTTTCTTTATAGCATACCAACACCTGGCAAGACAGAGTCGACGAAGGGTCCAGTCTGCTAAACAAAGACAGAGGGTGGCATAGAGCTCGGCAGAGGACTTGCTAAGGGTAAATAGTCTTAATTTTTTTCTCCCCCCCCCCCAAGTTAGGTTCTTGTATTTTAGGGTGTGCTAAGTTAGTGAAAGTAGAAGAGAAAAAGGTTCAGGTACAGTTAGGCACAAAGCATGCTTTCCTAAAAACGGACTTGTGTCTTTTTCCTTTTTAGCATACCAACCCCTGGCAAGATGTAATCATCGAAGGGTCCAGTCTGCTAAACAAAGACAGAGGCTGGCATAGAACTCGGAGGAGGACTTGCCAAGGGTAAATAGTATTACTTTTTTCTTCCCCCCCCAAGTTAGTTTTTTTGTCTTTTGGGTTGTGCTAAGTTAGGGAAAGTAGAAGAGAAAAAGGTTCAGGGACAATTAGAAATAAGCAAAGCATGCTTTCCTAAAAACGGACTTGTGTCTTTTTCCTTTTTAGCATACTAACCCATGGCAAGACGTAATTATTGAAGGGGCCAGTCTGCTAAACAAAGACAGAGGCTGGCATAGAGCTCGGCAGAGGACTTGCTAAGGGTAAATAGTCTTATTTTTTTCTTTTTCTTCCCCCCCAAAAGATAGGTTTTTGTCTTTTGGGGTGTGCTAAGTTAGGGAAAGCAGAAGAGCAAAGGTTTCAGAGACAGTTAGTAGCAAACAAAGCATGCTTTCCTAAAAACTGACTGTTGTGTCTTTTTCTTTATAGCTTACCGACACCTGGCAAGACAGAATCTGCTAAACAAAGACAGAGGCTTTCCCCCCCCAAAAAAAAGATAGGTTTTTGTCTTTTGGGGTGTGCTAAATTAGGGAAAGCAGAACAACAAAGTTTTCAGAGACAGTTAGTAGCAAACAAAGCATGCTTTCCTAAAAACTGACTGTTGTGTCTTTTTTTCTTTATAGCATACCGACACCTGGCAAGACAGAATCGGCGAAGGGTCCAGTCTGCTAAACAAAGACAGAGGCTGGCATAGATCTCGGCAGAGGACTTGCTAAATGTAAATAGTCTTAATTTTTTACTTCCCCCCTCCCCCCCATGTTAGGTACTTGTAGTTTGGGTTGTGCTAAGTTAGGGAAAGTAGAAGAGAAAAAGGTTCAGGGACAATTAGAAATAAACAAAGCATGCTTTCCTAAAAACTGACTTGTGTCTTTTTCCTTTTTAGCATACCAACCCATGGCAAGACGTAATCATTGAAGGGGCCAGTCTGCTAAACAAAGACAGAGGCTGGCATAGAGCTCGGCAGAGGACTTGCTAAGGGTAAATAGTCTTAATTTTTTCTTTTTCTTCCCCCCCAAAAGATAGGTTTTTGTCTTTTGGGGTGTGCTAAGTTAGGGAAAGCAGAACAGCAAATGTTTCAGAGACAGTTAGTAGCAAACAAAGCATGCTTTCCTAAAAACTGACTGTTGTGTCTTTTTCTTTATAGCTTACCGACACCTGGCAAGACAGAATCGGCGAAGGGTCCAGTCTGCTAAACAATGACAGAGGCTTTTTCTCCCCCCCCCCCCCCCCCCCAAAAGATAGGTTTTTGTCTTTTGGGGTGTGCTAAATTAGGGAAAACAGAACAACAAAGGTTTCAGAGACAGCTAGTAGCAAACAAAGCATGCTTTCCTAAAAACTGACTGTTGTGTCTTTTTTTCTTTATAGCATACCGACACCTGGCAAGACAGAATCGGCGAAGGGTCCAGTCTGCTAAACAAAAACAGAGGTTGGCATAGAGCTTGGCGGATGACTTGCTATGGGTAAATAATCTTAATTTTTTCTTTCCCCCCTTCCTAAGTTATGTTTTTGTCTTTTGGGGTTTGCTAAGTTAGGGAAAGCAGAACTGCAAAGTTTTCAAAGACAGTTAGTGGCAAACAAAGCATGCTTTCCTAAAAACTGACTGTTGTGTCTTTTTTCTTTATAGCATACCAACACCTGGCAAGACAGAGTCGACGAAGGGTCCAGTCTGCTAAACAAAGACAGAGGGTGGCATAGAGCTCGGCAGAGGACTTGCTAAGGGTAAATAGTCTTAATTTTTTTCTTCCCCCCCAAGTTAGGTTCTTGTATTTTAGGGTGTGCTAAGTTAGTGAAAGTAGAAGAGAAAAAGGTTCAGGTACAGTTAGGCACAAAGCATGCTTTCCTAAAAACGGACTTGTGTCTTTTTCCTTTTTAGCATACCAACCCCTGGCAAGATGTAATCATCGAAGGGTCCAGTCTGCTAAACAAAGACAGAGGCTGGCATAGAACTCGGAGGAGGACTTGCCAAGGGTAAATAGTCTTCATTTTTTCTTTCCCCCCCCCAAGTTAGTTTTTTTGTCTTTTGGGTTGTGCTAAGTTAGGGAAAGTAGAAGAGAAAAAGGTTCAGGGACAATTAGAAATAAGCAAAGCATGCTTTCCTAAAAACTGACTTGTGTCTTTTTCCTTTTTAGCATACTAACCCATGGCAAGACGTAATCATTGAAGGGGCCAGTCTGCTAAACAAAGACAGAGGCTGGCATAGAGCTCGGCAGAGGACTTGCTAAGGGTAAATAGTCTTATTTTTTTCTTTTTCTTCCCCCCCAAAAGATAGGTTTTTGTCTTTTGGGGTGTGCTAAGTTAGGGAAAGCAGAAGAGCAAAGGTTTCAGAGACAGTTAGTAGCAAACAAAGCATGCTTTCCTAAAAACTGACTGTTGTGTCTTTTTCTTTATAGCTTACCGACACATGGCAAGACAGAATCTGCTAAACAAAGACAGAGGCTTTCCCCCCCCCCCCCCAAAAAAAAAAGATAGGTTTTTGTCTTTTGGGGTGTGCTAAATTAGGGAAAGCAGAACAACAAAGTTTTCAGAGACAGTTAGTAGCAAACAAAGCATGCTTTCCTAAAAACTGACTGTTGTGTCTTTTTTTCTTTATAGCATACCGACACCTGGCAAGACAGAATCGGCGAAGGGTCCAGTCTGCTAAACAAAGACAGAGGCTGGCATAGATCTCGGCAGAGGACTTGCTAAATGTAAATAGTCTTAATTTTTTTCTTCCCCCCTCCCCCCCATGTTAGGTACTTGTAGTTTGGGTTGTGCTAAGTTAGGGAAAGTAGAAGAGAAAAAGGTTCAGGGACAATTAGAAATAAACAAAGCATGCTTTCCTAAAAACTGACTTGTGTCTTTTTCCTTTTTGGCATACCAACCCATGGCAAGACGTAATCATTGAAGGGGCCAGTCTGCTAAACAAAGACAGAGACTGGCATAGAGCTCGGCAGAGGACTTGCTAAAGGTAAATAGTCTTAATTTTTTCTTTCCATCCCCCCCAAAAGATAGGTTTTTGTCTTTTGGGGTGTGCTAATTTAGGGAAAGCAGAAGAGCAAAGGTTTCAGAGACAGTTAGTAGCAAACATAGCATGCTTTCCTAAAAACTGACTGTTGTGTCTTTTTCTTTATAGCTTGCCGACACCTGGCAAGTCAGAATCGGCGAAGGGTCCAGTCTGCTAAACAAAGACAGAGGCTTTTTCTTCCCCCCCCCCCAAAAGATAGGTTTTTGTCTTTTGGGGTGTGCTAAATTAGGGAAAGCAGAACAACAAAGGTTTCAGAGACAGTTAGTAGCAAACAAAGCATGCTTTCCTAAAAACTGACTGTTGTGTCTATTTTTCTTTATAGCATACCGACACCTGGCAAGATAGAATCGCGAAGGGTCCAGTCTGCTAAACAAAGACAGAGGTTGGCATAGAGCTTGGCGGAGGACTTGCTATGGGTAAATAATCTTATTTTTTTCTTTCCCCCCTTCCTAAGTTAGGTTTTTGTCTTTTGGGGTTTGCTAAGTTAGGGAAAGCAGAACTGCAAAGTTTTCGAGTACAGTTAGTGGCAAACAAAGTATGCTTTCCTAAAAACTGACTGTTGTGTCTTTCTTTCTTTATAGCATACCGACACCTGGCAAGACAGAATCGGCGAAGGATCCAGTCTGCTAAACAAAGACAGAGGCTGGCATAGATCTCGGCAGAGGACTTGCTAAAGGTAAATAGTCTTAATTTTTTCTTCCCCCCTCCCCCCCATGTTAGGTACTTGTAGTTTGGGGTGTGCTAAGTTAGTCAAAGTAGAAGAGAAAAAGGTTCAGGGACAGTTAGGAACAAACAAAGCATGCTTTCCTAAAAACTGACTTGTGTCTTTTTCCTTTTCAGCATACCAACCCCTGGCAAGATGTAATCATCGAAGGGTCCAGTCTGCTAAACAAAGACAGAGGCTGGCATAGAGCTCGGAGGAGGACTTGCCAAGAGTAAATAGTCTTATTTTTTTCTTTTTCTCCCCCCCCCCCCCAAGTTAGTTTTTTTGTCTTTTGGGTTGTGCTAAGTTAGGGAAAGTAGAAGAGAAAAAGGTTCAGGGACAATTAGAAATAAACAAAGCATGCTTTCCTAAAAACTGACTTGTGTCTTTTTCCTTTTTAGCATACCAACCCATGGCAAGACGTAATCATTGAAGGGACCAGTCTGCTAAACAAAGACAGAGGCTGGCATAGAGCTCGGCAGAGGACTTGCTAAGGGTAAATAGTCTTAATTTTTTCTTTTTCTTCCCCCCCAAAAGATAGGTTTTTGTCTTTTGGGGTGTGCTAAGTTAGGGAAAGCAGAACAGCAAATGTTTCAGAGACAGTTAGTAGCAAACAAAGCATGCTTTCCTAAAAACTGACTGTTGTGTCTTTTTCTTTATAGCTTACCGACACCTGGCAAGACAGAATCGGCGAAGGGTCCAGTCTGCTAAACAAAGATAGAGGCTTTTTCTCCCCCCCCCCCCCCAAAAAAAAAAAAGATAGGTTTTTGTCTTTTGGGGTGTGCTAAATTAGGGAAAGCAGAACAACAAAGGTTTCAGAGACAGTTAGTAGCAAACAAAGCATGCTTTCCTAAAAACTGACTGTTGTGTCTTTTTTTCTTTATAGCATACCGACACCTGGCAAGACAGAATCGGCGAAGGGTCCAGTCTGCCAAACAAAGACAGAGGTTGGCATAGAGCTTGGCGGAGGACTTGCTATGGGTAAATAATCTTAATTTTTTCTTTCCCCCCTTCCTAAGTTATGTTTTTGTCTTTTGGGGTTTGCTAAGTTAGGGAAAGCAGAACTGCAAAGTTTTCAAAGACAGTTAGTGGCAAACAAAGCATGCTTTCCTAAAAAACTGACTGTTGTGTCTTTTTTCTTTATAGCATACCAACACCTGGCAAGACAGAGTCGACGAAGGGTCCAGTCTGCTAAACAAAGACAGAGGGTGGCATAGAGCTCGGCAGAGGACTTGCTAAGGGTAAATAGTCTTAATTTTTTTCTCCCCCCCCCCAAGTTAGGTTCTTGTATTTTAGGGTGTGCTAAGTTAGTGAAAGTAGAAGAGAAAAAGGTTCAGGTACAGTTAGGCACAAAGCATGCTTTCCTAAAAACGGACTTGTGTCTTTTTCCTTTTTAGCATACCAACCCCTGGCAAGATGTAATCATCGAAGGGTCCAGTCTGCTAAACAAAGACAGAGGCTGGCATAGAACTCGGAGGAGGACTTGCCAAGGGTAAATAGTATTAATTTTTTCTTCCCCCCCCAAGTTAGTTTTTTTGTCTTTTGGGTTGTGCTAAGTTAGGGAAAGTAGAAGAGAAAAAGGTTCAGGGACAATTAGAAATAAGCAAAGCATGCTTTCCTAAAAACGGACTTGTGTCTTTTTCCTTTTTAGCATACTAACCCATGGCAAGACGTAATTATTGAAGGGGCCAGTCTGCTAAACAAAGACAGAGGCTGGCATAGAGCTCGGCAGAGGACTTGCTAAGGGTAAATAGTCTTATTTTTTTCTTTTTCTTCCCCCCCAAAAGATAGGTTTTTGTCTTTTGGGGTGTGCTAAGTTAGGGAAAGCAGAAGAGCAAAGGTTTCAGAGACAGTTAGTAGCAAACAAAGCATGCTTTCCTAAAAACTGACTGTTGTGTCTTTTTCTTTATAGCTTACCGACACCTGGCAAGACAGAATCTGCTAAACAAAGACAGAGGCTTTCCCCCCCCAAAAAAAAGATAGGTTTTTGTCTTTTGGGGTGTGCTAAATTAGGGAAAGCAGAACAACAAAGTTTTCAGAGACAGTTAGTAGCAAACAAAGCATGCTTTCCTAAAAACTGACTGTTGTGTCTTTTTTTCTTTATAGCATACCGACACCTGGCAAGACAGAATCGGCGAAGGGTCCAGTCTGCTAAACAAAGACAGAGGCTGGCATAGATCTCGGCAGAGGACTTGCTAAATGTAAATAGTCTTAATTTTTTTCTTCCCCCCTCCCCCCCATGTTAGGTACTTGTAGTTTGGGTTGTGCTAAGTTAGGGAAAGTAGAAGAGAAAAAGGTTCAGGGACAATTAGAAATAAACAAAGCATGCTTTCCTAAAAACTGACTTGTGTCTTTTTCCTTTTTAGCATACCAACCCATGGCAAGACGTAATCATTGAAGGGGCCAGTCTGCTAAACAAAGACAGAGGCTGGCATAGAGCTCGGCAGAGGACTTGCTAAGGGTAAATAGTCTTAATTTTTTCTTTTTCTTCCCCCCCAAAAGATAGGTTTTTGTCTTTTGGGGTGTGCTAAGTTAGGGAAAGCAGAACAGCAAATGTTTCAGAGACAGTAGCAAACAAAGCATGCTTTCCTAAAAACTGACTGTCGTGTCTTTTTCTTTATAGCTTACCGACACCTGGCAAGACAGAATCGGCGAAGGGTCCAGTCTGCTAAACAAAGACAGAGGCTTTTTCTCCCCCCCCCCCCCCAAAAGATAGGTTTTTGTCTTTTGGGGTGTGCTAAATTAGGGAAAGCAGAACAACAAAGGTTTCAGAGACAGTTAGTAGCAAACACAGCATGCTTTCCTAAAAACTGACTGTTGTGTCTTTTTTTCTTTATAGCATACCGACACCTGGCAAGACAGAATCGGCGAAGGGTCCAGTCTGCTAAACAAAGACAGAGGTTGGCATAGAGCTTGGCGGAGGACTTGCTATGGGTAAATAATCTTAATTTTTTCTTTCCCCCCCTTCCTAAGTTAGGTTTTTGTCTTTTGGGGTTTGCTAAGTTAGGGAAAGCAGAACTGCAAAGTTTTCAAAGACAGTTAGTGGCAAACAAAGCATGCTTTCCTAAAAACTGACTGTTGTGTCTTTTTTCTTTATAGCATACCAACACCTGGCAAGACAGAATCGGCGAAGGGTCCAGTCTGCTAAACAAAGACAGAGGCTGGCATAGATCTCGGCAGAGGACTTGCTAAAGGTAAATAGTCTTAATTTTTTTCTTCCCCCCTCCCCCCCATGTTAGGTACTTGTATTTTAGGGTGTGTTAAGTTAGTGAAAGTAGAAGAGAATAAGGTTCAGGTACAGTTAGGAACAAAGCATGCTTTCCTAAAAACTGACTTGTGTCTTTTTCCTTTTTAGCATACCAACCCCTGGCAAGATGTAATCATCAAAGGGTCCAGTCTGCTAAACAAAGACAGAGGCTGGCATAGAGCTCGGAGGAGGACTTGCCAAGGGTAAATAGTCTTAATTTTTTCTTTTTCTTCCCCCCCAAAAGATAGGTTTTTGTCTTTTGGGGTGTGCTAAGTTAGGGAAAGCAGAACAGCAAATGTTTCAGAGACAGTTAGTAGCAAACAAAGCATATGCTTTCCTAAAAACTGACTGTTGTGTCTTTTTTTCTTTATAGCATACCGACACCTGGCAAGACAGAATCGGCGAAGGGTCCAGTCTGCTAAACAAAAACAGAGGTTGGCATAGAGCTTGGCGGAGGACTTGCTATGGGTAAATAATCTTAATTTTTTCTTTCCCCCCTTCCTAAGTTATGTTTTTGTCTTTTGGGGTTTGCTAAGTTAGGGAAAGCAGAACTGCAAAGTTTTCAAAGACAGTTAGTGGCAAACAAAGCATGCTTTCCTAAAAACTGACTGTTGTGTCTATTTTCTTTATAGCATACCAACACCTGGCAAGACAGAATCGATGAAGGGTCCAGTCTGCTAAACAAAGACAGAGGCTGGCATAGAGCTCGGCAGAGGACTTGCTAAGGGTAAATAGTCTTAATTTTTTTCTTCCACCCCCCCCCCCCCCCCCCCAAGTTAGGTTCTTGTATTTTAGGGTGTGCTCAGTTAGTGAAAGTAGAAGAGAAAAAGGTTCAGGTACAGTCAGGAACAAAGCATGCTTTCCTAAAAACTGACTTGTGTCTTTTTCCTTTTTAGCATACCAACCCCTGGCAAGATGTAATCATCGAAGGGTCCAGTCTGCTAAACAAAGACAGAGGATGGCATAGAGCTCGGAGGATGTCTTTCCAAGGGTAAATAGTCTTAATTTTTTCTCCCCCCCCCCCAAGTTAGTTTTTTGGTCTTTTGGGTTGTGCTAAGTTAGGGAAAGTAGAAGAGAAAAAGGTTCAGGGACAATTAGAAATAAACAAAGCATGCTTTCCTAAAAACTGACTGTTGTGTCTTTTTCTTTATAGCTTACCGACACCTGGCAAGACAGAATCGGCGAAGGGTCCAGTCTGCTAAACAAAGACAGAGGTTGGCATAGAGCTTGGCGGAGGACTTGCTATGGGTAAATAATCTTAATTTTTTCTTTCCCCCCCTTCCTAAGTTAGGTTTTTGTCTTTTGGGGTTTGCTAAGTTAGGGAAAGCAGAACTGCAAAGTTTTCAAAGACAGTTAGTGGCAAACAAAGCATGCTTTCCTAAAAACTGACTGTTGTGTCTTTTTTCTTTATAGCATACCAACACCTGGCAAGACAGAATCGGCGAAGGGTCCAGTCTGCTAAACAAAGACAGAGGCTGGCATAGATCTCGGCAGAGGACTTGCTAAAGGTAAATAGTCTTAATTTTTTTCTTCCCCCCTCCCCCCCATGTTAGGTACTTGTATTTTAGGGTGTGTTAAGTTAGTGAAAGTAGAAGAGAATAAGGTTCAGGTACAGTTAGGAACAAAGCATGCTTTCCTAAAAACTGACTTGTGTCTTTTTCCTTTTTAGCATACCAACCCCTGGCAAGATGTAATCATCAAAGGGTCCAGTCTGCTAAACAAAGACAGAGGCTGGCATAGAGCTCGGAGGAGGACTTGCCAAGGGTAAATAGTCTTAATTTTTTCTTTTTCTTCCCCCCCAAAAGATAGGTTTTTGTCTTTTGGGGTGTGCTAAGTTAGGGAAAGCAGAACAGCAAATATTTCAGAGACAGTTAGTAGCAAACAAAGCATGCTTTCCTAAAAACTGACTGTTGTGTCTTTTTTTCTTTATAGCATACCGACACCTGGCAAGACAGAATCAGCGAAGGGTCCAGTCTGCTAAACAAAGACAGAGGCTGGCATAAATCTCGGCAGAGTGCTTGCTAAAGGTAAATAGTCTTAATTTTTTTCTTCCCCCCTCCCCCCCATGTTAGGTACTTGTAGTTTGGGGTGTGCTAAGTTAGTCAAAGTAGAAGAGAAAAAGGTTCAGGGACAGTTAGGAACAAACAAAGCATGCTTTCCTAAAAACTGACTTGTGTCTTTTTCCTTTTCAGCATACCAACCCCTGGCAAGATGTAATCATCGAAGGGTCCAGTCTGCTAAACAAAGACAGAGGCTGGCATAGAGCTCGGAGGAGGACTTGCCAAGAGTAAATAGTCTTATTTTTTTCTTTTTCTCCCCCCCTTCCAAGTTAGTTTTTTTGTCTTTTGGGTTGTGCTAAGTTAGGGAAAGTAGAAGAGAAAAAGGTTCAGGGACAATTAGAAATAAACAAAGCATGCTTTCCTAAAAACTGACTTGTGTCTTTTTCCTTTTTAGCATACCAACCCATGGCAAGACGTAATCATTGAAGGGACCAGTCTGCTAAACAAAGACAGAGGCTGGCATAGAGCTCGGCAGAGGACTTGCTAAGGGTAAATAGTCTTAATTTTTTCTTTTTCTTCCCCCCCAAAAGATAGGTTTTTGTCTTTTGGGGTGTGCTAAGTTAGGGAAAGCAGAACAGCAAATGTTTCAGAGACAGTTAGTAGCAAACAAAGCATGCTTTCCTAAAAACTGACTGTTGTGTCTTTTTCTTTATAGCTTACCGACACCTGGCAAGACAGAATCGGCGAAGGGTCCAGTCTGCTAAACAAAGATAGAGGCTTTTTCTCCCCCCCCCCCCCAAAAAAAAAAAAGATAGGTTTTTGTCTTTTGGGGTGTGCTAAATTAGGGAAAGCAGAACAACAAAGGTTTCAGAGACAGTTAGTAGCAAACAAAGCATGCTTTCCTAAAAACTGACTGTTGTGTCTTTTTTTCTTTATAGCATACCGACACCTGGCAAGACAGAATCGGCGAAGGGTCCAGTCTGCCAAACAAAGACAGAGGTTGGCATAGAGCTTGGCGGAGGACTTGCTATGGGTAAATAATCTTAATTTTTTCTTTCCCCCCTTCCTAAGTTATGTTTTTGTCTTTTGGGGTTTGCTAAGTTAGGGAAAGCAGAACTGCAAAGTTTTCAAAGACAGTTAGTGGCAAACAAAGCATGCTTTCCTAAAAACTGACTGTTGTGTCTTTTTTCTTTATAGCATACCAACACCTGGCAAGACAGAGTCGACGAAGGGTCCAGTCTGCTAAACAAAGACAGAGGGTGGCATAGAGCTCGGCAGAGGACTTGCTAAGGGTAAATAGTCTTAATTTTTTTCTCCCCCCCCCCAAGTTAGGTTCTTGTATTTTAGGGTGTGCTAAGTTAGTGAAAGTAGAAGAGAAAAAGGTTCAGGTACAGTTAGGCACAAAGCATGCTTTCCTAAAAACGGACTTGTGTCTTTTTCCTTTTTAGCATACCAACCCCTGGCAAGATGTAATCATCGAAGGGTCCAGTCTGCTAAACAAAGACAGAGGCTGGCATAGAACTCGGAGGAGGACTTGCCAAGGGTAAATAGTATTAATTTTTTCTTCCCCCCCCCAAGTTAGTTTTTTTGTCTTTTGGGTTGTGCTAAGTTAGGGAAAGTAGAAGAGAAAAAGGTTCAGGGACAATTAGAAATAAGCAAAGCATGCTTTCCTAAAAACGGACTTGTGTCTTTTTCCTTTTTAGCATACTAACCCATGGCAAGACGTAATTATTGAAGGGGCCAGTCTGCTAAACAAAGACAGAGGCTGGCATAGAGCTCGGCAGAGGACTTGCTAAGGGTAAATAGTCTTATTTTTTTCTTTTTCTTCCCCCCCAAAAGATAGGTTTTTGTCTTTTGGGGTGTGCTAAGTTAGGGAAAGCAGAAGAGCAAAGGTTTCAGAGACAGTTAGTAGCAAACAAAGCATGCTTTCCTAAAAACTGACTGTTGTGTCTTTTTCTTTATAGCTTACCGACACCTGGCAAGACAGAATCTGCTAAACAAAGACAGAGGCTTTCCCCCCCCAAAAAAAAGATAGGTTTTTGTCTTTTGGGGTGTGCTAAATTAGGGAAAGCAGAACAACAAAGTTTTCAGAGACAGTTAGTAGCAAACAAAGCATGCTTTCCTAAAAACTGACTGTTGTGTCTTTTTTTCTTTATAGCATACCGACACCTGGCAAGACAGAATCGGCGAAGGGTCCAGTCTGCTAAACAAAGACAGAGGCTGGCATAGATCTCGGCAGAGGACTTGCTAAATGTAAATAGTCTTAATTTTTTTCTTCCCCCCTCCCCCCCATGTTAGGTACTTGTAGTTTGGGTTGTGCTAAGTTAGGGAAAGTAGAAGAGAAAAAGGTTCAGGGACAATTAGAAATAAACAAAGCATGCTTTCCTAAAAACTGACTTGTGTCTTTTTCCTTTTTAGCATACCAACCCATGGCAAGACGTAATCATTGAAGGGGCCAGTCTGCTAAACAAAGACAGAGGCTGGCATAGAGCTCGGCAGAGGACTTGCTAAGGGTAAATAGTCTTAATTTTTTCTTTTTCTTCCCCCCCAAAAGATAGGTTTTTGTCTTTTGGGGTGTGCTAAGTTAGGGAAAGCAGAACAGCAAATGTTTCAGAGACAGTTAGTAGCAAACAAAGCATGCTTTCCTAAAAACTGACTGTTGTGTCTTTTTCTTTATAGCTTACCGACACCTGGCAAGACAGAATCGGCGAAGGGTCCAGTCTGCTAAACAAAGACAGAGGCTTTTTCTCCCCCCCCCCCCCCCCCCCAAAAGATAGGTTTTTGTCTTTTGGGGTGTGCTAAATTAGGCAAAGCAGAACAACAAAGGTTTCAGAGACAGTTAGTAGCAAACACAGCATGCTTTCCTAAAAACTGACTGTTGTGTCTTTTTTTCTTTATAGCATACCGACACCTGGCAAGACAGAATCGGCGAAGGGTCCAGTCTGCTAAACAAAGACAGAGGTTGGCATAGAGCTTGGCGGAGGACTTGCTATGGGTAAATAATCTTAATTTTTTCTTTCCCCCCCTTCCTAAGTTAGGTTTTTGTCTTTTGGGGTTTGCTAAGTTAGGGAAAGCAGAACTGCAAAGTTTTCAAAGACAGTTAGTGGCAAACAAAGCATGCTTTCCTAAAAACTGACTGTTGTGTCTTTTTTCTTTATAGCATACCAACACCTGGCAAGACAGAATCGGCGAAGGGTCCAGTCTGCTAAACAAAGACAGAGGCTGGCATAGATCTCGGCAGAGGACTTGCTAAAGGTAAATAGTCTTAATTTTTTTCTTCCCCCCTCCCCCCCATGTTAGGTACTTGTATTTTAGGGTGTGTTAAGTTAGTGAAAGTAGAAGAGAATAAGGTTCAGGTACAGTTAGGAACAAAGCATGCTTTCCTAAAAACTGACTTGTGTCTTTTTCCTTTTTAGCATACCAACCCCTGGCAAGATGTAATCATCAAAGGGTCCAGTCTGCTAAACAAAGACAGAGGCTGGCATAGAGCTCGGAGGAGGACTTGCCAAGGGTAAATAGTCTTAATTTTTTCTTTTTCTTCCCCCCCAAAAGATAGGTTTTTGTCTTTTGGGGTGTGCTAAGTTAGGGAAAGCAGAACAGCAAATGTTTCAGAGACAGTTAGTAGCAAACAAAGCATATGCTTTCCTAAAAACTGACTGTTGTGTCTTTTTTTCTTTATAGCATACCGACACCTGGCAAGACAGAATCGGCGAAGGGTCCAGTCTGCTAAACAAAAACAGAGGTTGGCATAGAGCTTGGCGGAGGACTTGCTATGGGTAAATAATCTTAATTTTTTCTTTCCCCCCTTCCTAAGTTATGTTTTTGTCTTTTGGGGTTTGCTAAGTTAGGGAAAGCAGAACTGCAAAGTTTTCAAAGACAGTTAGTGGCAAACAAAGCATGCTTTCCTAAAAACTGACTGTTGTGTCTATTTTCTTTATAGCATACCAACACCTGGCAAGACAGAATCGATGAAGGGTCCAGTCTGCTAAACAAAGACAGAGGCTGGCATAGAGCTCGGCAGAGGACTTGCTAAGGGTAAATAGTCTTAATTTTTTTCTTCCACCCCCCCCCCCCCCCCCCAAGTTAGGTTCTTGTATTTTAGGGTGTGCTCAGTTAGTGAAAGTAGAAGAGAAAAAGGTTCAGGTACAGTCAGGAACAAAGCATGCTTTCCTAAAAACTGACTTGTGTCTTTTTCCTTTTTAGCATACCAACCCCTGGCAAGATGTAATCATCGAAGGGTCCAGTCTGCTAAACAAAGACAGAGGATGGCATAGAGCTCGGAGGATGTCTTTCCAAGGGTAAATAGTCTTAATTTTTTCTCCCCCCCCCCAAGTTAGTTTTTTGGTCTTTTGGGTTGTGCTAAGTTAGGGAAAGTAGAAGAGAAAAAGGTTCAGGGACAATTAGAAATAAACAAAGCATGCTTTCCTAAAAACTGACTGTTGTGTCTTTTTCTTTATAGCTTACCGACACCTGGCAAGACAGAATCGGCGAAGGGTCCAGTCTGCTAAACAAAGACAGAGGTTGGCATAGAGCTTGGCGGAGGACTTGCTATGGGTAAATAATCTTAATTTTTTCTTTCCCCCCCTTCCTAAGTTAGGTTTTTGTCTTTTGGGGTTTGCTAAGTTAGGGAAAGCAGAACTGCAAAGTTTTCAAAGACAGTTAGTGGCAAACAAAGCATGCTTTCCTAAAAACTGACTGTTGTGTCTTTTTTCTTTATAGCATACCAACACCTGGCAAGACAGAATCGGCGAAGGGTCCAGTCTGCTAAACAAAGACAGAGGCTGGCATAGATCTCGGCAGAGGACTTGCTAAAGGTAAATAGTCTTAATTTTTTTCTTCCCCCCTCCCCCCCATGTTAGGTACTTGTATTTTAGGGTGTGTTAAGTTAGTGAAAGTAGAAGAGAATAAGGTTCAGGTACAGTTAGGAACAAAGCATGCTTTCCTAAAAACTGACTTGTGTCTTTTTCCTTTTTAGCATACCAACCCCTGGCAAGATGTAATCATCAAAGGGTCCAGTCTGCTAAACAAAGACAGAGGCTGGCATAGAGCTCGGAGGAGGACTTGCCAAGGGTAAATAGTCTTAATTTTTTCTTTTTCTTCCCCCCCAAAAGATAGGTTTTTGTCTTTTGGGGTGTGCTAAGTTAGGGAAAGCAGAACAGCAAATGTTTCAGAGACAGTTAGTAGCAAACAAAGCATGCTTTCCTAAAAACTGACTGTTGTGTCTTTTTTTCTTTATAGCATACCGACACCTGGCAAGACAGAATCGGCGAAGGGTCCAGTCTGCTAAACAAAAACAGAGGTTGGCATAGAGCTTGGCGGAGGACTTGCTATGGGTAAATAATCTTAATTTTTTCTTTCCCCCCTTCCTAAGTTATGTTTTTGTCTTTTGGGGTTTGCTAAGTTAGGGAAAGCAGAACTGCAAAGTTTTCAAAGACAGTTAGTGGCAAACAAAGCATGCTTTCCTAAAAACTGACTGTTGTGTCTTTTTTCTTTATAGCATACCAACACCTGGCAAGACAGAATCGATGAAGGGTCCAGTCTGCTAAACAAAGACAGAGGCTGGCATAGAGCTCGGCAGAGGACTTGCTAAGGGTAAATAGTCTTAATTTTTTTCTTCCACCCCCCCCCCCCCCCCAAGTTAGGTTCTTGTATTTTAGGGTGTGCTCAGTTAGTGAAAGTAGAAGAGAAAAAGGTTCAGGTACAGTCAGGAACAAAGCATGCTTTCCTAAAAACTGACTTGTGTCTTTTTCCTTTTTAGCATACCAACCCCTGGCAAGATGTAATCATCGAAGGGTCCAGTCTGCTAAACAAAGACAGAGGATGGCATAGAGCTCGGAGGATGTCTTTCCAAGGGTAAATAGTCTTAATTTTTTTCTTCCACCCCCCATCCCCAAGTTAGGTTCTTGTATTTTAGGGTGTGCTAAGTTAGTGAAAGTAGAAGAGAAAAAGGTTCAGGTACAGTTAGGCACAAAGCATGCTTTCCTAAAAACGGACTTGTGTCTTTTTCCTTTTTAGCATACCAACCCCTGGCAAGATGTAATCATCGAAGGGTCCAGTCTGCTAAACAAAGACAGAGGCTGGCATAGAACTCGGAGGAGGACTTGCCAAGGGTAAATAGTATTAATTTTTTCTTCCCCCCCCCCCCCAAGTTAGTTTTTTTGTCTTTTGGGTTGTGCTAAGTTAGGGAAAGTAGAAGAGAAAAAGGTTCAGGGACAATTAGAAATAAACAAAGCATGCTTTCCTAAAAACTGACTTGTGTCTTTTTCCTTTTTAGCATACCAACCCATGGCAAGACGTAATCATTGAAGGGGCCAGTCTACTAAACAAAGACAGAGGCTGGCATAGAGCTCGGCAGAGGACTTGCTAAGGGTAAATAGTCTTAATTTTTTCTTTCCATCCCCCCCCCAAAAGATAGGTTTTTGTCTTTTGGGGTGTGCTAAGTTAGGGAAAGCAGAAGAGCAAAGGTTTCAGAGACAGTTAGTAGCAAACATAGCATGCTTTCCTAAAAACTGACTGTTGTGTCTTTTTCTTTATAGCTTGCCGACACCTGGCAAGTCAGAATCGGCGAAGGGTCCAGTCTGCTAAACAAAGACAGAGGCTTTTTCTTCTCCCCCCCAAAAGATAGGTTTTTGTCTTTTGGGGTGTGCTAAATTAGGGAAAGCAGAACAACAAAGGTTTCAGAGACAGTTAGTAGCAAACAAAGCATGCTTTCCTAAAAACTGACTGTTGTGTCTATTTTTCTTTATAGCATACCGACACCTGGCAAGACAGAATCGCGAAGGGTCCAGTCTGCTAAACAAAGACAGAGGTTGGCATAGAGCTTGGCGGAGGACTTGCTATGGGTAAATAATCTTATTTTTTTCTTTCCCCCCTTCCTAAGTTAGGTTTTTGTCTTTTGGGGTTTGCTAAGTTAGGGAAAGCAGAACTGCAAAGTTTTCGAGTACAGTTAGTGGCAAACAAAGTATGCTTTCCTAAAAACTGACTGTTGTGTCTTTTTTTCTTTATAGCATACCGACACCTGGCAAGACAGAATCGGCGAAGGATCCAGTCTGCTAAACAAAGACAGAGGCTGGCATAGATCTCGGCAGAGGACTTGCTAAAGGTAAATAGTCTTATTTTTTTCTTCCCCCCTCCCCCCCATGTTAGGTACTTGTAGTTTGGGGTGTGCTAAGTTAGTCAAAGTAGAAGAGAAAAAGGTTCAGGGACAGTTAGGAACAAACAAAGCATGCTTTCCTAAAAACTGACTTGTGTCTTTTTCCTTTTCAGCATACCAACCCCTGGCAAGATGTAATCATCGAAGGGTCCAGTCTGCTAAACAAAGACAGAGGCTGGCATAGAGCTCGGAGGAGGACTTGTCAAGAGTAAATAGTCTTAATTTTTTCTTTTTCTCCCCCCCCCCAAGTTAGTTTTTTTGTCTTTTGGGTTGTGCTAAGTTAGGGAAAGTAGAAGAGAAAAAGGTTCAGGGACAATTAGAAATAAACAAAGCATGCATTCCTAAAAACTGACTTGTGTCTTTTTCCTTTTTAGCATACCAACCCATGGCAAGACGTAATCATTGAAGGGGCCAGTCTGCTAAACAAAGACAGAGGCTGGCATAGAGCTCGGCAGAGGACTTGCTAAGGGTAAATAGTCTTAATTTTTTCTTTTTCTTCCCCCCGAAAAGATAGGTTTTTGTCTTTTGGGGTGTGCTAAGTTAGGGAAAGCAGAACAGCAAATGTTTCAGAGACAGTTAGTAGCAGACAAAGCATGCTTTCCTAAAAACTGACTGTTGTGTCTTTTTCTTTATAGCTTACCGACACCTGGCAAGACAGAATCGGCGAAGGGTCCAGTCTGCTAAACAAAGACAGAGGCTTTTTCTCCCCCCCCCCCAAAAAAAAAAGATAGGTTTTTGTCTTTTGGGGTGTGCTAAATTAGGGAAAGCAGAACAACAAAGGTTTCAGAGACAGTTAGTAGCAAACAAAGCATGCTTTCCTAAAAACTGACTGTTGTGTCTTTTTTTCTTTATAGCATACCGACACCTGGCAAGACAGAATCGGCGAAGGGTCCAGTCTACTAAACAAAGACAGAGGTTGGCATAGAGCTTGGCGGAGGACTTGCTATGGGTAAATAATCTTAATTTTTTCTTTCCCCCCTTCCTAAGTTATGTTTTTGTCTGTTGGGGTTTGCTAAGTTAGGGAAAGCAGAACTGCAAAGTTTTCAAAGACAGTTAGTGGCAAACAAAGCATGCTTTCCTAAAAACTGACTGTTGTGTCTTTTTTCTTTATAGCATACCAACACCTGGCAAGACAGAATCGACGAAGGGTCCAGTCTGCTAAACAAAGACAGAGGCTGGCATAGAGCTCGGCAGAGGACTTGCTAAGGGTAAATAGTCTTAATTTTTTCTTTTTCTTCCCCCCGAAAAGATAGGTTTTTGTCTTTTGGGGTGTGCTAAGTTAGGGAAAGCAGAACAGCAAATGTTTCAGAGACAGTTAGTAGCAGACAAAGCATGCTTTCCTAAAAACTGACTGTTGTGTCTTTTTCTTTATAGCTTACCGACACCTGGCAAGACAGAATCGGCGAAGGATCCAGTCTGCTAAACAAAGACAGAGGCTTTTTCTTTCCCCCCCCCCCCCAAAAGATAGGTTTTTGTCTTCTGGGGTGTGCTAAATTAGGGAAAGCAGAACAACAAAGGTTTCAGAGACAGTTAGTAGCAAACAAAGCATGCTTTCCTAAAAACTGACTTGTGTCTATTTTTCTTTATAGCATACCGACACCTGGCAAGACAGAATCGGCGAAGGATCCAGTCTGCTAAACAAAGACAGAGGTTGGCATAGAGCTTGGCGGAGGACTTGCTATGGGTAAATAATCTTAATTTTTTCTTTCCCCCCTTCCAAAATTAGGTTTTTGTCTTTTGGGGTTTGCTAAGTTAGGGAAAGCAGAACTGCAAAGTTTTCAAGTACAGTTAGTGGCAAACAAAGTATGCTTTCCTAAAAACTGACTGTTGTGTCTTTTTTTCTTTATAGCATACCGACACCTGGCAAGACACTATCGGCGAAGGGTCCAGTCTGCTAAACAAAGACAGAGGCTGGCATAGATCTCGGCAGAGGACTTGCTAAAGGTAAATAGTCTTAATTTTTTTCTTCCCCCCTCCCCCCCATGTTAGGTACTTGTAGTTTGGGGTGTGCTAAGTTAGTGAAAGTAGAAGAGAAAAAGGTTCAGGGACAGTTAGGAACAAACAAAGCATGCTTTCCTAAAAACTGACTGTTGTGTCTTTTTCTTTATAGCTTACCGACACCTGGCAAGACACTATCGGCGAAGGGTCCAGTCTGCTAAACAAAGACAGAGGCTGGCATAGATCTCGGCAGAGGACTTGCTAAAGGTAAATAGTCTTAATTTTTTTCTTCCCCCCTCCCCCCCATGTTAGGTACTTGTAGTTTGGGGTGTGCTAAGTTAGTGAAAGTAGAAGAGAAGAAGGTTCAGGTACAGTTAGGAACAAAGCATGCTTTCCTAAAAACTGACTTGTGTCTTTTTACTTTTTAGCATACCAACCCCTGGCAAGATGTAATCATCGAAGGGTCCAGTCTGCTAAACAAAGACAGAGGCTGGCATAGAGCTCGGAGGAGGACTAGCCAAGGGTAAATAGTCTTAATTTTGTCTTTTTCTTTTACCCCCCAAGTTAGTTTTTTGTCTTTTGGGTTGTGCTAAGTTAGGGAAAGTAGAAGAGAAAAAGGTTCAGGGACAATTAGAAATAAACAAAGCATGCTTTCCTAAAAACTGACTTGTGTCTTTTTCCTTTTTAGCATACCAACCCATGGCAAGACGTAATCATTGAAGGGTCCAGTCTGCTAAACAAAGACAGAGGCTGGCATAGAGCTCGGAGGAGAACTTGCCAAGGGTAAATAGTCTTAATTTTTTCTTTTTCTTCCCCCCCAAAAGATAGGTTTTTGTCTTTTGGGTTGTGCTAAGTTAGGGAAAGCAGAACAGCAAATGTTTCAGAGACAGTTAGTAGCAAACAAAGCATGCTTTCCTAAAAACTGACTGTTGTGTCTTTTTTTCTTTATAGCATACCGACACCTGGCAAGACAGAATCGGCGAAGGGTCCAGTCTGCTAAACAAAGACAGAGGCTGGCATAAATCTCGGCAGAGTGCTTGCTAAAGGTAAATAGTCTTAATTTTTTTCTTCCCTCCTTCCTCCTTCATGTTAGGTACTTGTAGTTTGGGGTGTGCTAAGTTAGTGAAAGTAGAAGAGAAAAAGGTTCAGGGACAGTTAGGAACAAACAAAGCATGCTTTCCTAAAAACTGACTTGTGTCTTTTTCCTTTTTAGCATACCAACCCCTGGCAAGATGTAATCATCGAAGGGTCCAGTCTGCTAAACAAAGACAGAGGCTGGCATAGAGCTCGGAGGAGGACTAGCCACGGGTAAATAGTCTTAATTTTTCTTTTTCTTTTCCCCCCCAAGATAGTTTTTTGTCTTTTGGGTTGTGCTAAGTTAGGGAAAGTAGAAGAGAAAAAGGTTCAGGGACAATTAGAAATAAACAAAGCATGCTTTCCTAAAAACTGACTTGTGTCTTTTTCCTTTTTAGCATACCAACCCATGGCAAGACGTAATCATTGAAGGGTCCAGTCTGCTAAACAAAGACAGAGGCTGGCATAGAGCTCGGAGGAGGACTTGCCAAGGGTAAATAGTCTTAATTTTTTCTTTTTCTTCCCCCCCAAAAGATAGGTTTTTGTCTTTTGGGTTGTGCTAAGTTAGGGAAAGCAGAAGAGCAAAGGTTTCAGAGACAGTTAGTAGCAAACATAGCATGCTTTCCTTAAAACTGACTGTTGTGTCTTTTTCTTTATAGCTTGCCGACACCTGGCAAGTCAGAATCGGCGAAGGGTCCAGTCTGCTAAACAAAGACAGAGGCTTTTTCTTCTCCCCCCCAAAAGATAGGTTTTTGTCTTTTGGGGTGTGCTAAATTAGGGAAAGCAGAACAACAAAGGTTTCAGAGACAGTTAGTAGCAAACAAAGCATGCTTTCCTAAAAACTGACTGTTGTGTCTATTTTTCTTTATAGCATACCGACACCTGGCAAGACAGAATCGCGAAGGGTCCAGTCTGCTAAACAAAGACAGAGGTTGGCATAGAGCTTGGCGGAGGACTTGCTATGGGTAAATAATCTTATTTTTTTCTTTCCCCCCTTCCTAAGTTAGGTTTTTGTCTTTTGGGGTTTGCTAAGTTAGGGAAAGCAGAACTGCAAAGTTTTCGAGTACAGTTAGTGGCAAACAAAGTATGCTTTCCTAAAAACTGACTGTTGTGTCTTTTTTTCTTTATAGCATACCGACACCTGGCAAGACAGAATCGGCGAAGGATCCAGTCTGCTAAACAAAGACAGAGGCTGGCATAGATCTCGGCAGAGGACTTGCTAAAGGTAAATAGTCTTAATTTTTTCTTCCCCCCTCCCCCCCATGTTAGGTACTTGTAGTTTGGGGTGTGCTAAGTTAGTCAAAGTAGAAGAGAAAAAGGTTCAGGGACAGGAACAAACAAAGCATGCTTTCCTAAAAACTGACTTGTGTCTTTTTCCTTTTCAGCATACCAACCCCTGGCAAGATGTAATCATCGAAGGGTCCAGTCTGCTAAACAAAGACAGAGGCTGGCATAGAGCTCGGAGGAGGACTTGTCAAGAGTAAATAGTCTTAATTTTTTCTTTTTCTCCCCCCAAGTTAGTTTTTTTGTCTTTTGGGTTGTGCTAAGTTAGGGAAAGTAGAAGAGAAAAAGGTTCAGGGACAATTAGAAATAAACAAAGCATGCATTCCTAAAAACTGACTTGTGTCTTTTTCCTTTTTAGCATACCAACCCATGGCAAGACGTAATCATTGAAGGGGCCAGTCTGCTAAACAAAGACAGAGGCTGGCATAGAGCTCGGCAGAGGACTTGCTAAGGGTAAATAGTCTTAATTTTTTCTTTTTCTTCCCCCCGAAAAGATAGGTTTTTGTCTTTTGGGGTGTGCTAAGTTAGGGAAAGCAGAACAGCAAATGTTTCAGAGACAGTTAGTAGCAGACAAAGCATGCTTTCCTAAAAACTGACTGTTGTGTCTTTTTCTTTATAGCTTACCGACACCTGGCAAGACAGAATCGGCGAAGGGTCTAGTCTGCTAAACAAAGACAGAGGCTTTTTCTCCCCCCCCCCAAAAAAAAAAGATAGGTTTTTGTCTTTTGGGGTGTGCTAAATTAGGGAAAGCAGAACAACAAAGGTTTCAGAGACAGTTAGTAGCAAACAAAGCATGCTTTCCTAAAAACTGACTGTTGTGTCTTTTTTTCTTTATAGCATACCGACACCTGGCAAGACAGAATCGGCGAAGGGTCCAGTCTACTAAACAAAGACAGAGGTTGGCATAGAGCTTGGCGGAGGACTTGCTATGGGTAAATAATCTTAATTTTTTCTTTCCCCCCTTCCTAAGTTATGTTTTTGTCTGTTGGGGTTTGCTAAGTTAGGGAAAGCAGAACTGCAAAGTTTTCAAAGACAGTTAGTGGCAAACAAAGCATGCTTTCCTAAAAACTGACTGTTGTGTCTTTTTTCTTTATAGCATACCAACACCTGGCAAGACAGAATCGACGAAGGGTCCAGTCTGCTAAACAAAGACAGAGGCTGGCATAGAGCTCGGCAGAGGACTTGCTAAGGGTAAATAGTCTTAATTTTTTCTTTTTCTTCCCCCCGAAAAAATAGGTTTTTGTCTTTTGGGGTGTGCTAAGTTAGGGAAAGCAGAACAGCAAATGTTTCAGAGACAGTTAGTAGCAGACAAAGCATGCTTTCCTAAAAACTGACTGTTGTGTCTTTTTCTTTATAGCTTACCGACACCTGGCAAGACAGAATCGGCGAAGGGTCCAGTCTGCTAAACAAAGACAGAGGCTTTTTCTTCCCCCCCCCCAAAAGATAGGTTTTTGTCTTCTGGGGTGTGCTAAATTAGGGAAAGCAGAACAACAAAGGTTTCAGAGACAGTTAGTAGCAAACAAAGCATGCTTTCCTAAAAACTGACTTGTGTCTATTTTTCTTTATAGCATACCGACACCTGGCAAGACAGAATCGGCGAAGGATCCAGTCTGCTAAACAAAGACAGAGGTTGGCATAGAGCTTGGCGGAGGACTTGCTATGGGTAAATAATCTTAATTTTTTCTTTCCCCCCCTTCCAAAATTAGGTTTTTGTCTTTTGGGGTTTGCTAAGTTAGGGAAAGCAGAACTGCAAAGTTTTCAAGTACAGTTAGTGGCAAACAAAGTATGCTTTCCTAAAAACTGACTGTTGTGTCTTTTTTTCTTTATAGCATACCGACACCTGGCAAGACAGAATCGGCGAAGGGTCCAGTCTGCTAAACAAAGACAGAGGCTGGCATAGATCTCGGCAGAGGACTTGCTAAAGGTAAATAGTCTTAATTTTTTTCTTCCCCCCTCCCCCCCATGTTAGGTACTTGTAGTTTGGGGTGTGCTAAGTTAGTGAAAGTAGAAGAGAAAAAGGTTCAGGGACAGTTAGGAACAAACAAAGCATGCTTTCCTAAAAACTGACTTGTGTCTTTTTCCTTTTTAGCATACCAACCCCTGGCAAGATGTAATCATCGAAGGGTCCAGTCTGCTAAACAAAGACAGAGGCTGGCATAGAGCTCGGAGGAGGACTAGCCAAGCGTAAATAGTCTTAATTTTTTCTTTTTCTTTTCCCCCCCAAGTTAGTTTTTTGTCTTTTGGGTTGTGCTAAGTTAGGGAAAGTAGAAGAGAAAAAGGTTCAGGGACAATTAGAAATAAACAAAGCATGCTTTCCTAAAAACTGACTTGTGTCTTTTTCCTTTTTAGCATACCAACCCATGGCAAGACGTAATCATTGAAGGGTCCAGTCTGCTAAACAAAGACAGAGGCTGGCATAGAGCTCGGAGGAGGACTTGCCAAGGGTAAATAGTCTTAATTTTTTCTTTTTCTTCCCCCCCAAAAGATAGGTTTTTGTCTTTTGGGTTGTGCTAAGTTAGGGAAAGCAGAAGAGCAAAGGTTTCAGAGACAGTTAGTAGCAAACAAAGCATGCTTTCCTAAAAACTGACTGTTGTGTCTTTTTCTTTATAGCTTACCGACACCTGGCAAGACAGAATCGGCGAAGGGTCCAGTCTGCTAAACAAAGACAGAGGCTGGCATAAATCTCGGCAGAGTGCTTGCTAAAGGTAAATAGTCTTAATTTTTTTCTTCCCTCCTTCCTCCTTCATGTTAGGTACTTGTAGTTTGGGGTGTGCTAAGTTAGTGAAAGTAGAAGAGAAAAAGGTTCAGGGACAGTTAGGAACAAACAAAGCATGCTTTCCTAAAAACTGACTTGTGTCTTTTTCCTTTTTAGCATACCAACCCCTGGCAAGACGTAATCATTGAAGGGGCCAGCCTGCTAAACAAAGACAGAGGCTGGCATAGAGCTCGGCAGAGGACTTGCTAAGGGTAAATAGTCTTAATTTTTTCTTTTTCTTCCCCCCGAAAAGATAGGTTTTTGTCTTTTGGGGTGTGCTAAGTTAGGAAAAGCAGAAGAGCAAAGGTTTCAGAGACAGTTAGTAGCAAACAAAGCATGCTTTCCTAAAAACTGACTGTTGTGTCTTTTTCTTTATAGCTTACCGACACCTGGCAAGACAGAATCGGCGAAGGGTCCAGTCTGCTTAACAAAGACAGAGGCTTTTTCTCCCCCCCCCCAAAAGATAGGTTTTTGTCTTTTGGGGTGTGCTAAATTAGGGAAAGCAGAACAACAAAGGTTTCAGAGACAGTTAGTAGCAAACAAAGCATGCTTTCCTAAAAGCTGACTGTTGTGTCTTTTTTTCTTTATAGCATACCGACACCTGGCAAGACAGAATCGGCGAAGGGTCCAGTCTGCTAAACAAAGACAGAGGTTGGCATAGAGCTTGGCGGAGGACTTGCTAAGGGTAAATAATCTTAATTTTTTCTTTCCCCCCCTTCCTAAGTTAGGTTTTTGTCTTTTGGGGTTTGCTAAGTTAGGGAAAGCAGAACTGCAAAGTTTTCAAAGACAGTTAGTGGCAAACAAAGCATGCTTTCCTAAAAACTGACTGTTGTGTCTTTTTTCTTTATAGCATACCAACACCTGGCAAGACAGAATCGGCGAAGGGTCCAGTCTGCTAAACAAAGACAGAGGCTGGCATAGATCTCGGCAGAGGACTTGCTAAAGGTAAATAGTCTTAATTTTTTTCTTCCCCCCTCCCCCCCATGTTAGGTACATGTATTTTAGGGTGTGCTAAGTTAGTGAAAGTAGAAGAGAAAAAGGTTCAGGTACAGTTATGAACAAAGCATGCTTTCCTAAAAACTGACTTGTGTCTTTTTCCTTTTTAGCATACCAACCCCTGGCAAGATGTAATCATCAAAAGGTCCAGTCTGCTAAACAAAGACAGAGGCTGGCATAGAGCTCGGAGGAGGACTTGCCAAGGGTAAATAGTCTTAATTTTTTCTTTTTCTTCCTCCCCAAAAGATAGGTTCTTGTCTTTTGGGTTGTGCTAAGTTAGGGAAAGCAGAACAGCAAATGTTTCAGAGACAGTTAGTAGCAAACAAAGCATGCTTTCCTAAAAACTGACTGTTGTGTCTTTTTCTTTATAGCTTACCGACACCTGGCAAGACAGAATCGGCAAAGGGTCCAGTCTGCTAAACAATGACAGAGGCTTTTTCTCTCCTCCCCCCCCCCCCCCCAAAGATAGGTTTTTGTCTTTTGGGGTGTGCTAAATTAGGGAAAGCAGAACAACAAAGGTTTCAGAGACAGTTAGTAGCAAACACAGCATGCTTTCCTAAAAACTGACTGTTGTGTCTTTTTTTCTTTATAGCATACCGACACCTGGCAAGACAGAATCGGCGAAGGGTCCAATCTGCTAAACAAAGACAGAGGTTGGTATAGAGCTTGGCGGAGGACTTGCTATGGGTAAATAATCTTAATTTTTTCTTTCCCCCCCTTCCTAAGTTAGGTTTTTGTCTTTTGGGGTTTGCTAAGTTAGGGAAAGCAGAACTGCAAAGTTTTCAAAGACAGATAGTGGCAAACAAAGCATGCTTTCCTAAAAACTGACTGTTGTGTCTTTTTTCTTTATAGCATACCAACACCTGGCAAGACAGAATCGGCGAAGGGTCCAGTCTGCTAAACAAAGACAGAGGCTGGCATATATCTCGGCAGAGGACTTGCTAAAGGTAAATAGTCTTAATTTTTTTCTTCCCCCCTCCCCCCCATGTTAGGTACTTGTATTTTAGGGTGTGCTAAGTTAGTGAAAGTAGAAGAGAAAAAGGTTCAGGTACAGTTATGAACAAAGCATGCTTTCCTAAAAACTGACTTGTGTCTTTTTCCTTTTTAGCATACCAACCCCTGGCAAGATGTAATCATCAAAAGGTCCAGTCTGCTAAACAAAGACAGAGGCTGGCATAGAGCTCGGAGGAGGACTTGCCAAGGGTAAATAGTCTTCATTTTTTTTTTCTCCCCCCCCCCCCCCCCCCCCCAAGTTAGTTTTTTTGTCTTTTGGGTTGTGCTAAGTTAGGGAAAGTAGAAGAGAAAAAGGTTCAGGGACAATTAGAAATAAGCAATGCATGCATTCCTAAAAACTGACTTGTGTCTTTTTCCTTTTTAGCATACCAACCCATGGGAAGACGTAATCATTGAAGGGGCCAGTCTGCTAAACAAAGACAGAGGCTGGCATAGAGCTCGGCAGAGGACTTGCTAAGGGTAAATAGTCTTAATTTTTTCTTTTTCTTCCCCCCCAAAAGATAGGTTTTTGTCTTTTGGGTTGTGCTAAGTTAGGGAAAGCAGAACAGCAAATGTTTCAGAGACAGTTAGTAGCAAACAAAGCATGCTTTCCTAAAAACTGACTGTTGTGTCTTTTTCTTTATAGCTTACCGACACCTGGCAAGACAGAATCGGCGAAGGATCCAGTCTGCTAAACAAAGACAGAGGCTGGCATAGATCTCGGCAGAGGACTTGCTAAAGGTAAATAGTCTTAATTTTTTCTTCCCCCCTCCCCCCCATGTTAGGTACTTGTAGTTTGGGGTGTGCTAAGTTAGTCAAAGTAGAAGAGAAAAAGGTTCAGGGACAGTTAGGAACAAACAAAGCATGCTTTCCTAAAAACTGACTTGTGTCTTTTTCCTTTTCAGCATACCAACCCCTGGCAAGATGTAATCATCGAAGGGTCCAGTCTGCTAAACAAAGACAGAGGCTGGCATAGAGCTCGGAGGAGGACTTGTCAAGAGTAAATAGTCTTCATTTTTTTTTTCTCCCCCCCCCCCCCCCCCCCAAGTTAGTTTTTTTGTCTTTTGGGTTGTGCTAAGTTAGGGAAAGTAGAAGAGAAAAAGGTTCAGGGACAATTAGAAATAAGCAATGCATGCATTCCTAAAAACTGACTTGTGTCTTTTTCCTTTTTAGCATACCAACCCATGGGAAGACGTAATCATTGAAGGGGCCAGTCTGCTAAACAAAGACAGAGGCTGGCATAGAGCTCGGCAGAGGACTTGCTAAGGGTAAATAGTCTTAATTTTTTCTTTTTCTTCCCCCCGAAAAGATAGGTTTTTGTCTTTTGGGGTGTGCTAAGTTAGGGAAAGCAGAACAGCAAATGTTTCAGAGACAGTTAGTAGCAGACAAAGCATGCTTTCCTAAAAACTGACTGTTGTGTCTTTTTCTTTATAGCTTACCGACACCTGGCAAGACAGAATCGGCGAAGGGTCCAGTCTGCTAAACAAAGACAGAGGCTTTTTCTCCCCCCCCCAAAAAAAAAAAGATAGGTTTTTGTCTTTTGGGGTGTGCTAAATTAGGGAAAGCAGAACAACAAAGGTTTCAGAGACAGTTAGTAGCAAACAAAGCATGCTTTCCTAAAAACTGACTGTTGTGTCTTTTTTTCTTTATAGCATACCGACACCTGGCAAGACAGAATCGGCGAAGGGTCCAGTCTACTAAACAAAGACAGAGGTTGGCATAGAGCTTGGCGGAGGACTTGCTATGGGTAAATAATCTTAATTTTTTCTTTCCCCCCTTCCTAAGTTATGTTTTTGTCTGTTGGGGTTTGCTAAGTTAGGGAAAGCAGAACTGCAAAGTTTTCAAAGACAGTTAGTGGCAAACAAAGCATGCTTTCCTAAAAACTGACTGTTGTGTCTTTTTTCTTTATAGCATACCAACACCTGGCAAGACAGAATCGACGAAGGGTCCAGTCTGCTAAACAAAGACAGAGGCTGGCATAGAGCTCGGCAGAGGACTTGCTAAGGGTAAATAGTCTTAATTTTTTCTTTTTCTTCCCCCCGAAAAGATAGGTGTTTGTCTTTTGGGGTGTGCTAAGTTAGGGAAAGCAGAACAGCAAATGTTTCAGAGACAGTAGCAGACAAAGCATGCTTTCCTAAAAACTGACTGTTGTGTCTTTTTCTTTATAGCTTACCGACACCTGGCAAGACAGAATCGGCGAAGGGTCCAGTCTGCTAAACAAAGACAGAGGCTTTTTCTTCCCCCCCCCCCCCCCCCAAAAGATAGGTTTTTGTCTTCTGGGGTGTGCTAAATTAGGGAAAGCAGAACAACAAAGGTTTCAGAGACATTTAGTAGCAAACAAAGCATGCTTTCCTAAAAACTGACTTGTGTCTATTTTTCTTTATAGCATACCGACACCTGGCAAGACAGAATCGGCGAAGGATCCAGTCTGCTAAACAAAGACAGAGGTTGGCATAGAGCTTGGCGGAGGACTTGCTATGGGTAAATAATCTTAATTTTTTCTTTCCCCCCTTCCAAAATTAGGTTTTTGTCTTTTTGGGTTTGCTAAGTTAGGGAAAGCAGAACTGCAAAGTTTTCAAGTACAGTTAGTGGCAAACAAAGTATGCTTTCCTAAAAACTGACTGTTGTGTCTTTTTTTCTTTATAGCATACCGACACCAGGCAAGACAGAATCGGCGAAGGGTCCAGTCTGCTAAACAAAGACAGAGGCTGGCATAGATCTCGGCAGAGGACTTGCTAAAGGTAAATAGTCTTAATTTTTTTCTTCCCCCCTCCCCCCCATGTTAGGTACTTGTAGTTTGGGGTGTGCTAAGTTAGTGAAAGTAGAAGAGAAAAAGGTTCAGGGACAGTTAGGAACAAACAAAGCATGCTTTCCTAAAAACTGACTTGTGTCTTTTTCCTTTTTAGCATACCAACCCCTGGCAAGATGTAATCATCGAAGGGTCCAGTCTGCTAAACAAAGACAGAGGCTGGCATAGAGCTCGGAGGAGGACTAGCCAAGGGTAAATAGTCTTAATTTTTCTTTTTCTTTTCCCCCCAAGTTAGTTTTTTGTCTTTTGGGTTGTGCCAAGTTAGGGAAAGTAGAAGAGAAAAAGGTTCAGGGACAATTAGAAATAAACAAAGCATGCTTTCCTAAAAACTGACTTGTGTCTTTTTCCTTTTTAGCATACCAACCCATGGCAAGACGTAATCATTGAAGGGTCCAGTCTGCTAAACAAAGACAGAGGCTGGCATAGAGCTCGGAGGAGGACTTGCCAAGGGTAAATAGTCTTAATTTTTTCTTTTTCTTCCCCCCCAAAAGATAGGTTTTTGTCTTTTGGGTTGTGCTAAGTTAGGGAAAGCAGAACAGCAAATGTTTCAGAGACAGTTAGTAGCAAACAAAGCATGCTTTCCTAAAAACTGACTGTTGTGTCTTTTTTTCTTTATAGCATACCGACACCTGGCAAGACAGAATCGGCGAAGGGTCCAGTCTGCTAAACAAAGACAGAGGCTGGCATAAATCTCGGCAGAGTGCTTGCTAAAGGTAAATAGTCTTAATTATTTTCTTCCCTCCTTCCTCCTTCATGTTAGGTACTTGTAGTTTGGGGTGTGCTAAGTTAGTGAAAGTAGAAGAGAAAAAGGTTCAGGGACAGTTAGGAACAAACAAAGCATGCTTTCCTAAAAACTGACTTGTGTCTTTTTCCTTTTTAGCATACCAACCCCTGGCAAGATGTAATCATCGAAGGGTCCAGTCTGCTAAACAAAGACAGAGGCTGGCATAGAGCTCGGAGGAGGACTAGCCAAGGGTAAATAGTCTTAATTTTTCTTTTTCTTTTCCCCCCCAAGATAGTTTTTTGTCTTTTGGGTTGTGCTAAGTTAGGGAAAGTAGAAGAGAAAAAGGTTCAGGGACAATTAGAAATAAACAAAGCATGCTTTCCTAAAAACTGACTTGTGTCTTTTTCCTTTTTAGCATACCAACCCATATCAAGACGTAATCATTGAAGGGGCCAGCCTGCTAAACAAAGACAGAGGCTGGCATAGAGCTCGGCAGAGGACTTGCTAAGGGTAAATAGTCTTAATTTTTTCTTTTTCTTCCCCCCGAAAAGATAGGTTTTTGTCTTTTGGGGTGTGCTAAGTTAGGAAAAGCAGAAGAGCAAAGGTTTCAGAGACAGTTAGTAGCAAACAAAGCATGCTTTCCTAAAAACTGACTGTTGTGTCTTTTTCTTTATAGCTTACCGACACCTGGCAAGACAGAATCGGCGAAGGGTCCAGTCTGCTTAACAAAGACAGAGGCTTTTTCTCCCCCCCCCCCCCCCCCAAAAGATAGGTTTTTGTCTTTTGGGGTGTGCTAAATTAGGGAAAGCAGAACAACAAAGGTTTCAGAGACAGTTAGTAGCAAACAAAGCATGCTTTCCTAAAAGCTGACTGTTGTGTCTTTTTTTCTTTATAGCATACCGACACCTGGCAAGACAGAATCGGCGAAGGGTCCAGTCTGCTAAACAAAGACAGAGGTTGGCATAGAGCTTGGCGGAGGACTTGCTAAGGGTAAATAATCTTAATTTTTTCTTTCCCCCCCTTCCTAAGTTAGGTTTTTGTCTTTTGGGGTTTGCTAAGTTAGGGAAAGCAGAACTGCAAAGTTTTCAAAGACAGTTAGTGGCAAACAAAGCATGCTTTCCTAAAAACTGACTGTTGTGTCTTTTTTCTTTATAGCATACCAACACCTGGCAAGACAGAATCGGCGAAGGGTCCAGTCTGCTAAACAAAGACAGAGGCTGGCATAGATCTCGGCAGAGGACTTGCTAAAGGTAAATAGTCTTAATTTTTTTCTTCCCCCCTCCCCCCCATGTTAGGTACATGTATTTTAGGGTGTGCTAAGTTAGTGAAAGTAGAAGAGAAAAAGGTTCAGGTACAGTTATGAACAGAGCATGCTTTCCTAAAAACTGACTTGTGTCTTTTTCCTTTTTAGCATACCAACCCCTGGCAAGATGTAATCATCAAAAGGTCCAGTCTGCTAAACAAAGACAGAGGCTGGCATAGAGCTCGGAGGAGGACTTGCCAAGGGTAAATAGTCTTAATTTTTTCTTTTTCTTCCCCCCCAAAAGATAGGTTTTTGTCTTTTGGGTTGTGCTAAGTTAGGGAAAGCAGAACAGCAAATGTTTCAGAGACAGTTAGTAGCAAACAAAGCATGCTTTCCTAAAAACTGACTGTTGTGTCTTTTTCTGTATAGCTTACCGACACCTGGCAAGACAGAATCGGCGAAGGGTCCAGTCTGCTAAACAATGACAGAGGCTTTTTCTCTCCTCCCCCCCCCCCCCCCCCAAAGATAGGTTTTTGTCTTTTGGGGTGTGCTAAATTAGGGAAAGCAGAACAACAAAGGTTTCAGAGACAGTTAGTAGCAAACACAGCATGCTTTCCTAAAAACTGACTGTTGTGTCTTTTTTTCTTTATAGCATACCGACACCTGGCAAGACAGAATCGGCGAAGGGTCCAATCTGCTAAACAAAGACAGAGGTTGGTATAGAGCTTGGCGGAGGACTTGCTATGGGTAAATAATCTTAATTTTTTCTTTCCCCCCCTTCCTAAGTTAGGTTTTTGTCTTTTGGGGTTTGCTAAGTTAGGGAAAGCAGAACTGCAAAGTTTTCAAAGACAGATAGTGGCAAACAAAGCATGCTTTCCTAAAAACTGACTGTTGTGTCTTTTTTCTTTATAGCATACCAACACCTGGCAAGACAGAATCGGCGAAGGGTCCAGTCTGCTAAACAAAGACAGAGGCTGGCATATATCTCGGCAGAGGACTTGCTAAAGGTAAATAGTCTTAATTTTTTTCTTCCCCCCTCCCCCCCATGTTAGGTACTTGTATTTTAGGGTGTGCTAAGTTAGTGAAAGTAGAAGAGAAAAAGGTTCAGGTACAGTTATGAACAAAGCATGCTTTCCTAAAAACTGACTTGTGTCTTTTTCCTTTTTAGCATACCAACCCCTGGCAAGATGTAATCATCAAAAGGTCCAGTCTGCTAAACAAAGACAGAGGCTGGCATAGAGCTTGGAGGAGGACTTGCCAAGGGTAAATAGTCTTAATTTTTTCTTTTTCTTCCCCCCCAAAAGATAGGTTTTTGTCTTTTGGGTTGTGCTAAGTTAGGGAAAGCAGAACAGCAAATGTTTCAGAGACAGTTAGTAGCAAACAAAGCATGCTTTCCTAAAAACTGACTGTTGTGTCTTTTTCTTTATAGCTTACCGACACCTGGCAAGACAGAATCGGCGAAGGGTCCAGTCTGCTAAACAATGACAGAGGCTTTTTCTCCCCCCCCCCCCCCCCCAAAAGATAGGTTTTTGTCTTTTGGGGTGTGCTAAATTAGGGAAAACAGAACAACAAAGGTTTCAGAGACAGCTAGTAGCAAACAAAGCATGCTTTCCTAAAAACTGACTGTTGTGTCTTTTCTTCTTTATAGCATACCGACACCTGGCAAGACAGAATCGGCGAAGGGTCCAGTCTGCTAAACAAAGACAGAGGTTGGCATAGAGCTTGGCGGAGGACTTGCTATGGGTAAATAATCTTAATTTTTTCTTTCCCCCCTTCCTAAGTTAGGTTTTTGTCTTTTGAGGTATGCTAAGTTAGGGAAAGCAGAAATGCAAAGTTTTCAAAGACAGTTAGTGGCAAACAAAGCATGCTTTCCTAAAAACTGACTGTTGTGTCTTTTTTCTTTATAGCATACCAACACCTGGCAAGACAGAATCGACGAAGGGTCCAGTCTGCTAAACAAAGACAGAGGCTGGCATAGAGCTCGGCAGAGGACTTGCTAAGGGTAAATAGTCTTAATTTTTTTCTTCCACCCCCCCCCCCAAGTTAGGTTCTTGTATTTTAGGGTGTGCTAAGTTAGTGAAAGTAGAAGAGAAAAAGGTTCAGGTACAGTTAGGAACAAAGCATGTTTTCCTAAAAACTGACTTGTGTCTTTTTCCTTTTTAGCATACCAACCCCTGGCAAGATGTAATCATCGAAGGGTCCAGTCTGCTAAACAAAGACAGAGGCTGGCATAGAGCTTGGAGGAGGACTTGCCAAGGGTAGATAGTCTTAATTTTTTCTTTTTCTTCCCCCCCCCCCAAGTTAGTTTTTTTGTCTTTTGGGTTGTGCTAAGTTAGGGAAAGTAGAAGAGAAAAAGGTTCAGGGACAATTAGAAATATACAAAGCATGCTTTCCTAAAAACTGACTTGTGTCTTTTTCCTTTTTAGCATACCAACCCATATCAAGACGTAATCATTGAAGGGGCCAGCCTGCTAAACAAAGACAGAGGCTGGCATAGAGCTCGGCAGAGGACTTGCTAAGGGTAAATAGTCTTAATTTTTTCTTTTTCTTCCCCCCGAAAAGATAGGTTTTTGTCTTTTGGGGTGTGCTAAGTTAGGAAAAGCAGAAGAGCAAAGGTTTCAGAGACAGTTAGTAGCAAACAAAGCATGCTTTCCTAAAAACTGACTGTTGTGTCTTTTTCTTTATAGCTTACCGACACCTGGCAAGACAGAATCGGCGAAGGGTCCAGTCTGCTTAACAAAGACAGAGGCTTTTTCTCCCCCCCCCCCCCCAAAAGATAGGTTTTTGTCTTTTGGGGTGTGCTAAATTAGGGAAAGCAGAACAACAAAGGTTTCAGAGACAGTTAGTAGCAAACAAAGCATGCTTTCCTAAAAACTGACTGTTGTGTCTTTTTTTCTTTATAGCATACCGACACCTGGCAAGACAGAATCGGCGAAGGGTCCAGTCTGCTAAACAAAGACAGAGGTTGGCATAGAGCTTGGCGGAGGACTTGCTATGGGTAAATAATCTTAATTTTTCTTTCCCCCCTTCCTAAGTTAGGTTTTTGTCTTTTGGGGTTTGCTAAGTTAGGGAAAGCAGAACTGCAAAGTTTTCAAGTACAGTTAGTGGCAAACAAAGTATGCTTTCCTAAAAACTGACTGTTGTGTCTTTTTTCTTTATAGCATACCAACACCTGGCAAGACAGAATCGGCGAAGGGTCCAGTCTGCTAAACAAAGGCAGAGGTTGGCATAGAGCTCGGCAGAGGACTTGCTAAGGTAAATAGTCTTAATTTTTTTCTTTCCCCCCCCAAGTTAGGTTCTTGTATTTTAGGGTGTGCTAAGTTAGTGAAAGTAGAAGAGAAGAAGGTTCAGGTACAGTTAGGAACAAAGCATGCTTTCCTAAAAACTGACTTGTGTCTTTTTCCTTTTTAGCATACCAACCCCTGGCAAGAAGTAATCATCGAAGGGTCCAGTCTGCTAAACAAAGACAGAGGCTGGCATAGAGCTCGGAGGAGGACTTGCCAAGGGTAAATAGTCTTAATTTTTTCTTTCCCCCCCCAAGTTAATTTTTTTGTCTTTTGGGTTGTGCTAAGTTAGGGAAAGTAGAAGAGAAAAAGGTTCAGGGACAATTAGAAATAAACAAAGCATGCTTTCCTAAAAACTGACTTGTGTCTTTTTCCTTTTTAGCATACCAACCCATGACAAGACGTAATCATTGAAGGGGCCAGTCTGCTAAACAAAGACAGAGGCTTGCATGGAGCTCGGTAGAGGACTTGCTATGGGTAAATAATCTTAATTTTTTCTTTCCCCGCTTCCAAAGTTAGGCTTTTGTCTTTTGGGGTTTGCTAAGTTAGGGAAAGCAGAACTGCAAAGTTTTCAAGTACAGTTAGTGGCAAACAAAGTATGCTTTCCTAAAAACTGACTGTTGTGTCTTTTTTACTTTATAGCATACCGACACCTGGCAAGACAGAATCGGCGAAGGGTCCAGTCTGCTAAACAAAGACAGAGGCTGGCATAGATCTCGGCAGAGGACTTGCTAAAGGTAAATAGTCTTAATTTTTTTCTTCCCCCCTCCCCCCCATGTTAGGTACTTGTAGTTTGGGGTGTGCTAAGTTAGTGAAAGTAGAAGAGAAAAAGGTTCAGGGACAGTTAGGAACAAACAAAGCATGCTTTCCTAAAAATTGACTTGTGTCTTTTTCCTTTTTAGCATACCAACCCCTGGCAAGATGTAATTATCGAAGGGTCCAGTCTGCTAAACAAAGACAGAGGCTGGCATAGAGCTCGGAGGAGGACTAGCCAAGGGTAAATAGTCTTAATGTTGTCTTTTTCTTTTCCCCCCCAAGTTAGTTTTTTGTCTTTTGGGTTGTGCTAAGTTAGGGAAAGTAGAAGAGAAAAAGGTTCAGGGACAATTAGAAATAAACAAAGCATGCTTTCCTAAAAACTGACTTGTGTCTTTTTCCTTTTTAGCATACCAACCCATGGCAAGACGTAATCATTGAAGGGTCCAGTCTGCTAAACAAAGACAGAGGCTGGCATAGAGCTCGGCAGAGGACTTGCTAAGGGTAAATAGTCTTAATTTTTTTCTTTCCCCCCCCCCCCAAAAGATAGGTTTTTGTCTTTTGGGGTGTGCTAAGTTAGGGAAAGCAGAACAGCAAAGGTTTCAGAGACAGTTAGTAGCAAACAAAGCATGCTTTCCTAAAAACTGACTGTTGTGTCTTTTTCTTTATATCTTACCGACACCTGGCAAGACAGAATCGGCGAAGGTTCCAGTCTGCTAAACAAAGACAGAGGCTTTTTCTCCCCCCCCCCCCACCCCCCAAAAGATAGGTTTTTGTCTTTTGGGGTGTGCTAAATTAGGGAAAGCAGAACAACAAAGGTTTCAGAGACAGTTAGTAGCAAACAAAGCATGCTTTCCTAAAAACTGACTGTTGTGTCTACTTTTCTTTATAGCATACCGACACCTGGCAAGACAGAATCGGCGAAGGGTCCAGTCTGCTAAACAAAGACAGAGGTTGGCATAGAGCTTGGCGGAGGACTTGCTATGGGTAAATAATCTTAATTTTTTTCTTTCCCCGCTTCCAAAGTTAGGCTTTTGTCTTTTGGGGTTTGCTAAGTTAGGGAAAGCAGAACTGCAAAGTTTTCAAGTACAGTTAGTGGCAAACAAAGTATGCTTTCCTAAAAACTGACTGTTGTGTCTTTTTTTCTTTATAGCATACCGACACCTGGCAAGACAGAATCGGTGAAGGGTCCAGTCTGCTAAACAAAGACAGAGGCTGGCATAGATCTCGGCAGAGGACTTGCTAAAGGTAAATAGTCTTAATTTTTTTCTTCCCCCCTCCCCCCCATGTTAGGTACTTGTAGTTTGGGGTGTGCTAAGTTAGTGAAAGTAGAAGAGAAAAAGGTTCAGGGACAGTTAGGAACAAATAAAGCATGCTTTCCTAAAAACTGACTTGTGTCTTTTTCCTTTTTAGCATACCAACCCCTGGCAAGATGTAATCATCGAAGGGTCCAGTCTGCTAAACAAAGACAGAGGCTGGCATAGAGCTCGGAGGAGGACTAGCCAAGGGTAAATAGTCTTAATTTTGTCTTTTTCTTTTCCCCCCCAAGTTAGTTTTTTGTCTTTTGGGTTGTGCTAAGTTAGGGAAAGTAGAAGAGAAAAAGGTTCAGGGACAATTAGAAATAAACAAAGCATGCTTTCCTAAAAACTGACTTGTGTCTTTTTCCTTTTTAGCATACCAACCCATGGCAAGACGTAATCATTGAAGGGTCCAGTCTGCTAAACAAAGACAGAGGCTGGCATAGAGCTCGGCAGAGGACTTGCTAAGGGTAAATAGTCTTAATTTTTTTCTTCCCCCCCCCCCCCCCAAAGATAGGTTTTTGTCTTTTGGGGTGTGCTAAGTTAGGGAAAGCAGAACAGCAAAGGTTTCAGAGACAGTTAGTAGCAAACAAAGCATGCTTTCCTAAAAACTGACTGTTGTGTCTTTTTCTTTATATCTTACCGACACCTAGCAAGACAGAATCGGCGAAGGTTCCAGTCTGCTAAACAAAGACAGAGGCTTTTTCTCCCCCCCCCCCACCCCCCAAAAGATAGGTTTTTGTCTTTTGGGGTGTGCTAAATTAGGGAAAGCAGAACAGCAAAGGTTTTAGAGACAGTCAGTAGCAAACAAAGCATGCTTTCCTAAAAACTGACTGTTGTGTCTTTTTCTTTATAGCTTACCGACACCTGGCAAGACAGAATCGGCGAAGGTTCCAGTCTGCTAAACAAAGACAGAGGTTGGCATAGAGCTTGGCGGAGGACTTGCTATGGGTAAATAATCTTAATTTTTTCTTTCCCCCCTTCCTAAATTAGGTTTTTGTCTATTGGGGTTTGCTAAGTTAGGGAAAGCAGAACTGCAAAGTTTTCAAGGACAGTTAGTGGCAAACAAAGCATGCTTTCCTAAAAACTGACTGTTGTGTCTTTTCTCTTTATATCATACCAACACCTGGCAAGACAGAATCGATGAAGGGTCCAGTCTGCTAAATAAAGACAGAGGCTGGCATAGAGCTCGGTAGAGGACTTGCTAAGGGTAAATAGTCTTAATTTTTTTCTTCCCCCCTCCCCCCCATGTTAGGTACTTGTAGTTTGGGGTGTGCTAAGTTTGTGAAAGTAGAAGAGAAAAAGGTTCAGGGACAGTTAGGAACAAACAAAGCATGCTTTCCTAAAAACTGACTTGTGTCTTTTTCCTTTTTAGCATACCAACCCCTGGCAAGATGTAATCATCGAAGGGTCCAGTCTGCTAAACAAAGACAGAGGCTGGCATAGAGCTCGGCAGAGGACTTGCTAAGGGTAAATAGTCTTAATTTTTTCTTTTTCTTTCCCCCCCCCCAAGTTAGATTTTTGTCTTTTGGGTTGTGCTAAGTTAGGGAAAGTAGAAGAGAAAAAGGTTCAGGGACAATTAGAAATAAACAAAGCATGCTTTCCTAAAAACTGACTTGTGTCTTTTCCTTTTTAGCATACCAACCCATGGCAAGACGTAATCATTGAAGGGTCCAGTCTGCTAAACAAAGACAGAGGCTGGCATAGAGCTCGGCAGAGGACTTGCTAAGGGTAAATAGTCTTAATTTTTTCTTTTTCTTCCCCCCCCAAAAGATAGGTTTTTGTCTTTTGGGGTGTGCTAAGTTAGGGAAAGCAGAACAGCAAAGGTTCCAGAGACAGTTAGTAGCAAACAAAGCATGCGTTCCTAAAAACTGACTGTTGTGTCTTTTTCTTTATAGCTTACCGACACCTGGCAAGACAGAATCGGCGAAGGGTCCAGTTTGCTAAACTCAGACAGAGGCTTTTTCTCTCCCCCCCCCCCCCCCCCCCCCAAAAGATAGGTTTTTGTCTTTTGGGGTGTGCTAAATTAGGGAAAGCAGAACAACAAAGGTTTCAGAGACAGTTAGTAGCAAACAAAGCATGCTTTCCTAAAAACTGACTGTTGTGTCTTTTTTTCTTTATAGCATACCGACACCTGGCAAGACAGAATCGGCGAAGGTTCCAGTCTGCTAAACAAAGACGGAGGTTGGCATAGAGCTTGGCGGAGCACTTGCTATGGGTAAATAATCTTAATTTTTTCTTTCCCCCCTTCCCAAGTTAGGTTTTTTTCTATTGGGGTTTGCTAAGTTAGGGAAAGCAGAACTGCAAAGTTTTAAAGGACAGTTAGTGGCAAACAAAGCATGCTTTCCTAAAAACTGACTGTTGTGTCTTTTTTCTTTATATCATACCAACACCTGGCAAGACAGAATCTACGAAGGGTCCAGTCTGCTAAACAAAGACAGAGGCTGGCATAGAGCTCGGCAGAGGACTTGCTAAGGGTAAATAGTCTTAATTTTTTTCTTCCCCCCTCCCCCCCATGTTAGGTTCTTGTAGTTTGGGGTGTGCTAAGTTAGTGAAAGTAGAAGAGAAAAAGGTTCAGGGATAGTTAAGGACAAACAAAGCATGCTTTCCTAAAAACTCACTTGTGTCTTTTTCCTTTTTAGCATACCAACCCCTGGCAAGATGTAATCATCGAAGGGTCCAGTCTGCTAAACAAAGACAGAGGCTGGCATAGAGCTCGGCAGAGGACTTGCTAAGGGTAAATAGTATTAATTTTTTCTTTTTCTTCCCCCCCAAAAGATAGGTTTTTGTCTTTTGGGTGTGCTAAGTTAGGGAAAGAAGAACTTCAAAGGTTTAAGAGACAGTTAGTAGCAAACAAAGCATGCTTTCCTAAAAACAGACTGTTGTGTCTTTTTATTTATAGCTTACCGACACCTGGCAAGACAGAATCGGCGAAGGGTCCAGTCTGCTAAACAAAGACAGAGGCTGGCATAGAGCTCGGCAGAGGACTTGCTAAGGATAAATAGTCTTAATTTTTTTCTTCCCCCCTCCCCCCCATGTTAGGTTCTTGTAGTTTGTGGTGTGCTAAGTTAGTGAAAGTAGAAGAGAAAAAGGTTCAGGGACAGTTAAGGACAAACAAAGCATGCTTTCCTAAAAACTCACTTGTGTCTTTTTCCTTTTTAGCATACCAACCCCTGGCAAGATGTAATCATCGAAGGGTCTTGTCTGCTAAACAAAGACAGAGGCTGGCATAGAGCTCAGAGGAGGACTTGCCAAGGGTAAATAGTCTTAATTTTTTCTTTTTCTTTTCCTCACCAAGTTAGTTTTTTGTCATTTGGGTTGTGCTAAGTTAGGGAAAGTAGAAGAGAAAAAGGTTCAGGGACAATTAGAAATAAACAAAGCATGCTTTCCTAAAAACTGACTTGTGTCTTTTTCCTTTTTAGCATACCAACTCATGGCAAGACGTAATCATTGAAGGGTCCAGTCTGCTAAACAAAGACAGAGGCTGGCATAGAGCTCGGCAGAGGACTTGCTAAGGGTAAATAGTCTTAATTTTTTCTTTTTCTTCCCCCCCAAAAGATAGGTTTTTGTCTTTTGAGGTGTGCTAAGTTAGAGAAAGCAGAACAGCAAAGGTTTCAGAGACAGTTAGTAGCAAACAAAGCATGCTTTCCTAAAAACTGACTGTTGTGTCTTTTTCTTTATAGCTTACCGACACCTGGCAAGACAGAATCGGCGAAGGGTCCAGTCTGCTAAACAAAGACAGAGGCTGGCATAGAGCTCGGCAGAGGACTTGCTAAGGGTAAATAGTCTTAATTTTTTTCTTCCCCCCCCCCAGTTAGGTTCTTGTATTTTAGGGTGTGCTAAGTAAGTGAAAGTAGAAGAGAAAAAGGTTCAGGTACAGTTAGGAACAAACAAAGCATGCTTTCCTAAAAACTGACTTATGTCTTTTTCCTTTTTAGCATACCAACCCCTGGCAAGATGTAATCATCGAAGGGTCCAGTCTGCTAAACAAAGACAGAGGCTGGCATAGAGCTCGGCAGAGGACTTGCTAAGGGTAAATAGTATTAATTTTTTCTTTTTCTTCCCCCCCAAAAGATAGATTTTTGTCTTTTGGGTGTGCTAAGTTAGGGAAAGCAGAACAGCAAAGGTTTCAGAGACAGTTAGTAGCAAACAAAGCATGCTTTCCTAAAAACTGACTGTTGTGTCTTTTTCTTTATATCTTACCGACACCTGGCAAGACAGAATCGGCGAAGGTTCCAGTCTGCTAAACAAAGACAGAGGCTTTTTCTCCCCCCCCCCCCCCCCCACCCCCCAAAAGATAGGTTTTTGTCTTTTGGGGTGTGCTAAATTAGGGAAAGCAGAACAACAAAGGTTTCAGAGACAGTTAGTAGCAAACAAAGCATGCTTTCCTAAAAACTGACTGTTGTGTCTACTTTTCTTTATAGCATACCGACACCTGGCAAGACAGAATCGGCGAAGGGTCCAGTCTGCTAAACAAAGACAGAGGTTGGCATAGAGCTTGGCGGAGGACTTGCTATGGGTAAATAATCTTAATTTTTTTCTTTCCCCGCTTCCAAAGTTAGGCTTTTGTCTTTTGGGGTTTGCTAAGTTAGGGAAAGCAGAACTGCAAAGTTTTCAAGTACAGTTAGTGGCAAACAAAGTATGCTTTCCTAAAAACTGACTGTTGTGTCTTTTTTTCTTTATAGCATACCGACACCTGGCAAGACAGAATCGGTGAAGGGTCCAGTCTGCTAAACAAAGACAGAGGCTGGCATAGATCTCGGCAGAGGACTTGCTAAAGGTAAATAGTCTTAATTTTTTTCTTCCCCCCTCCCCCCCATGTTAGGTACTTGTAGTTTGGGGTGTGCTAAGTTAGTGAAAGTAGAAGAGAAAAAGGTTCAGGGACAGTTAGGAACAAATAAAGCATGCTTTCCTAAAAACTGACTTGTGTCTTTTTCCTTTTTAGCATACCAACCCCTGGCAAGATGTAATCATCGAAGGGTCCAGTCTGCTAAACAAAGACAGAGGCTGGCATAGAGCTCGGAGGAGGACTAGCCAAGGGTAAATAGTCTTAATTTTGTCTTTTTCTTTTCCCCCCCAAGTTAGTTTTTTGTCTTTTGGGTTGTGCTAAGTTAGGGAAAGTAGAAGAGAAAAAGGTTCAGGGACAATTAGAAATAAACAAAGCATGCTTTCCTAAAAACTGACTTGTGTCTTTTTCCTTTTTAGCATACCAACCCATGGCAAGACGTAATCATTGAAGGGTCCAGTCTGCTAAACAAAGACAGAGGCTGGCATAGAGCTCGGCAGAGGACTTGCTAAGGGTAAATAGTCTTAATTTTTTTCTTCCCCCCCCCCCCCCCCAAAGATAGGTTTTTGTCTTTTGGGGTGTGCTAAGTTAGGGAAAGCAGAACAGCAAAGGTTTCAGAGACAGTTAGTAGCAAACAAAGCATGCTTTCCTAAAAACTGACTGTTGTGTCTTTTTCTTTATATCTTACCGACACCTAGCAAGACAGAATCGGCGAAGGTTCCAGTCTGCTAAACAAAGACAGAGGCTTTTTCTCCCCCCCCCCCACCCCCCAAAAGATAGGTTTTTGTCTTTTGGGGTGTGCTAAATTAGGGAAAGCAGAACAGCAAAGGTTTTAGAGACAGTCAGTAGCAAACAAAGCATGCTTTCCTAAAAACTGACTGTTGTGTCTTTTTCTTTATAGCTTACCGACACCTGGCAAGACAGAATCGGCGAAGGTTCCAGTCTGCTAAACAAAGACAGAGGTTGGCATAGAGCTTGGCGGAGGACTTGCTATGGGTAAATAATCTTAATTTTTTCTTTCCCCCCTTCCTAAATTAGGTTTTTGTCTATTGGGGTTTGCTAAGTTAGGGAAAGCAGAACTGCAAAGTTTTCAAGGACAGTTAGTGGCAAACAAAGCATGCTTTCCTAAAAACTGACTGTTGTGTCTTTTCTCTTTATATCATACCAACACCTGGCAAGACAGAATCGATGAAGGGTCCAGTCTGCTAAATAAAGACAGAGGCTGGCATAGAGCTCGGTAGAGGACTTGCTAAGGGTAAATAGTCTTAATTTTTTTCTTCCCCCCTCCCCCCCATGTTAGGTACTTGTAGTTTGGGGTGTGCTAAGTTTGTGAAAGTAGAAGAGAAAAAGGTTCAGGGACAGTTAGGAACAAACAAAGCATGCTTTCCTAAAAACTGACTTGTGTCTTTTTCCTTTTTAGCATACCAACCCCTGGCAAGATGTAATCATCGAAGGGTCCAGTCTGCTAAACAAAGACAGAGGCTGGCATAGAGCTCGGCAGAGGACTTGCTAAGGGTAAATAGTCTTAATTTTTTCTTTTTCTTTCCCCCCCCCCAAGTTAGATTTTTGTCTTTTGGGTTGTGCTAAGTTAGGGAAAGTAGAAGAGAAAAAGGTTCAGGGACAATTAGAAATAAACAAAGCATGCTTTCCTAAAAACTGACTTGTGTCTTTTCCTTTTTAGCATACCAACCCATGGCAAGACGTAATCATTGAAGGGTCCAGTCTGCTAAACAAAGACAGAGGCTGGCATAGAGCTCGGCAGAGGACTTGCTAAGGGTAAATAGTCTTAATTTTTTCTTTTTCTTCCCCCCCCAAAAGATAGGTTTTTGTCTTTTGGGGTGTGCTAAGTTAGGGAAAGCAGAACAGCAAAGGTTCCAGAGACAGTTAGTAGCAAACAAAGCATGCGTTCCTAAAAACTGACTGTTGTGTCTTTTTCTTTATAGCTTACCGACACCTGGCAAGACAGAATCGGCGAAGGGTCCAGTTTGCTAAACTCAGACAGAGGCTTTTTCTCTCCCCCCCCCCCCCCCCCCCCCAAAAGATAGGTTTTTGTCTTTTGGGGTGTGCTAAATTAGGGAAAGCAGAACAACAAAGGTTTCAGAGACAGTTAGTAGCAAACAAAGCATGCTTTCCTAAAAACTGACTGTTGTGTCTTTTTTTCTTTATAGCATACCGACACCTGGCAAGACAGAATCGGCGAAGGTTCCAGTCTGCTAAACAAAGACGGAGGTTGGCATAGAGCTTGGCGGAGCACTTGCTATGGGTAAATAATCTTAATTTTTTCTTTCCCCCCTTCCCAAGTTAGGTTTTTTTCTATTGGGGTTTGCTAAGTTAGGGAAAGCAGAACTGCAAAGTTTTAAAGGACAGTTAGTGGCAAACAAAGCATGCTTTCCTAAAAACTGACTGTTGTGTCTTTTTTCTTTATATCATACCAACACCTGGCAAGACAGAATCTACGAAGGGTCCAGTCTGCTAAACAAAGACAGAGGCTGGCATAGAGCTCGGCAGAGGACTTGCTAAGGGTAAATAGTCTTAATTTTTTTCTTCCCCCCTCCCCCCCATGTTAGGTTCTTGTAGTTTGGGGTGTGCTAAGTTAGTGAAAGTAGAAGAGAAAAAGGTTCAGGGATAGTTAAGGACAAACAAAGCATGCTTTCCTAAAAACTCACTTGTGTCTTTTTCCTTTTTAGCATACCAACCCCTGGCAAGATGTAATCATCGAAGGGTCCAGTCTGCTAAACAAAGACAGAGGCTGGCATAGAGCTCGGCAGAGGACTTGCTAAGGGTAAATAGTATTAATTTTTTCTTTTTCTTCCCCCCCAAAAGATAGGTTTTTGTCTTTTGGGTGTGCTAAGTTAGGGAAAGAAGAACTTCAAAGGTTTAAGAGACAGTTAGTAGCAAACAAAGCATGCTTTCCTAAAAACAGACTGTTGTGTCTTTTTATTTATAGCTTACCGACACCTGGCAAGACAGAATCGGCGAAGGGTCCAGTCTGCTAAACAAAGACAGAGGCTGGCATAGAGCTCGGCAGAGGACTTGCTAAGGATAAATAGTCTTAATTTTTTTCTTCCCCCCTCCCCCCCATGTTAGGTTCTTGTAGTTTGTGGTGTGCTAAGTTAGTGAAAGTAGAAGAGAAAAAGGTTCAGGGACAGTTAAGGACAAACAAAGCATGCTTTCCTAAAAACTCACTTGTGTCTTTTTCCTTTTTAGCATACCAACCCCTGGCAAGATGTAATCATCGAAGGGTCTTGTCTGCTAAACAAAGACAGAGGCTGGCATAGAGCTCAGAGGAGGACTTGCCAAGGGTAAATAGTCTTAATTTTTTCTTTTTCTTTTCCTCACCAAGTTAGTTTTTTGTCATTTGGGTTGTGCTAAGTTAGGGAAAGTAGAAGAGAAAAAGGTTCAGGGACAATTAGAAATAAACAAAGCATGCTTTCCTAAAAACTGACTTGTGTCTTTTTCCTTTTTAGCATACCAACTCATGGCAAGACGTAATCATTGAAGGGTCCAGTCTGCTAAACAAAGACAGAGGCTGGCATAGAGCTCGGCAGAGGACTTGCTAAGGGTAAATAGTCTTAATTTTTTCTTTTTCTTCCCCCCCAAAAGATAGGTTTTTGTCTTTTGAGGTGTGCTAAGTTAGAGAAAGCAGAACAGCAAAGGTTTCAGAGACAGTTAGTAGCAAACAAAGCATGCTTTCCTAAAAACTGACTGTTGTGTCTTTTTCTTTATAGCTTACCGACACCTGGCAAGACAGAATCGGCGAAGGGTCCAGTCTGCTAAACAAAGACAGAGGCTGGCATAGAGCTCGGCAGAGGACTTGCTAAGGGTAAATAGTCTTAATTTTTTTCTTCCCCCCCCCCAGTTAGGTTCTTGTATTTTAGGGTGTGCTAAGTAAGTGAAAGTAGAAGAGAAAAAGGTTCAGGTACAGTTAGGAACAAACAAAGCATGCTTTCCTAAAAACTGACTTATGTCTTTTTCCTTTTTAGCATACCAACCCCTGGCAAGATGTAATCATCGAAGGGTCCAGTCTGCTAAACAAAGACAGAGGCTGGCATAGAGCTCGGCAGAGGACTTGCTAAGGGTAAATAGTATTAATTTTTTCTTTTTCTTCCCCCCCAAAAGATAGATTTTTGTCTTTTGGGTGTGCTAAGTTAGGGAAAGCAGAACAGCAAAGGTTTCAGAGACAGTTAGTAGCAAACAAAGCATGCTTTCCTAAAAACTGACTGTTGTGTCTTTTTCTTTATATCTTACCGACACCTGGCAAGACAGAATCGGCGAAGGTTCCAGTCTGCTAAACAAAGACAGAGGCTTTTTCTCCCCCCCCCCCCCCCCACCCCCCAAAAGATAGGTTTTTGTCTTTTGGGGTGTGCTAAATTAGGGAAAGCAGAACAACAAAGGTTTCAGAGACAGTTAGTAGCAAACAAAGCATGCTTTCCTAAAAACTGACTGTTGTGTCTACTTTTCTTTATAGCATACCGACACCTGGCAAGACAGAATCGGCGAAGGGTCCAGTCTGCTAAACAAAGACAGAGGTTGGCATAGAGCTTGGCGGAGGACTTGCTATGGGTAAATAATCTTAATTTTTTTCTTTCCCCGCTTCCAAAGTTAGGCTTTTGTCTTTTGGGGTTTGCTAAGTTAGGGAAAGCAGAACTGCAAAGTTTTCAAGTACAGTTAGTGGCAAACAAAGTATGCTTTCCTAAAAACTGACTGTTGTGTCTTTTTTTCTTTATAGCATACCGACACCTGGCAAGACAGAATCGGTGAAGGGTCCAGTCTGCTAAACAAAGACAGAGGCTGGCATAGATCTCGGCAGAGGACTTGCTAAAGGTAAATAGTCTTAATTTTTTTCTTCCCCCCTCCCCCCCATGTTAGGTACTTGTAGTTTGGGGTGTGCTAAGTTAGTGAAAGTAGAAGAGAAAAAGGTTCAGGGACAGTTAGGAACAAATAAAGCATGCTTTCCTAAAAACTGACTTGTGTCTTTTTCCTTTTTAGCATACCAACCCCTGGCAAGATGTAATCATCGAAGGGTCCAGTCTGCTAAACAAAGACAGAGGCTGGCATAGAGCTCGGAGGAGGACTAGCCAAGGGTAAATAGTCTTAATTTTGTCTTTTTCTTTTCCCCCCCAAGTTAGTTTTTTGTCTTTTGGGTTGTGCTAAGTTAGGGAAAGTAGAAGAGAAAAAGGTTCAGGGACAATTAGAAATAAACAAAGCATGCTTTCCTAAAAACTGACTTGTGTCTTTTTCCTTTTTAGCATACCAACCCATGGCAAGACGTAATCATTGAAGGGTCCAGTCTGCTAAACAAAGACAGAGGCTGGCATAGAGCTCGGCAGAGGACTTGCTAAGGGTAAATAGTCTTAATTTTTTTCTTCCCCCCCCCCCCCCCCCCCCCCCAAAGATAGGTTTTTGTCTTTTGGGGTGTGCTAAGTTAGGGAAAGCAGAACAGCAAAGGTTTCAGAGACAGTTAGTAGCAAACAAAGCATGCTTTCCTAAAAACTGACTGTTGTGTCTTTTTCTTTATATCTTACCGACACCTAGCAAGACAGAATCGGCGAAGGTTCCAGTCTGCTAAACAAAGACAGAGGCTTTTTCTCCCCCCCCCCCACCCCCCAAAAGATAGGTTTTTGTCTTTTGGGGTGTGCTAAATTAGGGAAAGCAGAACAGCAAAGGTTTTAGAGACAGTCAGTAGCAAACAAAGCATGCTTTCCTAAAAACTGACTGTTGTGTCTTTTTCTTTATAGCTTACCGACACCTGGCAAGACAGAATCGGCGAAGGTTCCAGTCTGCTAAACAAAGACAGAGGTTGGCATAGAGCTTGGCGGAGGACTTGCTATGGGTAAATAATCTTAATTTTTTCTTTCCCCCCTTCCTAAATTAGGTTTTTGTCTATTGGGGTTTGCTAAGTTAGGGAAAGCAGAACTGCAAAGTTTTCAAGGACAGTTAGTGGCAAACAAAGCATGCTTTCCTAAAAACTGACTGTTGTGTCTTTTCTCTTTATATCATACCAACACCTGGCAAGACAGAATCGACGAAGGGTCCAGTCTGCTAAATAAAGACAGAGGCTGGCATAGAGCTCGGTAGAGGACTTGCTAAGGGTAAATAGTCTTAATTTTTTTCTTCCCCCCTCCCCCCCATGTTAGGTACTTGTAGTTTGGGGTGTGCTAAGTTTGTGAAAGTAGAAGAGAAAAAGGTTCAGGGACAGTTAGGAACAAACAAAGCATGCTTTCCTAAAAACTGACTTGTGTCTTTTTCCTTTTTAGCATACCAACCCCTGGCAAGATGTAATCATCGAAGGGTCCAGTCTGCTAAACAAAGACAGAGGCTGGCATAGAGCTCGGCAGAGGACTTGCTAAGGGTAAATAGTCTTAATTTTTTCTTTTTCTTCCCCCCCCCCCAAGTTAGATTTTTGTCTTTTGGGTTGTGCTAAGTTAGGGAAAGTAGAAGAGAAAAAGGTTCAGGGACAATTAGAAATAAACAAAGCATGCTTTCCTAAAAACTGACTTGTGTCTTTTCCTTTTTAGCATACCAACCCATGGCAAGACGTAATCATTGAAGGGTCCAGTCTGCTAAACAAAGACAGAGGCTGGCATAGAGCTCGGCAGAGGACTTGCTAAGGGTAAATAGTCTTAATTTTTTCTTTTTCTTCCCCCCCCAAAAGATAGGTTTTTGTCTTTTGGGGTGTGCTAAGTTAGGGAAAGCAGAACAGCAAAGGTTCCAGAGACAGTTAGTAGCAAACAAAGCATGCGTTCCTAAAAACTGACTGTTGTGTCTTTTTCTTTATAGCTCACCGACACCTGGCAAGACAGAATCGGCGAAGGGTCCAGTTTGCTAAACTCAGACAGAGGCTTTTTCTCTCTCCCCCCCCCCAAAAGATAGGTTTTTGTCTTTTGGGGTGTGCTAAATTAGGGAAAGCAGAACAACAAAGGTTTCAGAGACAGTTAGTAGCAAACAAAGCATGCTTTCCTAAAAACTGACTGTTGTGTCTTTTTTTCTTTATAGCATACCGACACCTGGCAAGACAGAATCGGCGAAGGTTCCAGTCTGCTAAACAAAGACGGAGGTTGGCATAGAGCTTGGCGGAGCACTTGCTATGGGTAAATAATCTTAATTATTTCTTTCCCCCCTTCCCAAGTTAGGTTTTTTTCTATTGGGGTTTGCTAAGTTAGGGAAAGCAGAACTGCAAAGTTTTAAAGGACAGTTAGTGGCAAACAAAGCATGCTTTCCTAAAAACTGACTGTTGTGTCTTTTTTCTTTATATCATACCAACACCTGGCAAGACAGAATCTACGAAGGGTCCAGTCTGCTAAACAAAGACAGAGGCTGGCATAGAGCTCGGCAGAGGACTTGCTAAGGGTAAATAGTCTTAATTTTTTTCTTCCCCCCTCCCCCCCATGTTAGGTTCTTGTAGTTTGGGGTGTGCTAAGTTAGTGAAAGTAGAAGAGAAAAAGGTTCAGGGATAGTTAAGGACAAACAAAGCATGCTTTCCTAAAAACTCACTTGTGTCTTTTTCCTTTTTAGCATACCAACCCCTGGCAAGATGTAATCATCGAAGGGTCCAGTCTGCTAAACAAAGACAGAGGCTGGCATAGAGCTCGGCAGAGGACTTGCTAAGGGTAAATAGTATTAATTTTTTCTTTTTCTTCCCCCCCAAAAGATAGGTTTTTGTCTTTTGGGTGTGCTAAGTTAGGGAAAGAAGAACTTCAAAGGTTTAAGAGACAGTTAGTAGCAAACAAAGCATGCTTTCCTAAAAACAGACTGTTGTGTCTTTTTATTTATAGCTTACCGACACCTGGCAAGACAGAATCGGCGAAGGGTCCAGTCTGCTAAACAAAGACAGAGGCTGGCATAGAGCTCGGCAGAGGACTTGCTAAGGATAAATAGTCTTAATTTTTTTCTTCCCCCCTCCCCCCCATGTTAGGTTCTTGTAGTTTGTGGTGTGCTAAGTTAGTGAAAGTAGAAGAGAAAAAGGTTCAGGGACAGTTAAGGACAAACAAAGCATGCTTTCCTAAAAACTCACTTGTGTCTTTTTCCTTTTTAGCATACCAACCCCTGGCAAGATGTAATCATCGAAGGGTCTTGTCTGCTAAACAAAGACAGAGGCTGGCATAGAGCTCAGAGGAGGACTTGCCAAGGGTAAATAGTCTTAATTTTTTCTTTTTCTTTTCCTCACCAAGTTAGTTTTTTGTCATTTGGGTTGTGCTAAGTTAGGGAAAGTAGAAGAGAAAAAGGTTCAGGGACAATTAGAAATAAACAAAGCATGCTTTCCTAAAAACTGACTTGTGTCTTTTTCCTTTTTAGCATACCAACTCATGGCAAGACGTAATCATTGAAGGGTCCAGTCTGCTAAACAAAGACAGAGGCTGGCATAGAGCTCGGCAGAGGACTTGCTAAGGGTAAATAGTCTTAATTTTTTCTTTTTCTTCCCCCCCAAAAGATAGGTTTTTGTCTTTTGGGGTGTGCTAAGTTAGAGAAAGCAGAACAGCAAAGGTTTCAGAGACAGTTAGTAGCAAACAAAGCATGCTTTCCTAAAAACTGACTGTTGTGTCTTTTTCTTTATAGCTTACCGACACCTGGCAAGACAGAATCGGCGAAGGGTCCAGTCTGCTAAACAAAGACAGAGGCTGGCATAGAGCTCGGCAGAGGACTTGCTAAGGGTAAATAGTCTTAATTTTTTTCTCCCCCCCCCCCCAGTTAGGTTCTTGTATTTTAGGGTGTGCTAAGTAAGTGAAAGTAGAAGAGAAAAAGGTTCAGGTACAGTTAGGAACAAACAAAGCATGCTTTCCTAAAAACTGACTTATGTCTTTTTCCTTTTTAGCATACCAACCCCTGGCAAGATGTAATCATCGAAGGGTCCAGTCTGCTAAACAAAGACAGAGGCTGGCATAGAGCTCGGCAGAGGACTTGCTAAGGGTAAATAGTATTAATTTTTTCTTTTTCTTCCCCCCCAAAAGATAGATTTTTGTCTTTTGGGTGTGCTAAGTTAGGGAAAGAAGAACAGCAAAGGTTTTAGAGACAGTTAGTAGCAAACAAAGCATGCTTTCCTAAAAACTGACTGTTGTGTCTTTTTATTTATAGCTTACCGACACCTGGCAAGACAGAATCGGCGAAGGGTCCAGTCTGCTAAACAAAGACAGACGCTGGCATAGAGCTCGGCAGAGGACTTGCTAAGGGTAAATAGTCTTAATTCCCCCCCCCCCCCCAAGTTAGGATCTTGTATTTTAGGGTGTGCTAAGTAAGTGAAAGTAGAAGAGAAAAAGGTTCAGGTACAGTTAGGAACAAACAAAGCATGCTTTCCTACAAACTGACTTATGTCTTTTTCCTTTTTAGCATACCAACCCCTGGCAAGATGTAATCATCGAAGGGTCCAGTCTGCTAAACAAAGACAGAGGCTGGCATAGAGCTCGGCAGAGGACTTGCTAAGGGTAAATAGTCTTAATTTTTTCTTTTTCTTCCCCCCCAAAAGATAGGTTTTTGTCTTTTGGGGTGTGCTAAATTAGGGAAAGCAGAACAACAAAGGTTTCAGAGACATTTAGTAGCAAACAAAGCATGCTTTCCTAAAAACTGAGTGTTGTGTCTATTTTTCTTTATAGCATACCGACACCTGGCAAGACAGAATCGGCGAAGGGTCCAGTCTGCTAAACAAAGACAGAGGTTGGCATAGAGCTTGGCGGAGGACTTGCTATGGGTAAATAATCTTAATTTTTTCTTTCCCCGCTTCCAAAGTTAGGCTTTTGTCTTTTGGGGTTTGCTAAGTTAGGGAAAGCAGAACTGCAAAGTTTTCAAGGACAGTTAGTGGCAAACAAAGCATGCTTTCCTAAAAACTGACTGTTGTGTCTTTTTTCTTTATATCATACCAACACCTGGCAAGACAGAATCGACGAAGGGTCCAGTCTGCCAAACAAAGACAGAGGCTGGCATAGAGCTCGGCAGAGGACTTGCTAAGGGTAAATAGTCTTAATTTTTTTCTTCCTCCCTCCCCCCCATGTTAGGTTCTTGTAGTTTGGGGTGTGCTAAGTTAGTGAAAGTAGAAGAGAAAAAGGTTCAGGGACAGTTAAGGACAAACAAAGCATGCTTTCCTAAAAACTCACTTGTGTCTTTTTCCTTTTTAGCATACCAACCCCTGGCAAGATGTAATCATCGAAGGGTCCAGTCTGCTAAACAAAGACAGAGGCTGGCATAGAGCTCGGAGGAGGACTTGCCAAGGGTAAATAGTCTTAATTTTTTCTTTTTCTTTTCCTCCCCAAGTTAGTTTTTTGTCTTTTGGGTTGTGCTAAGTTAGGGAAAGTAGAAGAGAAAAAGGTTCAGGGACAATTAGAAATAAACAAAGCATGCTTTCCTAAAAACTGACTTGTGTCTTTTTCCTTTTTAGCATACCAACTCATGGCAAGACGTAATCATTGAAGGGTCCAGTCTGCTAAACAAAGACAGAGGCTGGCATAGAGCTCGGCAGAGGACTTGCTAAGGGTAAATAGTCTTAATTTTTTCTTTTTCTTCCCCCCCAAAAGATAGGTTTTTGTCTTTTGGGGTTTGCTAAGTTAGAGAAAGCAGAACAGCAAAGGTTTCAGAGACAGTTAGTAGCAAACAAAGCATGCTTTCCTAAAAACTGACTGTTGTGTCTTTTTCTTTATAGCTTACCGACACCTGGCAAGACAGAATCGGCGAAGGGTCCAGTCTGCTAAACAAAGACAGAGGCTGGCATAGAGCTCGGCAGAGGACTTGCTAAGGGTAAATAGTCTTAATTTTTTCTTTTTCTTCCCCCCCAAAAGATAGGTTTTTGTCTTTTGGGTTGTGCTAAGTTAGGGAAAGCAGAACAGCAAAGGTTTCAGAGACAGTTAGTAGCAAACAAAGCATGCGTTCCTAAAAACTGACTGTTGTGTCTTTTTCTTTATAGCTTACCGACACCTGGCAAGACAGAATCGGCGAAGGGTCCAGTCTGCTAAACTCAGACAGAGGCTTTTTCTCCCCCCCCCAAAAGATAGGTTTTTGTCTTTTGGGGTGTGCTAAATTAGGGAAAGCAGAACAACAAAGGTTTCAGAGACAGTTAGTAGCAAACAAAGCATGCTTTCCTAAAAACTGACTGTTGTGTCTTTTTTTCTTTATAGCATACCGACACCTGGCAAGACAGAATCGGCGAAGGTTCCAGTCTGCTAAACAAAGACAGAGGTTGGCATAGAGCTTGGCGGAGCACTTGCTATGGGTAAATAATCTTAATTTTTTCTTTCCCCCCTTCCTAAGTTAGGTTTTTTTCTTTTGGGGTTTGCTAAGTTAGGGAAAGCAGAACTGCAAAGTTTTAAAGGACAGTTAGTGGCAAACAAAGCATGCTTTCCTAAAAACTGACTGTTGTGTCTTTTTTCTTTATATCATACCAACACCTGGCAAGACAGAATCTACGAAGGGTCCAGTCTGCTAAACAAAGACAGAGGCTGGTATAGAGCTCGGCAGAGGACTTGCTAAGGGTAAATAGTCTTAATTTTTTTCTTCCCCCCTCCCCCCCATGTTAGGTTCTTGTAGTTTGGGGTGTGCTAAGTTAGTGAAAGTAGAAGAGAAAAAGGTTCAGGGATAGTTAAGGACAAACAAAGCATGCTTTCCTAAAAACTCACTTGTGTCTTTTTCCTTTTTAGCATACCAACCCCTGGCAAGATGTAATCATCGAAGGGTCCAGTCTGCTAAACAAAGACAGAGGCTGACATAGAGCTCGGAGGAGGACTTGCCAAGGGTAAATAGTCTTAATTTTTTCTTTTTCTTTTCCTCCCCAAGTTAGTTTTTTGTCTTTTGGGTTGTGCTACGTTAGGGAAAGTAGAAGAGAAAAAGGTTCAGGGACAATTAGAAATAAACAAAGCATGCTTTCCTAAAAACTGACTTGTGTCTTTTTCCTTTTTAGCATACCAACCCATGGCAAGACGTAATCATTGAAGGGTCCAGTCTGCTAAACAAAGACAGAGGCTGGCATAGAGCTCGGCAGAGGACTTGCTAAGGGTAAATAGTCTTAATTTTTTCTTTTTCTTCCCCCCCAAAAGATAGGTTTTTGTCTTTTGGGGTGTGCTAAGTTAGGGAAAGCAGAACAGCAAAGGTTTCAGAGACAGTAGCAAACAAAGCATGCTTTCCTAAAAACTGACTGTTGTGTCTTTTTCTTTATAGCTTACCGACACCTGACAAGACAGAATCGGCGAAGGGTCCAGTCTGCTAAACAAAGATAGAGGCTTTTTCTCCCCCCCCCCAAAAAAAAAAAAGATAGGTTTTTGTCTTCTGGGGTGTGCTAAATTAGGGAAAGCAGAAGAGCAAAGGTTTCAGAGACAGTTAGTAGCAAACAAAGCATGCTTTCCTAAAAACTGACTGTTGTGTCTTTTTCTTTATAGCTTACCGACACCTGGCAAGACAGAATCGGCGAAGGGTCCAGTCTGCTAAACAAAGACAGGGGCTTTTTCTCCCCCCCCTCCCCCCAAAAGATAGGTTTTTGTCTTCTGGGGTGTGCTAAATTAGGGAAAGCAGAACAACAAAGGTTTCAGAGACAGTTAGTAGCAAACACAGAATGCTTTCCTAAAAACTGACTGTTGTGTCTTTTTTCTTTATAGCATACCGACACCTGGCAAGACAGAATCGACGAAGGGTCCAGTCTGCTAAACAAAGACAGAGGTTGGCATAGAGCTTGGCAGAGGACTTGCTAAGGGTAAATAGTCTTAATTTTTTTCTTCCACCCCCCCCCCAAGTTAGGTTCTTGTATTTTAGGGTGTGCTAAGTTAGTGAAAGTAGAAGAGAAAAAGGATCAGGTACAGTTAGGCACAAAGCATGCTTTCCTAAAAACGGACTTGTGTCTTTTTCCTTTTTAGCATACCAACCCCTGGCAAGATGTAATCATCGAAGGGTCCAGTCTGCTAATCAAAGACAGAGGCTGGCATAGAGCTCGGAGGAGGACTTGCCAAGGGTAAATAGTCTTAATTTTTTCTTTTTCTTCCCCCCCATAAGATAGGTTTTTGTCTTTTGGGTTGTGCTAAGTTAGGGAAAGCAGAACAGCAAATGTTTCAGAGACAGTTAGTAGCAAACAAAGCATGCTTTCCTAAAAACTGACTGTTGTGTCTTTTTCTTTATAGCTTACCGACACCTGGCAAGACAGAATCGGCGAAGGGTCCAGTCTGCTAAACAATGACAGAGGCTTTTTCTCCCCCCCCCCAAAAGATAGGTTTTTGTCTTTTGGGGTGTGCTAAATTAGGGAAAACAGAACAACAAAGGTTTCAGAGACAGCTAGTAGCAAACAAAGCATGCTTTCCTAAAAACTGACTGTTGTGTCTTTTCTTCTTTATAGCATACCGACACCTGGCAAGACAGAATCGGCGAAGGGTCCAGTCTGCTAAACAAAGACAGAGGTTGGCATAGAGCTTGGCGGAGGACTTGCTATGGGTAAATAATCTTAATTTTTTCTTTCCCCCCTTCCTAAGTTAGGTTTTTGTCTTTTGAGGTTTGCTAAGTTAGGGAAAGCAGAACTGCAAAGTTTTCAAAGACAGTTAGTGGCAAACAAAGCATGCTTTCCTAAAAACTGACTGTTGTGTCTTTTTTCTTTATAGCATACCAACACCTGGCAAGACAGAATCGACGAAGGGTCCAGTCTGCTAAACAAAGACAGAGGCTGGCATAGAGCTCGGCAGAGGACTTGCTAAGGGTAAATAGTCTTAATTTTTTTCTCCCCCCCCCCCAAGTTAGGTTCTTGTATTTTAGGGTGTGCTAAGTTAGTGAAAGTAGAAGAGAAAAAGGTTCAGGTACAGTTAGGCACAAAGCATGCTTTCCTAAAAACGGACTTGTGTCTTTTTCCTTTTTAGCATACCAACCCCTGGCAAGATGTAATCATCGAAGGGTCCAGTCTGCTAAACAAAGACAGAGGCTGGCATAGAACTCGGAGGAGGACTTGCCAAGGGTAAATAGTATAAATTTCTTCTCCCCCCCCCAAGTTAGTTTTTTTGTATTTTGGGTTGTGCTAAGTTAGGGAAAGTAGAAGAGAAAAAGGTTCAGGGACAATTAGAAATAAACAAAGCATGCTTTCCTAAAAACTGACTTGTGTCTTTTTCCTTTTTAGCATACCAACCCATGGCAAGACGTAATCATTGAAGGGGCCAGTCTGCTAAACAAAGACAGAGGCTGGCATAGAGCTCGGCAGAGGACTTGCTAAGGGTAAATAGTCTTAAATTTTTCTTTTTCTTCCCCCCCAAAAGATAGGTTTTTGTCTTTTGGGGTGTGCTAAGTTAGGGAAAGCAGAAGAGCAAAGGTTTCAGAGACAGTTAGTAGCAAACAAAGCATGCTTTCCTAAAAACTGACTGTTGTGTCTTTTTCTTTATAGCTTACCGACACCTGGCAAGACAGAATCGGCGAAGGGTCCAGTCTGCTAAACAAAGACAGAGGCTTTTTCTCCCCCCCCCAAAAGATAGGTTTTTGTCTTCTGGGGTGTGCTAAATTAGGGAAAGCAGAACAACAAAGGTTTCAGAGACAGTTAGTAGCAAACAAAGCATGCTTTCCTAAAAACTGACTGTTGTGTCTATTTTTCTTTATAGCATACCGACACCTGGCAAGACAGAATCGGCGAAGGGTCCAGTCTGCTAAACAAAGACAGAGGTTGGCATAGAGCTTGGCGGAGGACTTGCTATGGGTAAATAATCTTAATTTTTTCTTTCCCCCCTTCCAAAATTAGGTTTTTGTCTTTTGGGGTTTGCTAAGTTAGGGAAAGCAGAACTGCAAAGTTTTCAAGTACAGTTAGTGGCAAACAAAGTATGCTTTCCTAAAAACTGACTGTTGTGTCTTTTTTTCTTTATAGCATACCGACACCTGGCAAGACAGAATCGGCGAAGGGTCCAGTCTGCTAAACAAAGACAGAGGCTGGCATAGATCTCGGCAGAGGACTTGCTAAAGGTAAATAGTCTTAATTTTTTTCTTCCCCCCTCCCCCCCATGTTAGGTACTTGTAGTTTGGGGTGTGCTAAGTTAGTGAAAGTAGAAGAGAAAAAGGTTCAGGGACAGTTAGGAACAAACAAAGCATGCTTTCCTAAAAACTGACTTGTGTCTTTTTCCTTTTTAGCATACCAACCCCTGGCAAGATGTAATCATCGAAGGGTCCAGTCTGCTAAACAAAGACAGAGGCTGGCATAGAGCTCGGCAGAGGACTAGCCAAGGGTAAATAGTCTTCATTTTTTCTTTTTCTTTTCCCCCCCAAGTTAGTTTTTTGTCTTTTGGGTTGTGCTAAGTTAGGGAAAGTAGAAGAGAAAAAGGTTCAGGGACAATTAGAAATAAACAAAGCATGCTTTCCTAAAAACTGACTTGTGTCTTTTTCCTTTTTAGCATACCAACCCATGGCAAGACGTAATCATTGAAGGGTCCAGTCTGCTAAACAAAGACAGAGGCTGGCATAGAGCTCGGAGGAGGACTTGCCAAGGGTAAATAGTCTTAATTTTTTTCTTTTTCTTCCCCCCCAAAAGATAGGTTTTTGTCTTTTGGGTTGTGCTAAGTTAGGGAAAGCAGAACAGCAAATGTTTCAGAGGCAGTTAGTAGCAAACAAAGCATGCTTTCCTAAAAACTGACTGTTGTGTCTTTTTCTTTATAGCTTACCGACACCTGGCAAGACAGAATCGGCGAAGGGTCCAGTCTGCTAAACAATGACAGAGGCTTTTTCTCTCCCCCCCCCCCCCAAAGATAGGTTTTTGTCTTTTGAGGTGTGCTAAATTAGGGAAAGCAGAACAACAAAGGTTTCAGAGACAGTTAGTAGCAAACACAGCATGCTTTCCTAAAAACTGACTGTTGTGTCTTTTTTTCTTTATAGCATACCGACACCTGGCAAGACAGAATCGGCGAAGGGTCCAATCTGCTAAACAAAGACAGAGGTTGGCATAGAGCTTGGCGGAGGACTTGCTATGGGTAAATAATCTTAATTTTTTCTTTCCCCCTTCCTAAGTTAGGTTTTTGTCTTTTGAGGTTTGCTAAGTTAGGGAAAGCAGAACTGCAAAGTTTTCAAAGACAGTTAGTGGCAAACAAAGCATGCTTTCCTAAAAACTGACTGTTGTGTCTTTTTTCTTTATAGCATACCAACACCTGGCAAGACAGAATCGACGAAGGGTCCAGTCTGCTAAACAAAGACAGAGGCTGGCATAGAGCTCGGCAGAGGACTTGCTAAGGGTAAATAGTCTTAATTTTTTTCTCCCCCCCCCCCAAGTTAGGTTCTTGTATTTTAGGGTGTGCTAAGTTAGTGAAAGTAGAAGAGAAAAAGGTTCAGGTACAGTTAGGCACAAAGCATGCTTTCCTAAAAACGGACTTGTGTCTTTTTCCTTTTTAGCATACCAACCCCTGGCAAGATGTAATCATCGAAGGGTCCAGTCTGCTAAACAAAGACAGAGGCTGGCATAGAACTCGGAGGAGGACTTGCCAAGGGTAAATAGTATAAATTTCTTCTCCCCCCCCCAAGTTAGTTTTTTTGTATTTTGGGTTGTGCTAAGTTAGGGAAAGTAGAAGAGAAAAAGGTTCAGGGACAATTAGAAATAAACAAAGCATGCTTTCCTAAAAACTGACTTGTGTCTTTTTCCTTTTTAGCATACCAACCCATGGCAAGACGTAATCATTGAAGGGGCCAGTCTGCTAAACAAAGACAGAGGCTGGCATAGAGCTCGGCAGAGGACTTGCTAAGGGTAAATAGTCTTAAATTTTTCTTTTTCTTCCCCCCCAAAAGATAGGTTTTTGTCTTTTGGGGTGTGCTAAGTTAGGGAAAGCAGAAGAGCAAAGGTTTCAGAGACAGTTAGTAGCAAACAAAGCATGCTTTCCTAAAAACTGACCGTTGTGTCTTTTTCTTTATAGCTTACCGACACCTGGCAAGACAGAATCGGCGAAGGGTCCAGTCTGCTAAACAAAGACAGAGGCTTTTTCTCCCCCCCCCCCCCCCCCCCAAAAGATAGGTTTTTGTCTTCTGGGGTGTGCTAAATTAGGGAAAGCAGAACAACAAAGGTTTCAGAGACAGTTAGTAGCAAACAAAGCATGCTTTCCTAAAAACTGACTGTTGTGTCTATTTTTCTTTATAGCATACCGACACCTGGCAAGACAGAATCGGCGAAGGGTCCAGTCTGCTAAACAAAGACAGAGGTTGGCATAGAGCTTGGCGGAGGACTTGCTATGGGTAAATAATCTTAATTTTTTCTTTCCCCCCTTCCAAAATTAGGTTTTTGTCTTTTGGGGTTTGCTAAGTTAGGGAAAGCAGAACTGCAAAGTTTTCAAGTACAGTTAGTGGCAAACAAAGTATGCTTTCCTAAAAACTGACTGTTGTGTCTTTTTTTCTTTATAGCATACCGACACCTGGCAAGACAGAATCGGCGAAGGGTCCAGTCTGCTAAACAATGACAGAGGCTGGCATAGATCTCGGCAGAGGACTTGCTAAAGGTAAATAGTCTTAATTTTTTTCTTCCCCCCTCCCCCCCATGTTAGGTACTTGTAGTTTGGGGTGTGCTAAGTTAGTGAAAGTAGAAGAGAAAAAGGTTCAGGGACAGTTAGGAACAAACAAAGCATGCTTTCCTAAAAACTGACTTGTGTCTTTTTCCTTTTTAGCATACCAACCCCTGGCAAGATGTAATCATCGAAGGGTCCAGTCTGCTAAACAAAGACAGAGGCTGGCATAGAGCTCGGAGGAGGACTAGCCAAGGGTAAATAGTCTTAATTTTTTCTTTTTCTTTTCCCCCCCAAGTTAGTTTTTTGTCTTTTGGGTTGTGCTAAGTTAGGGAAAGTAGAAGAGAAAAAGGTTCAGGGACAATTAGAAATAAACAAAGCATGCTTTCCTAAAAACTGACTTGTGTCTTTTTCCTTTTTAGCATACCAACCCATGGCAAGACGTAATCATTGAAGGGTCCAGTCTGCTAAACAAAGACAGAGGCTGGCATAGAGCTCGGAGGAGGACTTGCCAAGGGTAAATAGTCTTAATTTTTTCTTTTTCTTCCCCCCCAAAAGATAGGTTTTTGTCTTTTGGGTTGTGCTAAGTTAGGGAAAGCAGAACAGCAAATGTTTCAGAGACAGTTAGTAGCAAACAAAGCATGCTTTCCTAAAAACTGACTGTTGTGTCTTTTTTTCTTTATAGCATACCGACACCTGGCAAGACAGAATCGGCGAAGGGTCCAGTCTGCTAAACAAAGACAGAGGCTGGCATAAATCTCGGCAGAGTACTTGCTAAAGGTAAATAGTCTTAATTTTTTTCTTCCCTCCTTCCTCCTTCATGTTAGGTACTTGTAGTTTGGGGTGTGCTAAGTTAGTGAAAGTAGAAGAGAAAAAGGTTCAGGGACAGTTAGGAACAAACAAAGCATGCTTTCCTAAAAACTGACTTGTGTCTTTTTCCTTTTTAGCATACCAACCCCTGGCAAGATGTAATCATCGAAGGGTCCAGTCTGCTAAACAAAGACAGAGGCTGGCATAGAGCTCGGAGGAGGACTAGCCAAGGGTAAATAGTCTTAATTTTTCTTTTTCTTTTCCCCCCCAAGATAGTTTTTTGTCTTTTGGGTTGTGCTAAGTTAGGGAAAGTAGAAGAGAAAAAGGTTCAGGGACAATTAGAAATAAACAAAGCATGCTTTCCTAAAAACTGACTTGTGTCTTTTTCCTTTTTAGCATACCAACCCATGGCAAGACGTAATCATTGAAGGGTCCAGTCTGCTAAACAAAGACAGAGGCTGGCATAGAGCTTGGCAGAGGACTTGCTAAGGGTAAATAGTCTTAATTTTTTCATTTTCTTCCCCCCCAAAAGATAGGTTTTTGTCTTTTGGGGTGTGCTAAGTTAGCGAAAGCAGAACAGCAAATGTTTCAGAGACAGTTAACAGCAAACAAAGCATGCTTTCCTAAAAACTGACTGTTGTGTCTTTTTCTTTATAGCTTAACGACACCTGGCAAGACAGAATCGGCGAAGGGTCCAGTCTGCTAAACAAAGACAGAGGCTCTTTCTTCCCCCCCCCCCAAAAAAAAAAAAAAAAAGATAGGTTTTTGTCTTTTGGGGTGTGCTAAATTAGGGAAAGCAGAACAACAAAGGTTTCAGAGACAGTTAGTAGCAAACACAGCATGCTTTCCTAAAAACTGACTGTTGTGTCTTTTTTTCTTTATAGCATACCGACACCTGGCAAGACAGAATCGGCGAAGGGTCCAGTCTGCTAAACAAAGACAGAGGTTGGCATAGAGCTTGGCGGAGGACTTGCTATGGGTAAATAATCTTAATTTTTTCTTTCCCCCCCTTCCTAAGTTAGGTTTTTGTCTTTTGGGGTTTGCTAAGTTAGGGAAAGCAGAACTGCAAAGTTTTCAAAGACAGTTAGTGGCAAACAAAGCATGCTTTCCTAAAAACTGACTGTTGTGTCTTTTTTCTTTATAGCATAACAACACCTGGCAAGACAGAATCGGCGAAGGGTCCAGTCTGCTAAACAAAGACAGAGGCTGGCATAGATCTCGGCAGAGGACTTGCTAAAGGTAAATAGTCTTAATTTTTTTCTTCCCCCCTCCCCCCCATGTTAGGTACTTGTAGTTTGGGGTGTGCTAAGTTAGTCAAAGTGGAAGAGAAAAAGGTTCAGGGACAGTTAGGAACAAACAAAGCATGCTTTCCTAAAAACTGACTTGTGTCTTTTTCCTTTTTAGCATACCAACCCCTGGCAAGATGTAATCATCGAAGGGTCCAGTCTGCTAAACAAAGACAGAGGCTGGCATAGAGCTCGGAGGAGGACTTGCCAAGAGTAAATAGTCTTATTTTTTTTCTTTTTCTCCCCCCCCCCCCCCCTTCCCCCAAGTTAGTTTTTTTGTCTTTTGGGTTGTGCTAAGTTAGGGAAAGTAGAAGAGAAAAAGGTTCAGGGACAATTAGAAATAAACAAAGCATGCTTTCCTAAAAGCTGACTTGTGTCTTTTTCCTTTTTAGCATACCAACCCATGGCAAGACGTAATCATTGAAGGGGCCAGTCTGCTAAACAAAGACAGAGGCTGGCATAGAGCTCGGCAGAGGACTTGCTAAGGGTAAATAGTCTTAATTTTTTCTTTTTCTTCCCCCCCAAAAGATAGGTTTTTGTCTTTTGGGGTGTGCTAAGTTAGGGAAAGCAGAACAGCAAATGTTTCAGAGACAGTTAGTAGCAAACAAAGCATGCTTTCCTAAAAACTGACTGTTGTGTCTTTTTCTTTATAGCTTACCGACACCTGGCAAGACAGAATCGGCGAAGGGTCCAGTCTGCTAAACAAAGATAGAGGCTTTTTCTCCCCCCCCCCCCAAAAAAAAAAGATAGGTTTTTGTCTTCTGGGGTGTGCTAAATTAGGGAAAGCAGAAGAGCAAAGGTTTCAGAGACAGTTAGTAGCAAACAAAGCATGCTTTCCTAAAAACTGACTGTTGTGTCTTTTTCTTTATAGCTTACCGACACCTGGCAAGACAGAATCGGCGAAGGGTCCAGTCTGCTAAACAAAGACAGGGGCTTTTTCTTCCCCCCCCCCCCCCCCCCAAAAGATAGGTTTTTGTCTTCTGGGGTGTGCTAAATTAGGGAAAGCAGAACAACAAAGGTTTCAGAGACAGTTAGTAGCAAACACAGCATGCTTTCCTAAAAACTGACTGTTGTGTCTTTTTTCTTTATAGCATACCGACACCTGGCAAGACAGAATCGACGAAGGGTCCAGTCTGCTAAACAAAGACAGAGGTTGGCATAGAGCTTGGCAGAGGACTTGCTAAGGGTAAATAGTCTTAATTTTTTCTTCCACCCCCCCCAAGTTAGGTTCTTGTATTTTAGGGTGTGCTAAGTTAGTGAAAGTAGAAGAGAAAAAGGATCAGGTACAGTTAGGCACAAAGCATGCTTTCCTAAAAACGGACTTGTGTCTTTTTCCTTTTTAGCATACCAACCCCTGGCAAGATGTAATCATCGAAGGGTCCAGTCTGCTAATCAAAGACAGAGGCTGGCATAGAACTCGGAGGAGGACTTGCCAAGGGTAAATAGTATTATTTTTTTCTCCCCCCCCCCCCCAAGTTAGTTTTTTTGTCTTTTGGGTTGTGCTAAGTTAGGGAAAGTAGAAGAGAAAAAGGTTCAGGGACAATTAGAAATAAACAAAGCATGCTTTCCTAAAAACTGACTTGTGTCTTTTTCCTTTTTAGCATACCAACCCATGGCAAGACGTAATCATTGAAGGGGCCAGTCTGCTAAACAAAGACAGAGGCTGGCATAGAGCTCGGCAGAGGACTTGCTAAGGGTAAATAGTCTTAATTTTTTCTTTTTCTTCCCCCCCAAAAGATAGGTTTTTGTCTTTTGGGGTGTGCTAAATTAGGGAAAGCAGAAGAGCAAAGGTTTCAGAGACAGTTAGTAGCAAACAAAGCATGCTTTCCTAAAAACTGACTGTTGTGTCTTTTTCTTTATAGCTTACCGACACCTGGCAAGACAGAATCGGCGAAGGGTCCAGTCTGCTAAACAATGACAGAGGCTTTTTCTCCCCCCCCCCAAAAGATAGGTTTTTGTCTTTTGGGGTGTGCTAAATTAGGGAAAACAGAACAACAAAGGTTTCAGAGACAGCTAGTAGCAAACAAAGCATGCTTTCCTAAAAACTGACTGTTGTGTCTTTTCTTCTTTATAGCATACCGACACCTGGCAAGACAGAATCGGCGAAGGGTCCAGTCTGCTAAACAAAGACAGAGGTTGGCATAGAGCTTGGCGGAGGACTTGCTATGGGTAAATAATCTTAATTTTTTCTTTCCCCCCTTCCTAAGTTAGGTTTTTGTCTTTTGAGGTTTGCTAAGTTAGGGAAAGCAGAACTGCAAAGTTTTCAAAGACAGTTAGTGGCAAACAAAGCATGCTTTCCTAAAAACTGACTGTTGTGTCTTTTTTCTTTATAGCATACCAACACCTGGCAAGACAGAATCGACGAAGGGTCCAGTCTGCTAAACAAAGACAGAGGCTGGCATAGAGCTCGGCAGAGGACTTGCTAAGGGTAAATAGTCTTAATTTTTTTCTCCCCCCCCCCCAAGTTAGGTTCTTGTATTTTAGGGTGTGCTAAGTTAGTGAAAGTAGAAGAGAAAAAGGTTCAGGTACAGTTAGGCACAAAGCATGCTTTCCTAAAAACGGACTTGTGTCTTTTTCCTTTTTAGCATACCAACCCCTGGCAAGATGTAATCATCGAAGGGTCCAGTCTGCTAAACAAAGACAGAGGCTGGCATAGAACTCGGAGGAGGACTTGCCAAGGGTAAATAGTATAAATTTCTTCTCCCCCCCCCAAGTTAGTTTTTTTGTATTTTGGGTTGTGCTAAGTTAGGGAAAGTAGAAGAGAAAAAGGTTCAGGGACAATTAGAAATAAACAAAGCATGCTTTCCTAAAAACTGACTTGTGTCTTTTTCCTTTTTAGCATACCAACCCATGGCAAGACGTAATCATTGAAGGGGCCAGTCTGCTAAACAAAGACAGAGGCTGGCATAGAGCTCGGCAGAGGACTTGCTAAGGGTAAATAGTCTTAAATTTTTCTTTTTCTTCCCCCCCAAAAGATAGGTTTTTGTCTTTTGGGGTGTGCTAAGTTAGGGAAAGCAGAAGAGCAAAGGTTTCAGAGACAGTTAGTAGCAAACAAAGCATGCTTTCCTAAAAACTGACTGTTGTGTCTTTTTCTTTATAGCTTACCGACACCTGGCAAGACAGAATCGGCGAAGGGTCCAGTCTGCTAAACAAAGACAGAGGCTTTTTCTCCCCCCCCCAAAAGATAGGTTTTTGTCTTCTGGGGTGTGCTAAATTAGGGAAAGCAGAACAACAAAGGTTTCAGAGACAGTTAGTAGCAAACAAAGCATGCTTTCCTAAAAACTGACTGTTGTGTCTATTTTTCTTTATAGCATACCGACACCTGGCAAGACAGAATCGGCGAAGGGTCCAGTCTGCTAAACAAAGACAGAGGTTGGCATAGAGCTTGGCGGAGGACTTGCTATGGGTAAATAATCTTAATTTTTTCTTTCCCCCCTTCCAAAATTAGGTTTTTGTCTTTTGGGGTTTGCTAAGTTAGGGAAAGCAGAACTGCAAAGTTTTCAAGTACAGTTAGTGGCAAACAAAGTATGCTTTCCTAAAAACTGACTGTTGTGTCTTTTTTTCTTTATAGCATACCGACACCTGGCAAGACAGAATCGGCGAAGGGTCCAGTCTGCTAAACAAAGACAGAGGCTGGCATAGATCTCGGCAGAGGACTTGCTAAAGGTAAATAGTCTTAATTTTTTTCTTCCCCCCTCCCCCCCATGTTAGGTACTTGTAGTTTGGGGTGTGCTAAGTTAGTGAAAGTAGAAGAGAAAAAGGTTCAGGGACAGTTAGGAACAAACAAAGCATGCTTTCCTAAAAACTGACTTGTGTCTTTTTCCTTTTTAGCATACCAACCCCTGGCAAGATGTAATCATCGAAGGGTCCAGTCTGCTAAACAAAGACAGAGGCTGGCATAGAGCTCGGCAGAGGACTAGCCAAGGGTAAATAGTCTTCATTTTTTCTTTTTCTTTTCCCCCCCAAGTTAGTTTTTTGTCTTTTGGGTTGTGCTAAGTTAGGGAAAGTAGAAGAGAAAAAGGTTCAGGGACAATTAGAAATAAACAAAGCATGCTTTCCTAAAAACTGACTTGTGTCTTTTTCCTTTTTAGCATACCAACCCATGGCAAGACGTAATCATTGAAGGGTCCAGTCTGCTAAACAAAGACAGAGGCTGGCATAGAGCTCGGAGGAGGACTTGCCAAGGGTAAATAGTCTTAATTTTTTTCTTTTTCTTCCCCCCCAAAAGATAGGTTTTTGTCTTTTGGGTTGTGCTAAGTTAGGGAAAGCAGAACAGCAAATGTTTCAGAGGCAGTTAGTAGCAAACAAAGCATGCTTTCCTAAAAACTGACTGTTGTGTCTTTTTCTTTATAGCTTACCGACACCTGGCAAGACAGAATCGGCGAAGGGTCCAGTCTGCTAAACAATGACAGAGGCTTTTTCTCTCCCCCCCCCCCCAAAGATAGGTTTTTGTCTTTTGAGGTGTGCTAAATTAGGGAAAGCAGAACAACAAAGGTTTCAGAGACAGTTAGTAGCAAACACAGCATGCTTTCCTAAAAACTGACTGTTGTGTCTTTTTTTCTTTATAGCATACCGACACCTGGCAAGACAGAATCGGCGAAGGGTCCAGTCTGCTAAACAAAGACAGAGGTTGGCATAGAGCTTGGCGGAGGACTTGCTATGGGTAAATAATCTTAATTTTTTCTTTCCCCCCTTCCTAAGTTAGGTTTTTGTCTTTTGAGGTTTGCTAAGTTAGGGAAAGCAGAACTGCAAAGTTTTCAAAGACAGTTAGTGGCAAACAAAGCATGCTTTCCTAAAAACTGACTGTTGTGTCTTTTTTCTTTATAGCATACCAACACCTGGCAAGACAGAATCGACGAAGGGTCCAGTCTGCTAAACAAAGACAGAGGCTGGCATAGAGCTCGGCAGAGGACTTGCTAAGGGTAAATAGTCTTAATTTTTTTCTCCCCCCCCCCCAAGTTAGGTTCTTGTATTTTAGGGTGTGCTAAGTTAGTGAAAGTAGAAGAGAAAAAGGTTCAGGTACAGTTAGGCACAAAGCATGCTTTCCTAAAAACGGACTTGTGTCTTTTTCCTTTTTAGCATACCAACCCCTGGCAAGATGTAATCATCGAAGGGTCCAGTCTGCTAAACAAAGACAGAGGCTGGCATAGAACTCGGAGGAGGACTTGCCAAGGGTAAATAGTATAAATTTCTTCTCCCCCCCCCAAGTTAGTTTTTTTGTATTTTGGGTTGTGCTAAGTTAGGGAAAGTAGAAGAGAAAAAGGTTCAGGGACAATTAGAAATAAACAAAGCATGCTTTCCTAAAAACTGACTTGTGTCTTTTTCCTTTTTAGCATACCAACCCATGGCAAGACGTAATCATTGAAGGGGCCAGTCTGCTAAACAAAGACAGAGGCTGGCATAGAGCTCGGCAGAGGACTTGCTAAGGGTAAATAGTCTTAAATTTTTCTTTTTCTTCCCCCCCAAAAGATAGGTTTTTGTCTTTTGGGGTGTGCTAAGTTAGGGAAAGCAGAAGAGCAAAGGTTTCAGAGACAGTTAGTAGCAAACAAAGCATGCTTTCCTAAAAACTGACTGTTGTGTCTTTTTCTTTATAGCTTACCGACACCTGGCAAGACAGAATCGGCGAAGGGTCCAGTCTGCTAAACAAAGACAGAGGCTTTTTCTCCCCCCCCCCCCCCCCCCCCCAAAAGATAGGTTTTTGTCTTCTGGGGTGTGCTAAATTAGGGAAAGCAGAACAACAAAGGTTTCAGAGACAGTTAGTAGCAAACAAAGCATGCTTTCCTAAAAACTGACTGTTGTGTCTATTTTTCTTTATAGCATACCGACACCTGGCAAGACAGAATCGGCGAAGGGTCCAGTCTGCTAAACAAAGACAGAGGTTGGCATAGAGCTTGGCGGAGGACTTGCTATGGGTAAATAATCTTAATTTTTTCTTTCCCCCCTTCCAAAATTAGGTTTTTGTCTTTTGGGGTTTGCTAAGTTAGGGAAAGCAGAACTGCAAAGTTTTCAAGTACAGTTAGTGGCAAACAAAGTATGCTTTCCTAAAAACTGACTGTTGTGTCTTTTTTTCTTTATAGCATACCGACACCTGGCAAGACAGAATCGGCGAAGGGTCCAGTCTGCTAAACAATGACAGAGGCTGGCATAGATCTCGGCAGAGGACTTGCTAAAGGTAAATAGTCTTAATTTTTTTCTTCCCCCCTCCCCCCCATGTTAGGTACTTGTAGTTTGGGGTGTGCTAAGTTAGTGAAAGTAGAAGAGAAAAAGGTTCAGGGACAGTTAGGAACAAACAAAGCATGCTTTCCTAAAAACTGACTTGTGTCTTTTTCCTTTTTAGCATACCAACCCCTGGCAAGATGTAATCATCGAAGGGTCCAGTCTGCTAAACAAAGACAGAGGCTGGCATAGAGCTCGGAGGAGGACTAGCCAAGGGTAAATAGTCTTAATTTTTTCTTTTTCTTTTCCCCCCCAAGTTAGTTTTTTGTCTTTTGGGTTGTGCTAAGTTAGGGAAAGTAGAAGAGAAAAAGGTTCAGGGACAATTAGAAATAAACAAAGCATGCTTTCCTAAAAACTGACTTGTGTCTTTTTCCTTTTTAGCATACCAACCCATGGCAAGACGTAATCATTGAAGGGTCCAGTCTGCTAAACAAAGACAGAGGCTGGCATAGAGCTCGGAGGAGGACTTGCCAAGGGTAAATAGTCTTAATTTTTTCTTTTTCTTCCCCCCCAAAAGATAGGTTTTTGTCTTTTGGGTTGTGCTAAGTTAGGGAAAGCAGAACAGCAAATGTTTCAGAGACAGTTAGTAGCAAACAAAGCATGCTTTCCTAAAAACTGACTGTTGTGTCTTTTTTTCTTTATAGCATACCGACACCTGGCAAGACAGAATCGGCGAAGGGTCCAGTCTGCTAAACAAAGACAGAGGCTGGCATAAATCTCGGCAGAGTACTTGCTAAAGGTAAATAGTCTTAATTTTTTTCTTCCCTCCTTCCTCCTTCATGTTAGGTACTTGTAGTTTGGGGTGTGCTAAGTTAGTGAAAGTAGAAGAGAAAAAGGTTCAGGGACAGTTAGGAACAAACAAAGCATGCTTTCCTAAAAACTGACTTGTGTCTTTTTCCTTTTTAGCATACCAACCCCTGGCAAGATGTAATCATCGAAGGGTCCAGTCTGCTAAACAAAGACAGAGGCTGGCATAGAGCTCGGAGGAGGACTAGCCAAGGGTAAATAGTCTTAATTTTTCTTTTTCTTTTCCCCCCCAAGATAGTTTTTTGTCTTTTGGGTTGTGCTAAGTTAGGGAAAGTAGAAGAGAAAAAGGTTCAGGGACAATTAGAAATAAACAAAGCATGCTTTCCTAAAAACTGACTTGTGTCTTTTTCCTTTTTAGCATACCAACCCATGGCAAGACGTAATCATTGAAGGGTCCAGTCTGCTAAACAAAGACAGAGGCTGGCATAGAGCTTGGCAGAGGACTTGCTAAGGGTAAATAGTCTTAATTTTTTCATTTTCTTCCCCCCCAAAAGATAGGTTTTTGTCTTTTGGGGTGTGCTAAGTTAGCGAAAGCAGAACAGCAAATGTTTCAGAGACAGTTAACAGCAAACAAAGCATGCTTTCCTAAAAACTGACTGTTGTGTCTTTTTCTTTATAGCTTAACGACACCTGGCAAGACAGAATCGGCGAAGGGTCCAGTCTGCTAAACAAAGACAGAGGCTCTTTCTTCCCCCCCCCCCAAAAAAAAAAAAAAAAAGATAGGTTTTTGTCTTTTGGGGTGTGCTAAATTAGGGAAAGCAGAACAACAAAGGTTTCAGAGACAGTTAGTAGCAAACACAGCATGCTTTCCTAAAAACTGACTGTTGTGTCTTTTTTTCTTTATAGCATACCGACACCTGGCAAGACAGAATCGGCGAAGGGTCCAGTCTGCTAAACAAAGACAGAGGTTGGCATAGAGCTTGGCGGAGGACTTGCTATGGGTAAATAATCTTAATTTTTTCTTTCCCCCCCTTCCTAAGTTAGGTTTTTGTCTTTTGGGGTTTGCTAAGTTAGGGAAAGCAGAACTGCAAAGTTTTCAAAGACAGTTAGTGGCAAACAAAGCATGCTTTCCTAAAAACTGACTGTTGTGTCTTTTTTCTTTATAGCATAACAACACCTGGCAAGACAGAATCGGCGAAGGGTCCAGTCTGCTAAACAAAGACAGAGGCTGGCATAGATCTCGGCAGAGGACTTGCTAAAGGTAAATAGTCTTAATTTTTTTCTTCCCCCCTCCCCCCCATGTTAGGTACTTGTAGTTTGGGGTGTGCTAAGTTAGTCAAAGTGGAAGAGAAAAAGGTTCAGGGACAGTTAGGAACAAACAAAGCATGCTTTCCTAAAAACTGACTTGTGTCTTTTTCCTTTTTAGCATACCAACCCCTGGCAAGATGTAATCATCGAAGGGTCCAGTCTGCTAAACAAAGACAGAGGCTGGCATAGAGCTCGGAGGAGGACTTGCCAAGAGTAAATAGTCTTATTTTTTTTCTTTTTCTCCCCCCCCCCCCCCTTCCCCCAAGTTAGTTTTTTTGTCTTTTGGGTTGTGCTAAGTTAGGGAAAGTAGAAGAGAAAAAGGTTCAGGGACAATTAGAAATAAACAAAGCATGCTTTCCTAAAAGCTGACTTGTGTCTTTTTCCTTTTTAGCATACCAACCCATGGCAAGACGTAATCATTGAAGGGGCCAGTCTGCTAAACAAAGACAGAGGCTGGCATAGAGCTCGGCAGAGGACTTGCTAAGGGTAAATAGTCTTAATTTTTTCTTTTTCTTCCCCCCCAAAAGATAGGTTTTTGTCTTTTGGGGTGTGCTAAGTTAGGGAAAGCAGAACAGCAAATGTTTCAGAGACAGTTAGTAGCAAACAAAGCATGCTTTCCTAAAAACTGACTGTTGTGTCTTTTTCTTTATAGCTTACCGACACCTGGCAAGACAGAATCGGCGAAGGGTCCAGTCTGCTAAACAAAGATAGAGGCTTTTTCTCCCCCCCCCCCCCAAAAAAAAAAGATAGGTTTTTGTCTTCTGGGGTGTGCTAAATTAGGGAAAGCAGAAGAGCAAAGGTTTCAGAGACAGTTAGTAGCAAACAAAGCATGCTTTCCTAAAAACTGACTGTTGTGTCTTTTTCTTTATAGCTTACCGACACCTGGCAAGACAGAATCGGCGAAGGGTCCAGTCTGCTAAACAAAGACAGGGGCTTTTCCCCCCCCCCCCCCCCCCCCAAAAGATAGGTTTTTGTCTTCTGGGGTGTGCTAAATTAGGGAAAGCAGAACAACAAAGGTTTCAGAGACAGTTAGTAGCAAACACAGCATGCTTTCCTAAAAACTGACTGTTGTGTCTTTTTTCTTTATAGCATACCGACACCTGGCAAGACAGAATCGACGAAGGGTCCAGTCTGCTAAACAAAGACAGAGGTTGGCATAGAGCTTGGCAGAGGACTTGCTAAGGGTAAATAGTCTTAATTTTTTCTTCCACCCCCCCCAAGTTAGGTTCTTGTATTTTAGGGTGTGCTAAGTTAGTGAAAGTAGAAGAGAAAAAGGATCAGGTACAGTTAGGCACAAAGCATGCTTTCCTAAAAACGGACTTGTGTCTTTTTCCTTTTTAGCATACCAACCCCTGGCAAGATGTAATCATCGAAGGGTCCAGTCTGCTAATCAAAGACAGAGGCTGGCATAGAACTCGGAGGAGGACTTGCCAAGGGTAAATAGTATTATTTTTTTCTCCCCCCCCCCCCCCAAGTTAGTTTTTTTGTCTTTTGGGTTGTGCTAAGTTAGGGAAAGTAGAAGAGAAAAAGGTTCAGGGACAATTAGAAATAAACAAAGCATGCTTTCCTAAAAACTGACTTGTGTCTTTTTCCTTTTTAGCATACCAACCCATGGCAAGACGTAATCATTGAAGGGGCCAGTCTGCTAAACAAAGACAGAGGCTGGCATAGAGCTCGGCAGAGGACTTGCTAAGGGTAAATAGTCTTAATTTTTTCTTTTTCTTCCCCCCCAAAAGATAGGTTTTTGTCTTTTGGGGTGTGCTAAATTAGGGAAAGCAGAAGAGCAAAGGTTTCAGAGACAGTTAGTAGCAAACAAAGCATGCTTTCCTAAAAACTGACTGTTGTGTCTTTTTCTTTATAGCTTACCGACACCTGGCAAGACAGAATCGGCGAAGGGTCCAGTCTGCTAAACAAAGACAGAGGCTTTTTCTCCCCCCCCCCCCCAAAAAAAAAGATAGGTTTTTGTCTTCTGGGGTGTGCTAAATTAGGGAAAGCAGAAGAGCAAAGGTTTCAGAGACAGTTAGTAGCAAACAAAGCATGCTTTCCTAAAAACTGACTGTTGTGTCTTTTTCTTTATAGCTTACCGACACCTGGCAAGACAGAATCGGCGAAGGGTCCAGTCTGCTAAACAAAGACAGAGGCTTTTTCTCCCCCCCCCCCCCCCCCCCAAAAGATAGGTTTTTGTCTTCTGGGGTGTGCTAAATTAGGGAAAGCAGAACAACAAAGGTTTCAGAGACAGTTAGTAGCAAACAAAGCATGCTTTCCTAAAAACTGACTGTTGTGTCTATTTTTCTTTATAGCATACCGACACCTGGCAAGACAGAATCGGCGAAGGGTCCAGTCTGCTAAACAAAGACAGAGGTTGGCATAGAGCTTGGCGGAGGACTTGCTATGGGTAAATAATCTTAATTTTTTCTTTCCCCCCTTCCAAAATTAGGTTTTTGTCTTTTGGGGTTTGCTAAGTTAGGGAAAGCAGAACTGCAAAGTTTTCAAGTACAGTTAGTGGCAAACAAAGTATGCTTTCCTAAAAACTGACTGTTGTGTCTTTTTTTCTTTATAGCATACCGACACCTGGCAAGACAGAATCGGCGAAGGGTCCAGTCTGCTAAACAATGACAGAGGCTGGCATAGATCTCGGCAGAGGACTTGCTAAAGGTAAATAGTCTTAATTTTTTTCTTCCCCCCTCCCCCCCATGTTAGGTACTTGTAGTTTGGGGTGTGCTAAGTTAGTGAAAGTAGAAGAGAAAAAGGTTCAGGGACAGTTAGGAACAAACAAAGCATGCTTTCCTAAAAACTGACCTGTGTCTTTTTCCTTTTTAGCATACCAACCCCTGGCAAGATGTAATCATCGAAGGGTCCAGTCTGCTAAACAAAGACAGAGGCTGGCATAGAGCTCGGAGGAGGACTAGCCAAGGGTAAATAGTCTTAATTTTTTCTTTTTCTTTTCCCCCCCAAGTTAGTTTTTTGTCTTTTGGGTTGTGCTAAGTTAGGGAAAGTAGAAGAGAAAAAGGTTCAGGGACAATTAGAAATAAACAAAGCATGCTTTCCTAAAAACTGACTTGTGTCTTTTTCCTTTTTAGCATACCAACCCATGGCAAGACGTAATCATTGAAGGGTCCAGTCTGCTAAACAAAGACAGAGGCTGGCATAGAGCTCGGAGGAGGACTTGCCAAGGGTAAATAGTCTTAATTTTTTCTTTTTCTTCCCCCCCAAAAGATAGGTTTTTGTCTTTTGGGTTGTGCTAAGTTAGGGAAAGCAGAACAGCAAATGTTTCAGAGACAGTTAGTAGCAAACAAAGCATGCTTTCCTAAAAACTGACTGTTGTGTCTTTTTTTCTTTATAGCATACCGACACCTGGCAAGACAGAATCGGCGAAGGGTCCAGTCTGCTAAACAAAGACAGAGGCTGGCATAAATCTCGGCAGAGTACTTGCTAAAGGTAAATAGTCTTAATTTTTTTCTTCCCTCCTTCCTCCTTCATGTTAGGTACTTGTAGTTTGGGGTGTGCTAAGTTAGTGAAAGTAGAAGAGAAAAAGGTTCAGGGACAGTTAGGAACAAACAAAGCATGCTTTCCTAAAAACTGACTTGTGTCTTTTTCCTTTTTAGCATACCAACCCCTGGCAAGATGTAATCATCGAAGGGTCCAGTCTGCTAAACAAAGACAGAGGCTGGCATAGAGCTCGGAGGAGGACTAGCCAAGGGTAAATAGTCTTAATTTTTCTTTTTCTTTTCCCCCCCAAGATAGTTTTTTGTCTTTTGGGTTGTGCTAAGTTAGGGAAAGTAGAAGAGAAAAAGGTTCAGGGACAATTAGAAATAAACAAAGCATGCTTTCCTAAAAACTGACTTGTGTCTTTTTCCTTTTTAGCATACCAACCCATGGCAAGACGTAATCATTGAAGGGTCCAGTCTGCTAAACAAAGACAGAGGCTGGCATAGAGCTTGGCAGAGGACTTGCTAAGGGTAAATAGTCTTAATTTTTTCATTTTCTTCCCCCCCAAAAGATAGGTTTTTGTCTTTTGGGGTGTGCTAAGTTAGCGAAAGCAGAACAGCAAATGTTTCAGAGACAGTTAACAGCAAACAAAGCATGCTTTCCTAAAAACTGACTGTTGTGTCTTTTTCTTTATAGCTTAACGACACCTGGCAAGACAGAATCGGCGAAGGGTCCAGTCTGCTAAACAAAGACAGAGGCTCTTTCTTCCCCCCCCCCCCCCAAAAAAAAAAAAAAAAAGATAGGTTTTTGTCTTTTGGGGTGTGCTAAATTAGGGAAAGCAGAACAACAAAGGTTTCAGAGACAGTTAGTAGCAAACACAGCATGCTTTCCTAAAAACTGACTGTTGTGTCTTTTTTTCTTTATAGCATACCGACACCTGGCAAGACAGAATCGGCGAAGGGTCCAGTCTGCTAAACAAAGACAGAGGTTGGCATAGAGCTTGGCGGAGGACTTGCTATGGGTAAATAATCTTAATTTTTTCTTTCCCCCCCTTCCTAAGTTAGGTTTTTGTCTTTTGGGGTTTGCTAAGTTAGGGAAAGCAGAACTGCAAAGTTTTCAAAGACAGTTAGTGGCAAACTAAGCATGCTTTCCTAAAAACTGACTGTTGTGTCTTTTTTCTTTATAGCATAACAACACCTGGCAAGACAGAATCGGCGAAGGGTCCAGTCTGCTAAACAAAGACAGAGGCTGGCATAGATCTCGGCAGAGGACTTGCTAAAGGTAAATAGTCTTAATTTTTTTCTTCCCCCCTCCCCCCCATGTTAGGTACTTGTAGTTTGGGGTGTGCTAAGTTAGTCAAAGTGGAAGAGAAAAAGGTTCAGGGACAGTTAGGAACAAACAAAGCATGCTTTCCTAAAAACTGACTTGTGTCTTTTTCCTTTTTAGCATACCAACCCCTGGCAAGATGTAATCATCGAAGGGTCCAGTCTGCTAAACAAAGACAGAGGCTGGCATAGAGCTCGGAGGAGGACTTGCCAAGAGTAAATAGTCTTTTTTTTTTTCTTTTTCTCCCCCCCCCCCCCCCCTTCCCCCAAGTTAGTTTTTTTGTCTTTTGGGTTGTGCTAAGTTAGGGAAAGTAGAAGAGAAAAAGGTTCAGGGACAATTAGAAATAAACAAAGCATGCTTTCCTAAAAGCTGACTTGTGTCTTTTTCCTTTTTAGCATACCAACCCATGGCAAGACGTAATCATTGAAGGGGCCAGTCTGCTAAACAAAGACAGAGGCTGGCATAGAGCTCGGCAGAGGACTTGCTAAGGGTAAATAGTCTTAATTTTTTCTTTTTCTTCCCCCCCAAAAGATAGGTTTTTGTCTTTTGGGGTGTGCTAAGTTAGGGAAAGCAGAACAGCAAATGTTTCAGAGACAGTTAGTAGCAAACAAAGCATGCTTTCCTAAAAACTGACTGTTGTGTCTTTTTCTTTATAGCTTACCGACACCTGGCAAGACAGAATCGGCGAAGGGTCCAGTCTGCTAAACAAAGATAGAGGCTTTTTCTCCCCCCCCCCCCCAAAAAAAAAAGATAGGTTTTTGTCTTCTGGGGTGTGCTAAATTAGGGAAAGCAGAAGAGCAAAGGTTTCAGAGACAGTTAGTAGCAAACAAAGCATGCTTTCCTAAAAACTGACTGTTGTGTCTTTTTCTTTATAGCTTACCGACACCTGGCAAGACAGAATCGGCGAAGGGTCCAGTCTGCTAAACAAAGACAGGGGCTTTTTCTCCCCCCCCCCCCCCCCAAAAGATAGGTTTTTGTCTTCTGGGGTGTGCTAAATTAGGGAAAGCAGAACAACAAAGGTTTCAGAGACAGTTAGTAGCAAACACAGCATGCTTTCCTAAAAACTGACTGTTGTGTCTTTTTTCTTTATAGCATACCGACACCTGGCAAGACAGAATCGACGAAGGGTCCAGTCTGCTAAACAAAGACAGAGGTTGGCATAGAGCTTGGCAGAGGACTTGCTAAGGGTAAATAGTCTTAATTTTTTCTTCCACCCCCCCCAAGTTAGGTTCTTGTATTTTAGGGTGTGCTAAGTTAGTGAAAGTAGAAGAGAAAAAGGATCAGGTACAGTTAGGCACAAAGCATGCTTTCCTAAAAACGGACTTGTGTCTTTTTCCTTTTTAGCATACCAACCCCTGGCAAGATGTAATCATCGAAGGGTCCAGTCTGCTAATCAAAGACAGAGGCTGGCATAGAACTCGGAGGAGGACTTGCCAAGGGTAAATAGTATTATTTTTTTCTCCCCCCCCCCCAAGTTAGTTTTTTTGTCTTTTGGGTTGTGCTAAGTTAGGGAAAGTAGAAGAGAAAAAGGTTCAGGGACAATTAGAAATAAACAAAGCATGCTTTCCTAAAAACTGACTTGTGTCTTTTTCCTTTTTAGCATACCAACCCATGGCAAGACGTAATCATTGAAGGGGCCAGTCTGCTAAACAAAGACAGAGGCTGGCATAGAGCTCGGCAGAGGACTTGCTAAGGGTAAATAGTCTTAATTTTTTCTTTTTCTTCCCCCCCAAAAGATAGGTTTTTGTCTTTTGGGGTGTGCTAAATTAGGGAAAGCAGAAGAGCAAAGGTTTCAGAGACAGTTAGTAGCAAACAAAGCATGCTTTCCTAAAAACTGACTGTTGTGTCTTTTTCTTTATAGCTTACCGACACCTGGCAAGACAGAATCGGCGAAGGGTCCAGTCTGCTAAACAAAGACAGAGGCTTTTTCTCCCCCCCCCCCCAAAAAAAAAAAGATAGGTTTTTGTCTTCTGGGGTGTGCTAAATTAGGGAAAGCAGAAGAGCAAAGGTTTCAGAGACAGTTAGTAGCAAACAAAGCATGCTTTCCTAAAAACTGACTGTTGTGTCTTTTTCTTTATAGCTTACCGACACCTGGCAAGACAGAATCGGCGAAGGGTCCAGTCTGCTAAACAAAGACAGAGGCTTTTTCTCCCCCCCCCCACCCCCCAAAAGATAGGTTTTTGTCTTCTGGGGTGTGCTAAATTAGGGAAAGCAGAACAACAAAGGTTTCAGAGACAGTTAGTAGCAAACAAAGCATGCTTTCCTAAAAACTGACTGTTGTGTCTATTTTTCTTTATAGCATACCGACACCTGGCAAGACAGAATCGGCGAAGGGTCCAGTCTGCTAAACAAAGACAGAGGTTGGCATAGAGCTTGGCGGAGGACTTGCTATGGGTAAATAATCTTAATTTTTTCTTTCCCCCCTTCCAAAATTAGGTTTTTGTCTTTTGGGGTTTGCTAAGTTAGGGAAAGCAGAACTGCAAAGTTTTCAAGTACAGTTAGTGGCAAACAAAGTATGCTTTCCTAAAAACTGACTGTTGTGTCTTTTTTTCTTTATAGCATACCGACACCTGGCAAGACAGAATCGGCGAAGGGTCCAGTCTGCTAAACAATGACAGAGGCTGGCATAGATCTCGGCAGAGGACTTGCTAAAGGTAAATAGTCTTAATTTTTTTCTTCCCCCCTCCCCCCCATGTTAGGTACTTGTAGTTTGGGGTGTGCTAAGTTAGTGAAAGTAGAAGAGAAAAAGGTTCAGGGACAGTTAGGAACAAACAAAGCATGCTTTCCTAAAAACTGACCTGTGTCTTTTTCCTTTTTAGCATACCAACCCCTGGCAAGATGTAATCATCGAAGGGTCCAGTCTGCTAAACAAAGACAGAGGCTGGCATAGAGCTCGGAGGAGGACTAGCCAAGGGTAAATAGTCTTAATTTTTTCTTTTTCTTTTCCCCCCCAAGTTAGTTTTTTGTCTTTTGGGTTGTGCTAAGTTAGGGAAAGTAGAAGAGAAAAAGGTTCAGGGACAATTAGAAATAAACAAAGCATGCTTTCCTAAAAACTGACTTGTGTCTTTTTCCTTTTTAGCATACCAACCCATGGCAAGACGTAATCATTGAAGGGTCCAGTCTGCTAAACAAAGACAGAGGCTGGCATAGAGCTCGGAGGAGGACTTGCCAAGGGTAAATAGTCTTAATTTTTTCTTTTTCTTCCCCCCCAAAAGATAGGTTTTTGTCTTTTGGGTTGTGCTAAGTTAGGGAAAGCAGAACAGCAAATGTTTCAGAGACAGTTAGTAGCAAACAAAGCATGCTTTCCTAAAAACTGACTGTTGTGTCTTTTTTTCTTTATAGCATACCGACACCTGGCAAGACAGAATCGGCGAAGGGTCCAGTCTGCTAAACAAAGACAGAGGCTGGCATAAATCTCGGCAGAGTACTTGCTAAAGGTAAATAGTCTTAATTTTTTTCTTCCCTCCTTCCTCCTTCATGTTAGGTACTTGTAGTTTGGGGTGTGCTAAGTTAGTGAAAGTAGAAGAGAAAAAGGTTCAGGGACAGTTAGGAACAAACAAAGCATGCTTTCCTAAAAACTGACTTGTGTCTTTTTCCTTTTTAGCATACCAACCCCTGGCAAGATGTAATCATCGAAGGGTCCAGTCTGCTAAACAAAGACAGAGGCTGGCATAGAGCTCGGAGGAGGACTAGCCAAGGGTAAATAGTCTTAATTTTTCTTTTTCTTTTCCCCCCCCCAAGATAGTTTTTTGTCTTTTGGGTTGTGCTAAGTTAGGGAAAGTAGAAGAGAAAAAGGTTCAGGGACAATTAGAAATAAACAAAGCATGCTTTCCTAAAAACTGACTTGTGTCTTTTTCCTTTTTAGCATACCAACCCATGGCAAGACGTAATCATTGAAGGGTCCAGTCTGCTAAACAAAGACAGAGGCTGGCATAGAGCTTGGCAGAGGACTTGCTAAGGGTAAATAGTCTTAATTTTTTCATTTTCTTCCCCCCCAAAAGATAGGTTTTTGTCTTTTGGGGTGTGCTAAGTTAGCGAAAGCAGAACAGCAAATGTTTCAGAGACAGTTAACAGCAAACAAAGCATGCTTTCCTAAAAACTGACTGTTGTGTCTTTTTCTTTATAGCTTAACGACACCTGGCAAGACAGAATCGGCGAAGGGTCCAGTCTGCTAAACAAAGACAGAGGCTCTTTCTTCCCCCCCCCCCCCCCCAAAAAAAAAAAAGATAGGTTTTTGTCTTTTGGGGTGTGCTAAATTAGGGAAAGCAGAACAACAAAGGTTTCAGAGACAGTTAGTAGCAAACACAGCATGCTTTCCTAAAAACTGACTGTTGTGTCTTTTTTCTTTATAGCATACCGACACCTGGCAAGACAGAATCGACGAAGGGTCCAGTCTGCTAAACAAAGACAGAGGTTGGCATAGAGCTTGGCAGAGGACTTGCTAAGGGTAAATAGTCTTAATTTTTTTCTTCCACCCCCCCCCCCCCCCAAGTTAGGTTCTTGTATTTTAGGGTGTGCTAAGAAAGTGAAAGTAGAAGAGAAAAAGGTTCAGGTACAGTTAGGCACAAAGCATGCTTTCCTAAAAACGGACTTGTGTCTTTTTCCTTTTTAGCATACCAACCCCTGGCAAGATGTAATCAACGAAGGGTCGAGTCTGCTAAACAAAGACAGAGGCTGGCATAGAACTCGGAGGAGGACTTGCCAAGGGTAAATAGTCTTAATTTTTTTCTCCCCCACTCCCCCAAGTTAGTTTTTTTGTCTTTTGGGTTGTGCTAAGTTAGGGAAAGTGGAAGAGAAAAAGATTCAGGGACAATTAGAAATAAACAAAGCATGCTTTCCTAAAAACTGACTTGTGTCTTTTTCCTTTTTAGCATACCAACCCATGGCAAGACGTAATCATTGAAGGGGCCAGTCTGCTAAACAAAGACAGAGGCTGGCATAGAGCTCGGCAGAGGACTTGCTAAGGGTAAATAGTCTTAATTTTTTCTTTTTCTTCCCCCCCAAAAGATAGGTTTTTGTCTTTTGGGGTGTGCTAAGTTAGGGAAAGCAGAAGAGCAAAGGTTTCAGAGACAGTTAGTAGCAAACAAAGCATGCTTTCCTAAAAACTGACTGTTGTGTCTTTTTCTTTATTGCTTACCGACACCTGGCAAGACAGAATCGGCGAAGGGTCCAGTCTGCTAAACAAATACAGAGGCTTTTTCTCCCCCCCCCCCCCAAAAGATAGGTTTTTGTCTTTTGGGGTGTGCTAAATTAGGGAAAGCAGAACAACAAAGGTTTCAGAGACAGTTAGTAGCAAACACAGCATGCTTTCCTAAAAACTGACTGTTGTGTCTTTTTTTCTTTATAGCATACCGACACCTGGCAAGACAGAATCGGCGAAGGGTCCAGTCTGCTAAACAAGGACAGAGGTTGGCATAGAGCTTGGCGGAGGACTTGCTAAGGGTAAATAATCTTAATTTTTTCTTTCCCCCCCTTGCTAAGTTAGGTTTTTGTCTTTTGGGGTTTGCTAAGTTAGGGAAAGCAGAACTGCAAAGTTTTCAAAGACAGTTAGTGGCAAACAAAGCATGCTTTCCTAAAAACTGACTGTTGTGTCTTTTTTCTTTATAGCATACCAACACCTGGCAAGACAGAATCGGCGAAGGGTCCAGTCTGCTAAACAAAGACAGAGGCTGGCATATATCTCGGCAGAGGACTTGCTAAAGGTAAATAGTCTTAATTTTTTTCTTCCCCCCTCCCCCCCATGTTAGGTACTTGTATTTTAGGGTGTGCTAAGTTAGTGAAAGTAGAAGAGAAAAAGGTTCAGGTACAGTTATGAACAAAGCATGCTTTCCTAAAAACTGACTTGTGTCTTTTTCCTTTTTAGCATACCAACCCCTGGCAAGATGTAATCATCAAAAGGTCCAGTCTGCTAAACAAAGACAGAGGCTGGCATAGAGCTCGGAGGAGGACTTGCCAAGGGTAAATAGTCTTAATTTTTTCTTTTTCTTTCCCCCCAAAAGATAGGTTTTTGTCTTTCGGGTTGTGCTAAGTTAGGGAAAGCAGAACAGCAAATGTTTCAGAGACAGTTAGTAGCAAACAAAGCATGCTTTCCTAAAAACTGACTGTTGTGTCTTTTTCTTTATAGCTTACCGACACCTGGCAAGACAGAATCGGCGAAGGGTCCAGTCTGCTAAACAATGACAGAGGCTTTTTCTCCCCCCCCCCCCCCAAAAGATAGGTTTTTGTCTTTTGGGGTGTGCTAAATTAGGGAAAACAGAACAACAAAGGTTTCAGAGACAGCTAGTAGCAAACAAAGCATGCTTTCCTAAAAACTGACTGTTGTGTCTTTTCTTCTTTATAGCATACCGACACCTGGCAAGACAGAATCGGCGAAGGGTCCAGTCTGCTAAACAAAGACAGAGGTTGGCATAGAGCTTGGCGGAGGACTTGCTATGGGTAAATAATCTTAATTTTTTCTTTCCCCCCTTCCTAAGTTAGGTTTTTGTCTTTTGAGGTTTGCTAAGTTAGGGAAAGCAGAACTGCAAAGTTTTCAAAGACAGTTAGTGGCAAACAAAGCATGCTTTCCTAAAAACTGACTGTTGTGTCTTTTTTCTTTATAGCATACCAACACCTGGCAAGACAGAATCGACGAAGGGTCCAGTCTGCTAAACAAAGACAGAGGCTGGCATAGAGCTCGGCAGAGGACTTGCTAAGGGTAAATAGTCTTCATTTTTTTCTCCCCCTCCCCCAAGTTAGGTTCTTGTATTTTAGGGTGTGCTAAGTTAGTGAAAGTAGAAGAGAAAAAGGTTCAGGTACAGTTAGGCACAAAGCATGCTTTCCTAAAAACGGACTTGTGTCTTTTTCCTTTTTAGCATACCAACCCCTGGCAAGATGTAATCATCGAAGGGTCCAGTCTGCTAAACAAAGACAGAGGCTGGCATAGAACTCGGAGGAGGACTTGCCAAGGGTAAATAGTATAAATTTTTTCTTCCCCCCCCCCCCCAAGTTAGTTTTTTTGTATTTTGGGTTGTGCTAAGTTAGGGAAAGTAGAAGATAAAAAGGTTCAGGGACAATTAGAAATAAACAAAGCATGCTTTCCTAAAAACTGACTTGTGACTTTTTCCTTTTTAGCATACCAACCCATGGCAAGACGTAATCATTGAAGGGGCCAGTCTGCTAAACAAAGACAGAGGCTGGCATAGAGCTCGGCAGAGGACTTGCTAAGGGTAAATAGTCTTAATTTTTTCTTTTTCTTCCCCCCCAAAAGATAGGTTTTTGTCTTTTGGGGTGTGCTAAGTTAGGGAAAGCAGAAGAGCAATGGTTTCAGAGACAGTTAGTAGCAAACAAAGCATGCTTTCCTAAAAACTGACTGTTGTGTCTTTTTCTTTATAGCTTACCGACACCTGGCAAGACAGAATCGGCGAAGGGTCCAGTCTGCTAAACAAAGACAGAGGCTTTTTCTCCCCCCCCCCCCCCCCCCAAAAGATAGGTTTTTGTCTTCTGGGGTGTGCTAAATTAGGGAAAGCAGAACAACAAAGGTTTCAGAGACAGTTAGTAGCAAACAAAGCATGCTTTCCTAAAAACTGACTGTTGTGTCTATTTTTCTTTATAGCATACCGACACCTGGCAAGACAGAATCGGCGAAGGGTCCAGTCTGCTAAACAAAGACAGAGGTTGGCATAGAGCTTGGCGGAGGACTTGCTATGGGTAAATAATCTTAATTTTTTCTTTCCCCCCTTCCAAAATTAGGTTTTTGTCTTTTGGGGTTTGCTAAGTTAGGGAAAGCAGAACTGCAAAGTTTTCAAGTACAGTTAGTGGCAAACAAAGTATGCTTTCCTAAAAACTGACTGTTGTGTCTTTTTTTCTTTATAGCATACCGACACCTGGCAAGACAGAATCGGCGAAGGGTCCAGTCTGCTAAACAAAGACAGAGGCTGGCATAGATCTCGGCAGAGGACTTGCTAAAGGTAAATAGTCTTAATTTTTTTCTTCCCCCCTCCCCCCCATGTTAGGTACTTGTAGTTTGGGGTGTGCTAAGTTAGTGAAAGTAGAAGAGAAAAAGGTTCAGGGACAGTTAGGAACAAACAAAGCATGCTTTCCTAAAAACTGATTTGTGTCTTTTTCCTTTTTAGCATACCAACCCCTGGCAAGATGTAATCATCGAAGGGTCCAGTCTGCTAAACAAAGACAGAGGCTGGCATAGAGCTCGGAGGAGGACTAGCCAAGGGTAAATAGTCTTCATTTTTTCTTTTTCTTTTCCCCCCCAAGTTAGTTTTTTGTCTTTTGGGTTGTGCTAAGTTAGGGAAAGTAGAAGAGAAAAAGGTTCAGGGACAATTAGAAATAAACAAAGCATGCTTTCCTAAAAACTGACTTGTGTCTTTTTCCTTTTTAGCATACCAACCCATGGCAAGACGTAATCATTGAAGGGTCCAGTCTGCTAAACAAAGACAGAGGCTGGCATAGAGCTCGGAGGAGGACTTGCCAAGGGTAAATAGTCTTAATTTTTTTCTTTTTCTTCCCCCCCAAAAGATAGGTTTTTGTCTTTTGGGGTGTGCTAAGTTAGGGAAAGCAGAAGAGCAAAGGTTTCAGAGACAGTTAGTAGCAAACACAGCATGCTTTCCTAAAAACTGACTGTTGTGTCTTTTTTCTTTATAGCATACCGACACCTGGCAAGACAGAATCGACGAAGGGTCCAGTCTGCTAAACAAAGACAGAGGTTGGCATAGAGCTTGGCAGAGGACTTGCTAAGGGTAAATAGTCTTAATTTTTTCTTCCACCCCCCCCAAGTTAGGTTCTTGTATTTTAGGGTGTGCTAAGTTAGTGAAAGTAGAAGAGAAAAAGGATCAGGTACAGTTAGGCACAAAGCATGCTTTCCTAAAAACGGACTTGTGTCTTTTTCCTTTTTAGCATACCAACCCCTGGCAAGATGTAATCATCGAAGGGTCCAGTCTGCTAATCAAAGACAGAGGCTGGCATAGAACTCGGAGGAGGACTTGCCAAGGGTAAATAGTATTATTTTTTTCTCCCCCCCCCCCAAGTTAGTTTTTTTGTCTTTTGGGTTGTGCTAAGTTAGGGAAAGTAGAAGAGAAAAAGGTTCAGGGACAATTAGAAATAAACAAAGCATGCTTTCCTAAAAACTGACTTGTGTCTTTTTCCTTTTTAGCATACCAACCCATGGCAAGACGTAATCATTGAAGGGGCCAGTCTGCTAAACAAAGACAGAGGCTGGCATAGAGCTCGGCAGAGGACTTGCTAAGGGTAAATAGTCTTAATTTTTTCTTTTTCTTCCCCCCCAAAAGATAGGTTTTTGTCTTTTGGGGTGTGCTAAATTAGGGAAAGCAGAAGAGCAAAGGTTTCAGAGACAGTTAGTAGCAAACAAAGCATGCTTTCCTAAAAACTGACTGTTGTGTCTTTTTCTTTATAGCTTACCGACACCTGGCAAGACAGAATCGGCGAAGGGTCCAGTCTGCTAAACAAAGACAGAGGCTTTTTCTCCCCCCCCCCCCCCAAAAAAAAAGATAGGTTTTTGTCTTCTGGGGTGTGCTAAATTAGGGAAAGCAGAAGAGCAAAGGTTTCAGAGACAGTTAGTAGCAAACAAAGCATGCTTTCCTAAAAACTGACTGTTGTGTCTTTTTCTTTATAGCTTACCGACACCTGGCAAGACAGAATCGGCGAAGGGTCCAGTCTGCTAAACAAAGACAGAGGCTTTTTCTCCCCCCTCCCCCCCCCCCCAAAAGATAGGTTTTTGTCTTCTGGGGTGTGCTAAATTAGGGAAAGCAGAACAACAAAGGTTTCAGAGACAGTTAGTAGCAAACAAAGCATGCTTTCCTAAAAACTGACTGTTGTGTCTATTTTTCTTTATAGCATACCGACACCTGGCAAGACAGAATCGGCGAAGGGTCCAGTCTGCTAAACAAAGACAGAGGTTGGCATAGAGCTTGGCGGAGGACTTGCTATGGGTAAATAATCTTAATTTTTTCTTTTTCTTCCCCCCCAAAAGATAGGTTTTTGTCTTTTGGGGTGTGCTAAATTAGGGAAAGCAGAACAACAAAGGTTTCAGAGACATTTAGTAGCAAACAAAGCATGCTTTCCTAAAAACTGAGTGTTGTGTCTATTTTTCTTTATAGCATACCGACACCTGGCAAGACAGAATCGGCGAAGGGTCCAGTCTGCTAAACAAAGACAGAGGCTGGCATAGAGCTCGGCAGAGGACTTGCTAAGGGTAAATAGTCTTAATTTTTTTCTTCCCCCCCCCCAGTTAGGTTCTTGTATTTTAGGGTGTGCTAAGTAAGTGAAAGTAGAAGAGAAAAAGGTTCAGGTACAGTTAGGAACAAACAAAGCATGCTTTCCTAAAAACTGACTTATGTCTTTTTCCTTTTTAGCATACCAACCCCTGGCAAGATGTAATCATCGAAGGGTCCAGTCTGCTAAACAAAGACAGAGGCTGGCATAGAGCTCGGCAGAGGACTTGCTAAGGGTAAATAGTATTAATTTTTTCTTTTTCTTCCCCCCCAAAAGATAGATTTTTGTCTTTTGGGTGTGCTAAGTTAGGGAAAGCAGAACAGCAAAGGTTTCAGAGACAGTTAGTAGCAAACAAAGCATGCTTTCCTAAAAACTGACTGTTGTGTCTTTTTCTTTATATCTTACCGACACCTGGCAAGACAGAATCGGCGAAGGTTCCAGTCTGCTAAACAAAGACAGAGGCTTTTTCTCCCCCCCCCCCCCCACCCCCCAAAAGATAGGTTTTTGTCTTTTGGGGTGTGCTAAATTAGGGAAAGCAGAACAACAAAGGTTTCAGAGACAGTTAGTAGCAAACAAAGCATGCTTTCCTAAAAACTGACTGTTGTGTCTACTTTTCTTTATAGCATACCGACACCTGGCAAGACAGAATCGGCGAAGGGTCCAGTCTGCTAAACAAAGACAGAGGTTGGCATAGAGCTTGGCGGAGGACTTGCTATGGGTAAATAATCTTAATTTTTTTCTTTCCCCGCTTCCAAAGTTAGGCTTTTGTCTTTTGGGGTTTGCTAAGTTAGGGAAAGCAGAACTGCAAAGTTTTCAAGTACAGTTAGTGGCAAACAAAGTATGCTTTCCTAAAAACTGACTGTTGTGTCTTTTTTTCTTTATAGCATACCGACACCTGGCAAGACAGAATCGGTGAAGGGTCCAGTCTGCTAAACAAAGACAGAGGCTGGCATAGATCTCGGCAGAGGACTTGCTAAAGGTAAATAGTCTTAATTTTTTTCTTCCCCCCTCCCCCCCATGTTAGGTACTTGTAGTTTGGGGTGTGCTAAGTTAGTGAAAGTAGAAGAGAAAAAGGTTCAGGGACAGTTAGGAACAAATAAAGCATGCTTTCCTAAAAACTGACTTGTGTCTTTTTCCTTTTTAGCATACCAACCCCTGGCAAGATGTAATCATCGAAGGGTCCAGTCTGCTAAACAAAGACAGAGGCTGGCATAGAGCTCGGAGGAGGACTAGCCAAGGGTAAATAGTCTTAATTTTGTCTTTTTCTTTTCCCCCCCAAGTTAGTTTTTTGTCTTTTGGGTTGTGCTAAGTTAGGGAAAGTAGAAGAGAAAAAGGTTCAGGGACAATTAGAAATAAACAAAGCATGCTTTCCTAAAAACTGACTTGTGTCTTTTTCCTTTTTAGCATACCAACCCATGGCAAGACGTAATCATTGAAGGGTCCAGTCTGCTAAACAAAGACAGAGGCTGGCATAGAGCTCGGCAGAGGACTTGCTAAGGGTAAATAGTCTTAATTTTTTTCTTCCCCCCCCCCCCCCCCCCCCCCAAAGATAGGTTTTTGTCTTTTGGGGTGTGCTAAGTTAGGGAAAGCAGAACAGCAAAGGTTTCAGAGACAGTTAGTAGCAAACAAAGCATGCTTTCCTAAAAACTGACTGTTGTGTCTTTTTCTTTATATCTTACCGACACCTAGCAAGACAGAATCGGCGAAGGTTCCAGTCTGCTAAACAAAGACAGAGGCTTTTTCTCCCCCCCCCCCACCCCCCAAAAGATAGGTTTTTGTCTTTTGGGGTGTGCTAAATTAGGGAAAGCAGAACAGCAAAGGTTTTAGAGACAGTCAGTAGCAAACAAAGCATGCTTTCCTAAAAACTGACTGTTGTGTCTTTTTCTTTATAGCTTACCGACACCTGGCAAGACAGAATCGGCGAAGGTTCCAGTCTGCTAAACAAAGACAGAGGTTGGCATAGAGCTTGGCGGAGGACTTGCTATGGGTAAATAATCTTAATTTTTTCTTTCCCCCCTTCCTAAATTAGGTTTTTGTCTATTGGGGTTTGCTAAGTTAGGGAAAGCAGAACTGCAAAGTTTTCAAGGACAGTTAGTGGCAAACAAAGCATGCTTTCCTAAAAACTGACTGTTGTGTCTTTTCTCTTTATATCATACCAACACCTGGCAAGACAGAATCGACGAAGGGTCCAGTCTGCTAAATAAAGACAGAGGCTGGCATAGAGCTCGGTAGAGGACTTGCTAAGGGTAAATAGTCTTAATTTTTTTCTTCCCCCCTCCCCCCCATGTTAGGTACTTGTAGTTTGGGGTGTGCTAAGTTTGTGAAAGTAGAAGAGAAAAAGGTTCAGGGACAGTTAGGAACAAACAAAGCATGCTTTCCTAAAAACTGACTTGTGTCTTTTTCCTTTTTAGCATACCAACCCCTGGCAAGATGTAATCATCGAAGGGTCCAGTCTGCTAAACAAAGACAGAGGCTGGCATAGAGCTCGGCAGAGGACTTGCTAAGGGTAAATAGTCTTAATTTTTTCTTTTTCTTCCCCCCCCCCCAAGTTAGATTTTTGTCTTTTGGGTTGTGCTAAGTTAGGGAAAGTAGAAGAGAAAAAGGTTCAGGGACAATTAGAAATAAACAAAGCATGCTTTCCTAAAAACTGACTTGTGTCTTTTCCTTTTTAGCATACCAACCCATGGCAAGACGTAATCATTGAAGGGTCCAGTCTGCTAAACAAAGACAGAGGCTGGCATAGAGCTCGGCAGAGGACTTGCTAAGGGTAAATAGTCTTAATTTTTTCTTTTTCTTCCCCCCCCAAAAGATAGGTTTTTGTCTTTTGGGGTGTGCTAAGTTAGGGAAAGCAGAACAGCAAAGGTTCCAGAGACAGTTAGTAGCAAACAAAGCATGCGTTCCTAAAAACTGACTGTTGTGTCTTTTTCTTTATAGCTTACCGACACCTGGCAAGACAGAATCGGCGAAGGGTCCAGTTTGCTAAACTCAGACAGAGGCTTTTTCTCTCTCCCCCCCCCCCCCCCCCCCCCCAAAAGATAGGTTTTTGTCTTTTGGGGTGTGCTAAATTAGGGAAAGCAGAACAACAAAGGTTTCAGAGACAGTTAGTAGCAAACAAAGCATGCTTTCCTAAAAACTGACTGTTGTGTCTTTTTTTCTTTATAGCATACCGACACCTGGCAAGACAGAATCGGCGAAGGTTCCAGTCTGCTAAACAAAGACGGAGGTTGGCATAGAGCTTGGCGGAGCACTTGCTATGGGTAAATAATCTTAATTTTTTCTTTCCCCCCTTCCCAAGTTAGGTTTTTTTCTATTGGGGTTTGCTAAGTTAGGGAAAGCAGAACTGCAAAGTTTTAAAGGACAGTTAGTGGCAAACAAAGCATGCTTTCCTAAAAACTGACTGTTGTGTCTTTTTTCTTTATATCATACCAACACCTGGCAAGACAGAATCTACGAAGGGTCCAGTCTGCTAAACAAAGACAGAGGCTGGCATAGAGCTCGGCAGAGGACTTGCTAAGGGTAAATAGTCTTAATTTTTTTCTTCCCCCCTCCCCCCCATGTTAGGTTCTTGTAGTTTGGGGTGTGCTAAGTTAGTGAAAGTAGAAGAGAAAAAGGTTCAGGGATAGTTAAGGACAAACAAAGCATGCTTTCCTAAAAACTCACTTGTGTCTTTTTCCTTTTTAGCATACCAACCCCTGGCAAGATGTAATCATCGAAGGGTCCAGTCTGCTAAACAAAGACAGAGGCTGGCATAGAGCTCGGCAGAGGACTTGCTAAGGGTAAATAGTATTAATTTTTTCTTTTTCTTCCCCCCCAAAAGATAGGTTTTTGTCTTTTGGGTGTGCTAAGTTAGGGAAAGAAGAACTTCAAAGGTTTAAGAGACAGTTAGTAGCAAACAAAGCATGCTTTCCTAAAAACAGACTGTTGTGTCTTTTTATTTATAGCTTACCGACACCTGGCAAGACAGAATCGGCGAAGGGTCCAGTCTGCTAAACAAAGACAGAGGCTGGCATAGAGCTCGGCAGAGGACTTGCTAAGGATAAATAGTCTTAATTTTTTTCTTCCCCCCTCCCCCCCATGTTAGGTTCTTGTAGTTTGTGGTGTGCTAAGTTAGTGAAAGTAGAAGAGAAAAAGGTTCAGGGACAGTTAAGGACAAACAAAGCATGCTTTCCTAAAAACTCACTTGTGTCTTTTTCCTTTTTAGCATACCAACCCCTGGCAAGATGTAATCATCGAAGGGTCTTGTCTGCTAAACAAAGACAGAGGCTGGCATAGAGCTCAGAGGAGGACTTGCCAAGGGTAAATAGTCTTAATTTTTTCTTTTTCTTTTCCTCACCAAGTTAGTTTTTTGTCATTTGGGTTGTGCTAAGTTAGGGAAAGTAGAAGAGAAAAAGGTTCAGGGACAATTAGAAATAAACAAAGCATGCTTTCCTAAAAACTGACTTGTGTCTTTTTCCTTTTTAGCATACCAACTCATGGCAAGACGTAATCATTGAAGGGTCCAGTCTGCTAAACAAAGACAGAGGCTGGCATAGAGCTCGGCAGAGGACTTGCTAAGGGTAAATAGTCTTAATTTTTTCTTTTTCTTCCCCCCCAAAAGATAGGTTTTTGTCTTTTGGGGTGTGCTAAGTTAGAGAAAGCAGAACAGCAAAGGTTTCAGAGACAGTTAGTAGCAAACAAAGCATGCTTTCCTAAAAACTGACTGTTGTGTCTTTTTCTTTATAGCTTACCGACACCTGGCAAGACAGAATCGGCGAAGGGTCCAGTCTGCTAAACAAAGACAGAGGCTGGCATAGAGCTCGGCAGAGTACTTGCTAAGGGTAAATAGTCTTAATTTTTTTCTTCCCCCCCCCCCCTGTTAGGTTCTTGTATTTTAGGGTGTGCTAAGTAAGTGAAAGTAGAAGAGAAAAAGGTTCAGGTACAGTTAGGAACAAACAAAGCATGCTTTCCTAAAAACTGACTTATGTCTTTTTCCTTTTTAGCATACCAACCCCTGGCAAGATGTAATCATCGAAGGGTCCAGTCTGCTAAACAAAGACAGAGGCTGGCATAGAGCTCGGCAGAGGACTTGCTAAGGGTAAATAGTATTAATTTTTTCTTTTTCTTCCCCCCCAAAAGATAGATTTTTGTCTTTTGGGTGTGCTAAGTTAGGGAAAGAAGAACAGCAAAGGTTTTAGAGACAGTTAGTAACAAACAAAGCATGCTTTCCTAAAAACTGACTGTTGTGTCTTTTTATTTATAGCTTACCGACACCTGGCAAGACAGAATCGGCGAAGGGTCCAGTCTGCTAAACAAAGACAGACGCTGGCATAGAGCTCGGCAGAGGACTTGCTAAGGGTAAATAGTCTTAATTCCCCCCCCCCCCCAAGTTAGGATCTTGTATTTTAGGGTGTGCTAAGTAAGTGAAAGTAGAAGAGAAAAAGGTTCAGGTACAGTTAGGAACAAACAAAGCATGCTTTCCTAAAAACTGACTTATGTCTTTTTCCTTTTTAGCATACCAACCCCTGGCAAGATGTAATCATCGAAGGGTCCAGTCTGCTAAACAAAGACAGAGGCTGGCATAGAGCTCGGCAGAGGACTTGCTAAGGGTAAATAGTCTTAATTTTTTCTTTTTCTTCCCCCCCAAAAGATAGGTTTTTGTCTTTTGGGGTGTGCTAAATTAGGGAAAGCAGAACAACAAAGGTTTCAGAGACATTTAGTAGCAAACAAAGCATGCTTT